>NC_058142.1:18132390-18472175 GCF_011075055.1 Mangifera indica
GCTCGTTTTCACGACATCATTGACCATTGAAGGAGAGGGTCAACCTTGAGCATCCTTCACTAATTGTTTAGTCTTTTGGGTACAGTATAGAATAATTGTATTGAAATTGCATTTGTAGTGTACTATGAAAACATTAATAATACAATGTATTGTCCTTGTTACATTAATAATGTTAACTTAGTGGACTCTCATAATTTGTTCACATTCTTATCATTTATCTTTCGCAAAATAAAGCATCACACGAATGAATGTGATGGAGGACCGCTTGAATGTTAACAAATAATGACAACTTTATATTGGTTTCGGGCAGGTTTCAGCAGCTTTATAACATTAAATCAACATAAGAAACAACCCCAAGGGTTATGGTGCAAAACATGAGTAGGTGCAATCTCCTTTTTCCTTTTGATGACTTTGACACAAGTTATTTAAAGGGAGAACGACAATTCCCACCCAAGTTTTGGTGAAATGATAAATATATACTTGTGATAGATAAAAAATTTAAATACCCATCTAAGTTTTAATTTATTAAGATACACCCATAAATTTTCTATTAAAATTAAAGGGTAAAATTATTATTTTATTAGTAATATTAAAATAATTAAAATTATATTTCATTCTCCTCTTAGTTTAAAAAAATTACATTTCCCCCCTTGATTAAGTTTTGAAAAATTCATTTCCCCTCCAGGATATCAAACCTGAAATCTGGCTACTTTCTTAAACGAATGGTGGACAAACGGCTAAAGAATGAGACGAAGTCGTCTAGAGGATGAGTTTTGAACAATGCTTCATTGTCCAAATCTCTAGACGACAAGCGTTGTCCATTCAATCTGTTGTGTCAATCGCTAATAACTAAAGGGAGGGGTGAAGAAAAAACTTAGAGATTTGGGAGCGGAAACCACTTTTCAAAGTTTAGGTATAGCAGTTAAATATTAATTTTTAAAACTTGAAGAGAAAAAAATTATGTATTTTTTAATATTATTATTAAGTAACGGTTTTACCTTTATATTTAACAAAAAAATTTAACTATTGTTTAAGGATTGGTGGGTGTTTGCTTTTTTTATTTGTTGTGGATGTATTATTCAAATTGAACTAAAACTTGGGTGGGACATAACATTTTCCCTTATTTAAATTATATTTGTCCTTTTAATGTGCTGTGGCAGACAAGTAATGGGGCATGTGCCCGAGCCCAGTTTGGGATGTATTATAATAGCCCACAAGTTGTGCCGTAAGCCGGCTCGGTCCACTACAGTACTAATTAATTCTGCATTTTTTTAATAAATCAAATTGTATTAATTAATTCTGCATTTTGCAGCTTTGAGGAAAGCTGTTATTATTTGGATGTTTCGAAATTATTGAATGGAAATATGATTGTTTTTTTGAGTGGTGTTAGCTGTAGTTGATGTATTTATCAATGTGTTGAAAGATGGTGATTATATTAGACTTGGGCCCTCGTCAGGTAGGCGGCCAGAAGAATCAGAGACGGATGTTTGTATTTTGTTGTTGGATGGTTTCATATATTTATAATCTGAGTTTGTTGTATTGAAAGATCACCATTTCATGTGTATTTGTCATTCTTAATTATGTATGCATTGGTGATAGTCCATTTTTATAAATTAATCCTGCATTAGGTAGAGAGTAGCTGTCAATGAGAAAAACTCCGCCATTTTTGTCTTTATATTGATGTTTGAAAGTTGTTAAATGGAAAAGCTCATCCAAGATTGGCCTAAAATCATATTTTTTACTCAAAATCTTTCTCTATTAAATTTAAATTAATATTATACATATTTATTTTAAATACATATATAAAGATATACTTATATATATTATTATATAATTAATAGTTATTTAATCTTTATTTTAAAATTATTTAATTATCTAATGATACATGTCGAATATATATATATATATATATTTAAAATAAGTATATATAGTTTTATTATTAATTTTAATAATAAAAATGCATAATAGTCATTTAATTTCCTAAAACTTTGACAAAAACAAAATTGGTTAGAAGTTGTGACCCAGATGACAACCTAGGTGTCACTAAACCAAAACCAAATATGAAAATCAAAATCACTTAAAAAAAAAAAAATCAAATCAAATCAAAATGGCACCAAAGCAAACCTACACGAACAAAACCACCTTCTCATCTTGTCATATTGCCGAACCATTTTTACTTGCCATCCCAACCCATTAAACCAACAATACAAAACTTGCAAACTTTGGTGAAAGTCATAAAAGACCATGGGAAGGAATGTTTCAGTCATGAAAAACCTCAATTTAGTTAAATCATGACCCAAGCGATGCAGCTTAAGTCGTGATATAGCCAGAAAAGCAGCTCAAGCAACATCATGTTAGGGTTATGCCTTAAAGCCAATCTGATTTGTGTATTTACAATTGAATATTTGTTTTATTATTATTATTATTAAAAAGGTTTTATCATTTGTTAATATTTGTGATTCAACAATATATTCGTAAAAATAATAAATCCTTGGAATGGTAGAATTATGACGAGAGAATCATATAACTGATTGTGAAACCATATATACACATTAAATAATCATATAACTGATTGTGATACGATTGAAGATTTTCATAGGGTTGTTGTTATAGTATGTATGGAATAAATCTTTTAGCTCACGGATACATATGATCCTTTGACTGAAGTCATTGGAGCATCTTGCACAAAGATCCATGACTGTGTAAATCTTGGAACCGACATAACCCACTATCGTGCCTACGTAGTGGGCATTTTTAATTATATATTCATAATAGTAGTCCATTTTTATCTATCAAACTGTATTAATTAATCCTGCATTATTTAGCTTTGAAGAATGTTTCAAAATTGTTGACTGTAGATATGATTGTTTTTTCAGTGTTGTTAGCAGTAGTTGATGTATTTATCAATATAGTAATTATATTGGAAAGACTGGTTGACTGGAGATATGATGTATTTATCATTTGACGAGAGGCAGGTAGGCGGCCAGAAGAATCAGAGATGGATGTTTGTATTTTGTTGTTGGATGGTTTCGTATATTTATAATTTGAGTTTGTTCTATTGGAACACCACCATTTCATGTGTATTTGTCATTCTTAATTATATAGATAGTCCATTTTTAGGAATAATTCCTGCGTTAGGTAGATATTAGCTGTCAACCATGAGAAAAACTCGGCCATTTTTTTCTTCATATTGGTGTTTTAAACTTGTTAAATGGAAATATTATTTTTTTAGTAGTGTTAGTTAGTCCTGGCCACAGTTCATGAATCGATAGTTTTGGTTTGAAACCGCCGGTTCACGGTTCAAAAAAATAAGAACCCTGAATCGAAACCGTAATAGGATGGTTTGTAATTGATTCGGAACCGACAGTTCCAGTTCATGACCCCGATTTGGAACCGATGGTTTCGATTCATAATCCCGATTCAAAACCGACATTAAACCGTCAATTCTAATATATGATCTTAATTTAATTTTTAAATTATTAATTATAATAATTGAAAATTAAAAGAAACGCTTGGACTTAATTTTTCAATTAAGCTTCCTACGTATTTTCTTGAGGTTTATAATTAATTATGAAAGATAATAAAATAAATAAATAAAATTAATTATAGGAATAAATTCTATAATTAATAATGAATTGTATAATAAAAATAGAAATAGAAATTAATAAAAAATAAAAAAGAATTTAATTAAATCTGAGAAAATTTGATTAAAAGATTGAGAGAGTATTAAAAATTGAAAGAATGAGAATGAGAGTAAATGAGAGAGTTTAAAGGATTTACTGTGGAAGAGTTGAGAGATTGAATGAATATATATAGGAAAAATTTTTATAAAAAATTTTTAAAAAAGAGGGGGTGAAACAAAATTTACAAAAAATTTAAATCTTTTGCAGGGAACTCGATCCCCTGCATATTTGTAGGGAACGAATGGTTCCCTGCATGCAGGGAACCGTTGGTTCTTTTTTTTTAATTTAAAAAAATAAAATAAAATTACCGGTTCATAAACCGGATGTGAACCGACGGTTTACGATTTCAAATTATATAAACCGGAACAGAATCGTCAAAATTTGGTTTCGGTTCTTTTGGTTTTATCCGGGTTGGTTTTGGTCCAGTTCACAGGTCAAACCGGCTCGTGGCCAGGTCTAGTGTTAGTAGTAGCAATTAACATTTTCTTATCCAAGCTTGGTCTAAAATCACTTGTTGAGATCGATTATTAATGAATATTAGTTCATATTAAGGATTTACTTAGATAATTATACATTTGTGTCTTAGTCTCCAAAGATATTTATTGACAAAAAGATCGTATTACATGTAATTATGAAGTTGACAAGACTTTAAAGTTGTTCACTGACACTCTATTGGCTGAGTGGTCATGATATATTATTAAAGGTTAGTGTTGATCTGTGTTCAAATTCGATTAGAATTCGAATACTATCAACTCAACAGAGAACTTATGGGTTATGCACATATGTGGAGTTGTTTTAAACTCAAGAGGTAGAGGATTATCAAAGATGGATCTGATTTGGATACTAGATTAAGGGTTTTGAATCTTAGAAAGTCTTAAGGATCATAATGTAACAATTTTAGAGAGAATAGTGAAAAAGAGAATGGATGAAAAATAAAATTAGCCGGCGCTAACGTTTGCTTTTAGGCAGAATACAACCAATTCACTAGTGAAAGTTTTGAGAGTATTATGATAATTTTTCAAATGATAATTTTTCAAAATTTAAACTGCTATCATTAGTATGTTAATTTAACTTTTTGATATTGTACCAATGTCATTTTCCATTAAAAGAGTTAGGTTTTGTCCTTGAATGGTGAAGTGTAATTTATACATTCTGTGGGTGAAAAGTGTTTTTAAGCCAAAGTTTAAGTGTGAAATTGTTAATCACTGAGTTTTGAAAGACAGTAATTACAGGATCACTTGGGCGTTGACTCTTCTATCTTTTCAGTTTCTTCATCTGCCATCCGACACTCATTGAATCATTGATGCTTCTTACCTTCAAACCAGTAAAGTAAACATTTGGTGGTGCTTGAAAACTTACCTCTGCTTTTGAGAGAAACATGCAAACAGATCAAGCCATCAAGTTGTACTTGTTCTAAACCTTCCCTTATAATTACTTTGTTTTAATTGTCTCTATTGCTTCAAACTACTTTTCTATAATTTTCCTTTCCCCTGTTTTAACCCTCAATTCTCTATCATTTTATACTCAGTATCAATAAATTCCTTAGAAAAGAAAAAATTTAGCATTTCTCTCAACCTCTCTTAGTATTATTGCTCGTTGCTATCTGTTTGCTACAAGCTAGACTACGTTCATTAAGGGTTTGCTCTTAAAAACTTTAACTTTGATAGTTGTTTGTTGTGTGTCTTTCTCTCTTTGTTTTCATTATTAATAAGCCATGCCTTTATTCTCAGTGTAAAGCTAGATTTTGTTTATTAAGCTTTTCTCTCAAACATTTACTGAATTTTTTGTTATATAATATTGTCCAACTCCAATTCTTTTGCTTTCATTTCCCTTGCCTCCTAAGTACCCTTTAATTGAAGCTTTACTTTAAAAAAAAAAAAAAAAACAGAGAGAGTGTGTGTGTCTGTACAAGTATTTATCGGCAATGGCTGAGGAAATAGTAACGAGTACTGCCGCGGAACTTGCATCAAAAGCTACAGAGTCGGCATATGATTTGTTTAAACAGCAGATATCATATGTGTTCAAGTCACAGAGCTACATCAACAACCTCAAGAATCAAGTTCAGGAGCTCAGAATGAAAAAAGAAAGAGTGGAGAAATCTGTAGAGTCCGCTGAAAGACAGGGGGAAGAGATTCATAACGATGTTAAGAATTGGCTGCATGCTGCAGATGATTTCACTGAAAGGGAAGCAAAAGCCATCATTGAGGATGGAGATAAAGCAAACAAGGGCGGCTGTTTAAAATTGAAGTCATGTCCTAATCTGATTCAACGTTACAAGCTTGGAAAGGAAGCAGTGAAAGCTACAGTGACTGGGGCCGATCTGTTAGGGAAAGGCAACTTCAGTAGTGTTTCTTACCGTCCTGCTCTACAGAGGACAGAATCCATGTATGTCAGAGGCTACGAGGCCTTTGATTCCAGAGAGCAAGTTTTGCAAGAAATTTTGGACACATTGAAGGATGCTAATTTTAACATGGTCGGGGTGCATGGGATGGGAGGTGTGGGCAAAACTACACTGGTCAACAAAGTAGCTTGGGAGGTGAAGGAAGACAGGATATTTCATGAGGTGGCCATTGCTCAGGTAACACAAACCCCAGACTGCAAAAAAATTCAAGAAAAACTTGCTTCCGATTTAGGCTTGGAATTTTGTCAGGAGAGTGAATATCAGAGAGCTAGTCAACTACGTTCCAGGATAAAGAAGGAGAAGAGTTTACTTATAATACTGGATAATATTTGGACAAAACTTGATTTGGATGCAATTGGAATTCCTTTTGGGGATTCTGAGAAAGGAAGAAAAGATGATCTTTTTGGGGATGCTCATAAAGAAAGAAAAGATGATGAGATCAAGCCATGCACAATATTGTTAACTTCTAGATATCGGGATTTATTAAGCAAAGATATGAAGACTCAGAAGAATATCTTTGTTCGTCCTATATCTAAAGATGACGCATGGAATTTGTTTCGGAAGATTGTGGGTGATTCTGCAGAAAGCTCTGATTTTCATCCTCTAGCAGATGAGTTTGTTACAAAATGTGCAGGTTTACCGGTTGCAATCGCAACAATTGCAAATACATTGAAAAATGAGAGTCTTCCCTTTTGGAAGGATGCCTTGGTTCGACTTAAAAGGTCTACTCCAAGACATATTCCAGATATGGAAGAAAGTGTGTACTCTACTATAGAGCTGAGTTACAATTTTCTGAAAATTGAGGAAGCTAAATCACTATTTCTTCTTTGTGCTCTAACAGATGCTGGTAGTAGCATGTCCACTGATGACCTATTAAAATATAGTATGGGTTTGAATTTGTTTGGAGATGTACATACATTTGAAGAAGGAAGGAATAGATTGCACAGTTTGATAGATTATCTCAAAGCTTCTTGCTTGTTGTTGGACGGTGACAATGACCGTGCAGTTAAAATGCATGATATTATTCATGATGTTGTTGTGTCGATTGCTTCGACAAAAAAATTCATGTTTAATATTCAAAATGTCATCTGCTTGAAAGAGGTGTTGGGGGAGAAATTACCAAAACATTCAACTGCTATTTCTCTTCCCTATAGAGATATTTATGATAAGCTTCCTCAACGGTTAGAGTTTCCGAAACTGGAGTTGTTCTTCCTATTTATAAATAATAGATCACTACAAATCTCAGATGCTTTTTTCGAAGAAATGAAAGAACTCAGAGTTTTAGATCTTACCGGATTTCTTTTCTTTTCATTACCTTCATCCATTTCTTGCCTGAAAAACCTTAAAACACTTTGTTTGCATGCCTGCTTGTTGGAGGATTTAAGAATTTTAGGAGAGCTAAGTAAACTAGAAATCCTTAGCTTCTTGAGGTCTGACATTGAACAGTTGCCTGCTGAAATTGGACAATTGACTCAGTTGAAGATATTAGATTTAAGTAATTGTATAAACCTTAAATACGTTGCACCACAAGTCATCTCCTGCTTGTCTCAATTAGAAGAATTATATATGGGCAACTGCTTCGTTCAATGGGAAGTTGAAGGAGTGGATAATCAAAGACGAAGAAATGCTAGCCTTGAAGAGTTAAAGCAATTGTCGAACCTAACAGCTTTACATCTTCATGTTCAAGATGCTCGAGGTATGCCACAAGACTTTTTCTTCAAGAAATTGAAAAGTTATCATTTATTTATTGGAGATAAATGGAAGTGGTCTGGTAAATATTACAGTTCAACTTCAAGAACATTCAAACTAAAGATAAGTGATAATGTTTATTTGGGGCAAGGAATTAAAAGTTTGTTGGAGATGACTGAAGATCTCTTTCTTGAGGAAATGAATGGAGTTAGATGTGTTGTTTATGAACTCAATGTGGATGGTTTTCCACATTTAAAGCATTTTCATGTAAAGGACAGTCTTGATATTTTGTATATCATTAACTCAGTTGCTTGGAAGGTAGCCTTTCCCAAGTTGGAGTCCTTGACCCTTTCTAATTTGATTAAACTAGAGAAGATATGTCATGGTCAACTCAATGCAAGGTCCTTTAGCAAATTAAGGATCATAAAAATAGAGAAGTGTGATAGATTGGAGTATCTCTTTGCATCTTTCATGGCAAAAAACCTTTTACAGTTGCAAGAAATTGAAGTGACAGATTGTAAGAACCTAAAAGGGCTTTTTGGTGAAGAAAGTGATGACCATGGTGATGGAATTGAAACGAATAATAAGATGGAGTTCAATCAATTGTGTTCATTAACACTACAACGCCTACCCAAATTCATTAAGATCGATTCCAACATGGTGATATGTTTTGTATTTTTCATTTTTCATTTTCTTTTGATGTAAAAAGGAGTATTCTTTTTAGTTCTTAAGTTATGTTTGAGGGCAATGTTTTTTTCTACAGGTTGTCTTTCCAAGATTGGAGAATTTGAAACTGTGTTCAATTAATTTTGAGAATACATGGCTTGATCGACCTCTATCAATATTTTCTTATAGTCAGTGCTTAAAAAGTTTAAGCATTGAGGAGTGTCATGGCTTGAATTATTTGTTTTCACCTACTATGGTCAAAAGTCTTAATGAACTCCAAAAGTTGGTGATAAGCAATTGTAAGTCAATGGAAGTAATAGTCGACTCAAAAGGAGTACAAGGGGAAGAAGAAATAATTTATATGAGTTTCTCTAAAATGTTGTATATGAAACTTGAACTTCTGCCAAAACTCACAAGTTTTGGCACGGAGAATTTAATTGAATTCACCTCCTTAAAAGAACTTCACATTGGGAGATGCTCAAATTTGAAGACATTCGTCGGCCAATCTTCTTGTCCAAACACTGTGAGAGAAGAAGAAGAAGGAGAAGTGAATTTGGAAAACTACTTTATGAATATAAACCCTCTCTTTGACGAAAAGGTAATTTATTTTATTCTTTCTACTAAAAGTTAATGTTGTTGAATGCCTTCAAAATGTTTTATGGGTTTTGAGAACATATCAACTTGACATGATATTTTTACAGCTTCCTTGTTGTGAGCTTGTTGGTCTTTTGTACACAAAATATTAACATGATGAATTGTTTGCTGCAGGTTGCTTTTCCGAGCTTGGAGGAGATGGAGCTTTCACACTTGGATAACTTGCAGCTGATATGGCACAACCAAAAACTCCATGGGGAATCCTTTTGCAAACTAAAAGTAGTGAGAGTCGAATCCTGTGAAAAGTTATTGACTATTGTTGCATCTAATACTCAAGGAAATCTGAGCTTTCGCAATCTAAAGAGATTGACTGTTATGAGTTGTTGGAGTATGAAAAGTCTCTTTCCAGTTTCTACCGCTACTAGTCTCATGCAACTTGAACATCTAGAAATAAGTTGTTGTGAGTTGGAGAAAATTGTTTCTGAGGAGGAAGTTATGGGAGCCCCTACATTTTTGTTTCCAAAATTAAAATCTATCTACCTTGCCTATTTAAAGGAGCTCAAATATTTCTACCCGCGGTTGCATACAATAGAGTGGCCGATGCTGAGCAGTTTAAGTGTGTTTGATTGCAAAAAGATAAAAGTTCATGATTTTGAATTTTCTAGCTTCCAAGAAAGAGACGAGGAGAAGCAACCTGCTATTTTTTATTTGGAAAAGGTATTACTTTGCTTTTATCCATATTCATGCTTACAACATCTTTATGTTATCCAAATTGATTTACTATCGCACTAATTTAGTATGATAACCGTGCAACCCAAAAGACAAGCACATGAGGTGAAGGAACTCTTCAATATTGAAGAGTTCCTTCAATATTGAAGTGGGATGTCAATTGGGCCAAACAATACAATACTCCAACTCAAAATTAAGATTTAAATTAAATGATGGAAGTAAGTGAACATTAATGTTTCTATTCCAATTAAAACAAACCGACGAATACTCTCCCTTCGGTATGATAATATTATTTTTTTTTTCTCTTTGAGTCTATCTAGTTGATAGATTAATTAAATGTTTCAGTTGCAAGATATTATTTATTTTGGTGATTAAAATTTTTGTTCATTTATGTAATTCTTGTTTCAAGTGTATTCTTATTTAATTTATAAATTTTAAATGTATATATATAAAAAGTAATCAGCTGAAGAAAGTAAGTTTGTGAGTGATTTGAGTTGCCCACATTATAAACCAATTTCTTTTTTCTTGTATTAATAACTGACTCATAAAAGTGGATAAGACTTTTGGCTTGTATTTTTCTATTTACAACAATATTATTTACATTATTTCCAGATTAAAAATCTGGTTAGATATGTTTTTCCTTATAATTAGATGTATATAACTTGTAACATTTGTACCGTTTGTACATAAAATTTCTAGTTACTTATTTGTGTGTTGCTGTGCACTTGTTGATGACCGAATGCTTATACCTATTTATTTACTTTTCATGATTTTTAGGTCATACCTAATTTGGAAGATTTGGTTTTAAACGCTCATGATGACTTCGGATTGGCATTCCTTCACAGTAATCTAGCTGAGAGGCTTGGCAAGCTTAGACATCTTTGGTTGAGTAACTTTGATGATGAACCAGGTTCTTCTCTGGTCAATTTCCTTCAAAAATTAAATTGTTTGGAATCACTAGGTATTTTTGGTAATAGTTCAAAAGAGCTTTTCCCTTACAAGCAAGGACATATATGGAAACAAGATTTTCGAGGGGACTCATTTCTTCATAATCTTCAAGAGTTATTTGTACATGGATGTGATTGTTTGACAATTTTAATGCCATCTTCAACATCTTTCAAAAATCTTAAAAATTTATCTGTATGCTGGTGCAATGGATTAGACAAGGCACTAACATGTGAAGCATCCAAAACTCTTGTAAATATCACAACATTGGTTATAAGAGAGTGTAAGTTACTGACAGGAGTAGTGGCAGGTGAGGGAGACCAAGAAGAAGAGATTGTTTTTTGCCAATTAAAAACTTTGGAGCTTTCCGGTTTGTCAAGCCTCACTTCCTTCTGTTCAACCAATTATTCCTTCAAATTCCCTTGTCTAGAGCAAGTTGTTGTAAGTCAATGCCCAAAATTGAATATTTTTTCTCAAGGAGCGTTAAGCACACCATTGCTAAAGAAAATACAATTGACAGAAGTATATAATGATCAAGAATTTTTTTGGGAGGACGATCTCAATTCTACCATCCAGCAAATATTTACAAGGATGGTACTTACTCTTTCACAAAATTTTTTTTTTTTATCCATTTACAGTATTTTTGTTTATATATAATTTAAATATTACTAATAATAAATATGTTTATTTTTAATCATTATAATTTCCATTTTACCGTATAGATTAATGCAAAGTTACGAAAATCATGACTACACAAGCATTATCTTCTATAGACTAGGATGAAAGGTTGTCAAACTCGCATTTCAGTTTGTTAATTCCATGAATCTCATTTGACTAATGACATACACAAATCAATTGCATGCTAAGCAAGTTTAAAAAACAAGGAAAATGCTTTTTCAAAATTTTTGCTAAGTTAGTTTTTGAACAATTATTTTGTGTTTTAATTCAGATTTTGGTTTTTTTCAATATGCTCTGTAAGAGTCATTATAATTTAATATTTTTTGTTTCATAGGTTGGCTATCGTAACTTTGAACATTTGACACTCTCTGAATTTCCCGATATGAAAGAAAAAATATGGAATGGTCAGGTGCCAATCAACTTTTTCGGGAATTTAAAGTCTCTGGTGGTCGATAAATTTTTGGATATATCAATTGGTATTTCATCCAATGTGTTATGCTGCTTCAAAAATTTGGAATTGTTGGAAGTAAAAAGTTGTGAGTCACTAGAACAAGTGTTTGATTTGGAGGAAAATCATCAAGAAATTTCAGGCATAGAGAAATTGAAATCATTGAAAATTGACAATTGCAACAGCTTGAGATGCATATTTACTCCAGCTATACTGTTAGGTCTTGTTCAACTCCAAGAGATAGAGGTGAAAAACTGTGCATTAGTTGAAGAAATCATCAAAAAGGAGGAGAAAAAGGATGGAGTGAGTGATAAAATTATAATTCCTCAATTAAACTCTGTTATGCTCGAGTCATTGCCTAGCTTGACAAGCTTCTATTCTGGAAGAAATATTTTGGAATGTCCTCCCTTGGAGACTATTGTCATTAAGGACTGTCAAAAGGTCCAAATGAAGGAGTTCAATATTCATCTTGCTGCATGTTTCACCAAAAAGGTGAGCTTGTTTCAGTTCTTATTACAAGATAAGTTAATTTTATTAGAATGTTGTTCAATAATGCAGACATTTTATGTGCATGCAGGTTGAAATTCCCACCTTGGGATCATCTTCTTGCTTCCAGAATTTAACAATCTTGCGCATCGGTGGCTTTGATCATTTGAAATATTTATTCCCATCTTCTATGTTGAAAAGTTTTTTCAAACTGAAGGAGCTTGAGATATCTAATTGTATGTTCATGGAAAGAGTAATTGATGAAGATGATGGGAGAACAAGAACGATGCTGTTTCCTAAATTATGTCAGCTGAAGCTTAGAGATCTTCCAAAACTCACAACATTCTGCAATTCCACTACAAGTTTTGTACAAATGTCCTCCTTATTCAAACTTTGGATTGACAATTGTCGTGGTATTCAAACATTCATCTCCAGTTTTATATGTGGTGATATGGCATCATCAAGCAAAGAACCTGAAAGAATGAACGCAAAGGAGGACTCTACCCACATACTATCTCTTTTTGATAAGAAGGTGATCCGTCCCTTTATTTTCTTTTCAAGCATTTCTCATCCTTCACATCTGATTTATAATTTTTTATGATACTAATAATGGCTTGTTATATTGTACTTGTAATTGTATTTTGAAATCTTCAGGTAAGACTCCCTAGTTTGGAGATATTGGGAATCACTTATACTGATCAGTTGGTAAAATTATGGGACAATCAAGTCTCTTTAGATTCATTTGGAAAATTAATTAGAGTGACTGTAAGATTTTGTAAAAGACTTGTAAATGTTTTTCCATCTAACATGCTCGGGATTCACCAAAAACTAGAATTTTTGGAAGTACAAAATTGTGATTCGGTTGAAGAGATATTTGAAGTACTTGAGAAAAGCTCTGTCATGGTGGAGGAAATTGTCACCAACGAGGAAACAATCCCTAGGCTTGTGTTTTCTGAATTAACCTGGTTGAATCTACAGATGCTACCAAGTCTCAAAAGTTTCTGCCCGGTGAAACATATTTCAGAATGGCCAGATTTAGAGGTGTTGAAGGTGCATGGATGTAATAACGTGAAGATCATTGCTTCAGAATCATTGAGCATCCGAGGGAGTAATGGAGACAGTCAACAAACACTGTTTTTTGTTGACAAGGTATGAGCATCGAGTACTCAATTAAATCATGTCTACAATTTAATAGGTAGAAGGCAATGCTACTAATTTTGCAAAATTTTGACTCTGTCTTTAACTTATTTTATCTTATTTCTTAAAAGATTATTATTATTATTAGTAATACGGAATTTTTCTTATTGGACAACATTATCATCATGATCATTATGGATATAGTAAGACCCAAATATCACAGATCTCACCATATATATTGCTACCCACCTAAATTAATGGTCTTTTCTTTTTTGGTTAAACACTCTTTTTGTGATTGACTGATTTCCCAGGACGCATTCCCTAGCTTGGAAGAACTAGAATTATGTGAAATGCCCAGGCTATTGCATCTGTGGAGAGGAAATTTTCAGCCTTGCAATGCTTTTCAAAATCTAAAGACTCTGAAAGTGTCAGAATGTGGCAGTTTAGAAAATTCCTGTTTCTCAATGTTGTCTCTCCAGAATTTAAGAACTTTGCAAGTTTCTAAGTGTGATGGGTTGAGATATTTACTGACCCCCTCAAAAGCTAAAACTCTGAATCGACTTAAAAGAATGAATGTATCGGAATGCAAATTGATGGTGGAAATTATGACACATTTGGGAGATGAAGTAGTAGAGAATTCAATTGTTTTCGGCAAATTGGATTGTTTGGAACTTCACTGTTTGCCCAGCCTTAAAAGCTTTTGTGGTGGGCATTATTCTCTTGAATTCCCATTCTTGGAAAAAGTAATAGTCAGAAAATGCTTGGAGATGGAGACTTTTTGTCATGGAGTATTAAGCACACCAAGTCTCCAAAGACTACAGTTGACAGATGGAGGAGAGGATGCAGTAGAAGAATGTTGGGAAGGCAACCTTAATTCCACCATACAATATTTGTTCAAAAATATGGTAATATGATTGACTCACCAAAATACCTCATGCATTTCTGTTGTTTGATGAATTAAATTGATTGAATAAATGTTTTTTCTTTTAATTTCTTAATCAAATCAGCTATGCTTTATGATTACAGAATGTGCGGTACTCCAAAGAAGATTGAAGTCATTCCTTTAATAATGTGTGCTACACCAGAGCTCCATTTCCTCCAGGTGAAGAGGGACTCTGTTTCTACCATCTCAACTGACTTTATCTTCACATTTTGTTGAAGGTAGAATGCCCTCTGTATACACTTTTGTTCGGTTGTTGTAGATGAATTTGTTTTATGTATGCCAATTTCTACAAGTTGCCAAACATTTTGGGCAAACAAGAGACGATATGCAGTTTGTTAACTTCAGTGTGTATGCTTTATTGAATACTTTTTCCCAGGAACGACAATGATTTTAAAGTTTAATGAGGATATTTAATGATCTTCATTTCAGGCTAAAGCCATCCATGTGATGTGATAAGGTTGTTACAATTTAGTTGTCGTGGTTTCTCCTCGTGTTTGTGATTTTCTATTTTGCCCTTCATCCATCTCCTACCCATTTATTTTCTTTTCATATTCTTCAGCAAGAAAACCCAACGGAAATAACGGACTCATTGTAATTTCTGATTTCTCTCCAAGAAACCAACACAAATATATGGGCAAGAAAAAACAACGTCTCTCTTCTTCCTGTCTCAACACAACCATCATCATCCACCACTGCTTCCACCTCTGAGCTGCCACAGCTACAGCCACAGCCACCGCTGAATCATCACTATACCCAGTGATCTTCCGCGAAGGCTCAAAGTTTCAGGAGGAAATGAAACGTGGAAACTACGACAAGCATGTAGCTTGAGACCAAATGGCAGAACCATGGGCACGGTGGAGGATGTTGCGAGAGCAAGACAAGGGTCTCAATTGATTTGGTGTACGACCATCAACTCTTATCAATCTCCGTCAAAATTTCTCTTAGTCAACACACAGTCTTTTTCCTTATTATATTAAATAAAAAATATAACAAATATTAGCTTCAACATTGGGGCATAAAAAAGGCTTCACAATTAAGGTTTTAGCATTCTCTATTATCCTTAGTTTCATCTTTCCTTGATGAACAATGGCAATTAAAATAACAAAATTATATACACTCACAATAAATAACCATTTATATATTAACACTGATATTTCATAATATAATTAAATAATTTTAAATTAAAAATAGTATAATATCTAATTGATAGCGACATTTCATAATTAGTAAAAATATTAAATTACATTGATAATATGTATAGTTTTTCTCAATTTAAAATGTATAAACCATAGTTCAAAATTGAAAATAAAAATTACAATTAAGGTCCTTCCAACCAGATTAGTTTGCAAACTACAAAAATGAATCCATGTTAAATATTAAGTGGAACCTATTGCTATTTACTTTTAAATATATACTATTTAATAAAAATAATTAAATTATTGTTTTATGAAATATAATATAAACATATAAAATATATATACAATATATATGTAAAAAAAATGATAAAATAAATATAGATAAAAAATGTTATATATTTAATTATTTATTGAAAAAGTTTATCAAATATAATTATATATTTGTATATTAAAAAATACAATTTACGGTTTGTTTTGGTTTGAAAATCATTCAAACCAATTACCCTCCAATTTAAATTATTAATTCATGTGTCTATTAACTCATTCAACTGAAATTACCAATTTACCCTTTGTCATAAAATGACCAAATCAGTATTCAAATTGTTATATTTGGTGCGAACTCATCAAAGAAATACAAGATTATATTTTTACACAGAAGAGTAAGATTATTACATAGAAGAAAAAGAAAAATATTTTATAGTACATCCAAAACAAGAAAAATATATAACTTTTCTAAGTAAATATTTGTGCTTCTGCAATTCACACTATTATTGCTACTGTAATTGGTGTAATCCTCATTGCCATCATTACTAAAACCGATACGATGAAACCACTATTATTGTCATTGTCTTTGGTCGCCATAAACTGTTTAGTGATTGTCCCACAACTTTACAATTGAAAATTTTCAGAGCATGTCTCACAAGACAATTGAAAGGAAATTGAAAAGCCAAAAGACTTGGTTTCGTTCTTTTGGCTTTCGCTTAAACTTTAGAACACGTGGCGTTTCCTCATTCGCTATCAAACAAATAAAAAAAATTTTATTCGTCCACAATTTTCCAAATTCTAAGTAAATTGACCAAAAAAGTCTCCAAGTGTCTCAATTTTATTGGCTAAAGCATTTAAATGGATCCAACAGCTGTTGATTTTTGTCCAAAAATTCCCAACCATCGATCTGAGATGTTTTGCTCACTAATACCGCCTAACACGAACTACATTTTATCCACTTGTATTGGGCCGCCGATTTTTCAAAAAAGCAGTTGTTTTTGGGTCTACAAGACATGTGTTCAACACAAGTTTCGCCACACCAACTCGTTTCCATAAAATCGCTGATCCAATCCGTCCAACACGCCAAAATTTCGGCGGACATAGACCAATGCTCCACGTGTCACAATGAAGGAGTTAACTTAAAAATAAAATCTGAAAACCTGCTACCTCATTAAATTCTTTGTAGCAACTTTTTGACAAATAAACAAATATTTTATTTTATTTTTATAAGTACGAATATTTTATTCTTTTAAAGTGTTATCTAACTTAGTGCGCATTTACTTTATTACCCTTCACACTAACAATTTTCGTCAATTTTATCGTTTGATGGGTGAGATTTTAGGTTTTGTAAAGTTAACGGGTATTAATGGAGATAATACCAAATCTAGGGCCTAAATAAAAAAGATAAACAAATATTAGCTTCAACATTGGGGCATAAATAAAGCAAAACAAAAAAGGCTGAGTGTAGGACACTAAGGTTTCACAATTAAAGGTTTTAGCATTCTCTATTATCCTCAGTTTCATCTTTCCTTGATGAACAATGGCAATTACATAAAATAAAACGGTAATTTTAAAATAATAAAACTATATACATTTATAATAAATAATAATTTGTAAACTAATAATAATATATCATAATTAATTAAATAATTTTAAATTAGACATAAAATAATATCTAATTAAATAACAACTTTTCATAATTAGTAAAAAAATTAAATCACACTGATGGTGCACATAATTTTAATGAATTTAAAATGCGCACACCATAGATCAAAATTGAAAATGAAAATTACAATTAAGGTCCTTCCAACCAGATTAGTTTGCAAACTACAAAAATGAATCCATGTTTAAATATTAAGTATATACTTTTAAATATATATACTATTTAATAAAAATAATTAAATTATTGTTTTTTAAAATAAATATAAAATATATATACAATATATATGTAAAATAATAATAAAATAAATATAAAAAACAAGTTATATATGTATATTACTTATTAAAAGATTTTATCAAATATAATTATATATATGTATATTAAAAAATAGGATTTATAGTTTATTTTGGTTTAAAAATCATTCAAACTGCAACTTAAATTAAAAATTAATTTTTAAAAATCTATAAACCTAAACCAAATTAGTTCACAAATCAAATCAAACTAAATTGTAATTTTAAAACAGTTTGATCCGATTTTACAATTTGAACCGAATCATATACACTCTAAATGTTAAAGTAAATAATGGGACAGTTTGGTGATATTTACTAACTCATTACAAATTAAAAATTCACTGGCAATCTTTGCATATTAGATTATTTGATTAAATAACATATTTTAATTTCCAATAAAATTATTTGTATCTAATTTTGAGTACCCAATTTGTCAAAGATATGTTATCATATAATTATGTGATTTTGAATTAAAGATAAAATAATATCAATCCATATAATTTGAGTATTCAATTGAATACTTAAAAGTTAAAACTGATTGTACATAACATTACTATTTAATTTAAGTGAAAACATTGTTAGCATTGTCAAAATCAAATTTATCAGTATCCTACAATATAGATATGTATCCTACAATGCGATACGAGTGAGAAACGATACACATCATAAAATGTATCAAAGTAATATGATACAATAAATGTATTATATAATACAATACATATCATAAGATACAATACATATTATCAACACAAAACAATATACTTTTTTAAAAAAAATGATGATATAATAGAGGTGTAAATAAAAAATTTTAAAGTTTTAGAGTTCTTTGTAACATTTTTAAAATTATAACATATTAGTTGCAATTTTTTTATTATTTTATAAATATTATATTATATTATTTTTTAAAATGCATATCATATGATATGATAAAATACACAGTAGATAGAAAATTAAATTTTTAACATACGGTTCGACTATCATGATAAAAATACATATATGAAAAGGTTTTCCTAGAACCATACAAGGAGATTTACTTGACCAAACTAGAAATATACAACATTTCTCTAAAAAATGGCAACATTGGTGATCATCTAAAAATTTCTTATCTGTTTTTGATATCAATGTAGGATTAAAAGATACAAAGAAAAATTAAAAAAATCGTGAATACTCTAGGGGTCACAAGAAAAATTTTCTTGCAAGAATAAACAATCAAGCTTTTCACCAGTAATCTCCACAGGAACAAGTTCCATTTCTAAAATGATGGAACTTCTTCACATCTCTCAGGTTGATTTTTCTATCCTCAATCTTCGAGATAAATTTACTAGCAAGATGGCAGTTATTGCAAACTCTGAGGTTCTTGGCAACTCCAATGGTGGTTCCAGGAGGGGTATTGAGTATCCCAAAAGCTATGGCTAATTTCTCAGTGTGTCCACAGAGTAAAGTTTCTTTCTCCTCCTCATCAACATTGTGAAGAACACAAGAAGTATCAGGCACATAACCATCCTTATTCTTTTGGAAAGGATTTCGAGGAATCCACGGAGCCACTCACTTTGTTCATGCGATCCATCCCCAGCTATAAACTTGTGAATCTCATCCCCAAACTCAATCCAACTGCAACCCGACTCTTTTCTGACTCCCATTTCTCTCATCTTCTTCCGGACATCCATTGCCCTGTCCCAGAGTCCAGCAGATGAATAGATGTTGGAGAGGAGAACATAGTGGCTTGCCAGGTCAGGTTTTAACATCAAGAGATTATGAGCTGCAGTTTCCCCAATTTTAACATTCTGGTGAATCCGACAAGCACCAAGCAAGCTACTCCATGCACCTGTTTTGTCAAACTCTGCAGGCATTGTGTTTATGAGTTGATATGCTTACTCCACTTGACCTGCCCAACCAAGCGAGTCAACAACACAAGCATAGTGATCTGGCGTAGTTTCCATCCCATGGTCTTATTTCATTCTGTAGAACAAGTTTATTCCTTCATCTGCCATCCCTGCATGACTACATGCTACAAATACAGCAATAAAAGTAACTTCATTAGGCTTTACGTCCCTGACCTTAGCTCCTTCCATCACTATCTTCCTGAACAATTCTGAGGCTTCCTCTCCTTTACCATGCCTCCCATAAGCCATGATAACAACATTCCAGGTGATCACATTTCTAAAGGGCATCAGGTCAAAAACTCTTATAGATAAGTTCAAATAGCCACATTTGGAGTACATGTCAACTAATGCAAGTCCCACAGCAACATCAGTTACCAACATATTTCTTGTGGCATAAGCATGGATTTCTTTACCATTTGCTAAAGCTGACAGAGCACCATAACCAAGTAGAACTGTCATGAGGTTATTGAATTGCATTTGGCTTCAATGAAATTGATGTCTGATCCTTATTTTCCTCATCATTCTCACTCATTTTTTCTTCCATTCTTTGCATCTCACACAACAGAAGAAGTGCCTCACTATGATGTCCGAAAATAGTGTAACCAGTGTTCATTGTGTTCCAAGAGACTCCATCTCTAGCCTCCCTGCTGTCAAAAATAGTTTCTGAAATCTCTATCTTCCCCCATCTAGAGTACATATCCATAAGAGCATTTTGCACATATTGGTTTCTCTCTAAACCCCGCTTTACTACATATCCATGGATTCCTTCTTTGCAGGGAAATGCTTCACTATGCACACAAGCAGGCACAACACTTGCCATTGTGGTGGCATTTGGACGAAGCCAAGCAACCTCTTCCATCTCAATGAATAGTTTCAATGCTTCCTCATCATACTCATTTTGTGCGTAACCAGTAATCATAGCATTCCAAAGTGCACTTTTTCTATCCAAAATACCATAAAAAACTCACTGATCACTATCAATCTCTTCACAATTACAATACATATCAACTAAAGCACTACCAACAAAAGAGTTACCCCTTAAGATATCATTTCTTAATGCATAAGCATGAATTTCCCTACCAGCATCTGGCATCTCCAAGTGTGAGTAAGCAGAAAGCACACTTGCAATTGTGACTCCATCAGGTTTAATCCCACGTACCACAACACTCAAAAACCACAATACTTCTACAAACCCATCGTTTTGAGGCAATGAGCTTATAATTGTATTCCACGAAACCAATCACGATCTTTGAATGACTCAAACAAAAATTTTGCATCATTAACTCTACCGAACTTTGCATACATCGCCATCAGAGCAACAATGGTAAATGTTTTCCAGTTACCCACTCTTAGACTATACCCATGTACTTCCTTCCCCAGCCTCAAACCCTGGCGCTTTGGCAAATTTGAACACGCAAGTGCCATGCTCACCAACGCAAAAGAACTAGGCTCTACATCATCACCCAACATCAACCTAAACGCTTCTAACACCAGCTCCCATTCGTCAAAACGACACAATGCATTAATCATTGAATTCCAAGACACTTGGTCTCTCTCACTAATTTTATCAAACACCTTATACACTGCCCACAAAACACTACTCTCTTATAGATACATATTCACAAGAGAATTGGCTACGGTCACCAAAGATGAACCGTACCGGTATTTGAAAACATGAGCATAGATCTGTTTCCCCAAATTAAAATCCTGAAGACCCGTCACGGTCTTCAAAACTGAAGGGAAAGCAAAGTTATCGGGTTGGCATCCGAACGGGTCATTTCGATGTAGGTGAAAATGGTTCATGGAATTGGTTGGAGCGGAGAGACTCGACCCATGACGCGTTGCAGCTTCAATGGGAAGTGGTGGTGGTGGTGGTGGTGGTGGCGGTGGCGGTGGCGGTGGCGGGTGGGCGATGGGTTTGGAGGGAAGTGTGTGGCTGTAAGGACAGGGAAGTGAGAGGTTGAGTGTAGGACATTTGATCCTTTTTCGCTCATCGTCTGGCTACAAAAGTAAGATAAATCGGACACTAAGGTGCCGGTGCTGGCCTCAGTGGGTACTTACTCCTATTTAATCCAAATCATAGTAATCGGCCTATAATTATGACACATTGTCCTATGATATTACACAATAAATAAAATATATATATATATATATTAAGATATATTAAATTAATATATATATATATATAATATAAAATAATATATATTTTTGGTAAATTAATATATTAATAAAGTGATTAAAATATATATATATGAGAAATTCTAAAATTTTTATAGGATATTTATAATATTTTCAAATTATTTTGTACTTGAATTCCTTTCATATCTTCCTGTTTTATTATTTCAATAGCTTTTTCATTGTTTTGCTTAGAGAAACTATTTTCTTGAATAGCATCAGTATAAATTCTACAAAAATATTAGCGTGTCCTTGAGGATTTGAAATTCCAATAATAGAAATGCATATTTTTCTTGTTAACACAATTAAATTTTTTTTTTCTAAGTTTAGTTAATTACCAAAGAGACAATTATTTCTAAGATGAGGGAAAACACAGAGTCTACATGTATCACTGATTCCAGCAATACTTTTTAATGGCGCGTCTATAAAAGAAAGCACGTTATCATATTTTTCATTCTTCATTCAATTTTACCAAAATACAAAGGTGAACATCTATCACCCATATACTTATGTCTGTTTGCATGACTTAATAATCCATTATGAATATTTTTCGACCTTCATTGCATCATAGTTTCACGTTGATATCTAAGTTCCTATTTATCTTAGGTTGGAGAGCATATTTTTTGTCATGAAAAGACCAATGGAGCCTTTAAACAGTATGACATTCTCATACATCCTTTGATTGAGAATGCATGTTCACGTGATGTATTTGCTATCATGAGATCCATCCATGGAGTATTCTTTATTGTTTGAATTTTAAACTTATCTCTTTTGCTATCATCATCGGATTCCTATCTCTAGAATACTCCTACATGTCGCCCAAGCCATAATTAGCCATAGAGATGTCAATGGGTCAGGGCGGGCCCAAGGCCCAAACAGTGATGGGCCTTTGGGTCGACCCGACCCATTGAAACATAAAGGCCCAAAGTCTGATCCATATAATAACGAGCTTTAATCGGGCCGGATCGGCCCATTTAATCAATTTTTTTAAAAAAATTTAATACAAATTATTTTTCAATTATTAAAATCGATAATAATATCTGAAATATTTTATTTATAATCTCTCACTTGTGGCGGAGGAGTATTGTGATTACATGATGAAAAATATTATAAATTGATAACATAGTACAAATAAATTAATTTACATACGGTATATATTACAAAACATAAATAAAATATATCTATTATATAACATTTATCTATTCATCTTATATATTTAAATCTCTGAATTCTCCAAAGATAAATAATTATTATTTGTGAATTTATATATTTTATAATATTTTGTAATAATAAAATAAAAATAAAAATAAAATTATAAATATAAAGAATTATTATTTACGAATTTAGATATTTTTTGAAAGAGAGTTAATAAGAGAAAATAAGATTGAAAATATAATGAAATAATTGAGATTAAGAAATTAAAAGATTTGTAAATAAAAGTGAAAATAAAGGTAATTAGAATAAATTTATTTTAAAAAGTAAATAAATTTTAAAAAAAAATTAAGCAAATCTGCCAAGGCAGAAGCAGACCTTGCGGCAGAATGCTTCTACCTGCAAGCAGCAGAAGCAGACTGCTTCTGCCTGGCAGCAGAAGCAGACTTATGCTGCCCAAAAAAAAAAAAAAAATTATTTTATAAACAGTATCAGATTGGGCCAGTCCATTGGCTTAATATTAAAGTCTGAGCTCTGATCGAATAGGCCCATGAGCTTAGTCCGATATGCTATAGTACTGGGTCGGGCTTTCTTGTGCCGTACTTTTTTTTCGTGCTTCGTATTGGGTCTTCATTCTATCTGACCCAATTGACATGTCTAATTAGCCATATCACAACCTAATTGACACAGACTATAACTAGCTCGATTGTAACTCAATTGATGATGTTCAAGTCATAATATCGTTAGTTCTTTTACGATGATCATATCATGTTATCTTAAAAGTAAATCTCACTTATTATCGTCTCGTTCACAAACTTTACACTAACTCTATAATCTATGTGTATTATAATTGTCATTTTTTTATTGTTTTATTTGTGGGTATGATTGTATGAGAAATATTATTATATAAGAAGTGAAAATGGATTGATGATATAGATGAATGAGACATTATTAACTTATTTATCTTGGTTTAATTTTATGATTATAAAACCTTAAAACAAACTTAATTGTTGTAATAAAAGAGGAACAAGCTTCATAACAAAACATATATCAACTATCCCATTCTTTCTATCTATTCCTTTTATCAGTATAAATGTGCCTAAAAAAAATAGAGAGAGAGGATAATGAAAAAGAGAATGACAAAAAAGAAAGTTGGCTGATATTGACATTTTTTTTCCAGACAAGATGTAACCAATTCACCAACGAAAAGTCTTGAGGGTATTATGATTATAAATTTTCAAAAGTAAAATATTTAGGGTAACTATGGTAATTCAACTTTTTTTACGTTGCGTCAAGGGTATTTTCCATTAAAAGAGTTAGGTTCTGTCAACTGAATGATCAGGTGTAATTTTTATACTCTATGGGTGAAAAGGTTCGTAAGCCAAACTTTGGGTGTGAAATTGTTAATCACTCTGTTTTTAAAGGCAGGGTAAAGCACAAGATCACTCGGGCCTGGAATCTTCTATTTCTTCAGTTTCTTCATCTGCTCTCCGACGCTTATTGAATCATTGATGCTTCTTACCTGCAAACTAGTAAAGTAAGCATTTGGTGGTGCTTGAAAACTTAGCTCTACTTTTGGGAGAGACATACACATCAAGCCATCAAGCTGTACTTGTACTTGTTCTAAACCTTCCCTTTCATTACTTTCCTTCAACTGTTTATTGTTTCAAATTACTTCTCTATAATTTTCCTTGCCTCTGTTTTAACCATCAATTCTCTATTATTTAGCATTTTTCTCATCCTCTCTTAGTATTATTGCTCGGTGTTATCTGTTTGCTACAAGCGAGACTACGTTCATTTAGGGTTTGCTCTTAAAAGCTTTAACTTTGATATTTGTTTAGTTGTTGCGTGTCTCTTGCCTTTTGTTTTCATTATTAATTAGCCATGCTTTTATTCTCAGTGTAAAGCTAGATTTTGTTTATTAAGCTTTTCTCTCAAACATTTACTGAATTTTTTTGTTGTATAATATTGTCCAATTCTTTTTCTTTCATTTCCCTTGCCTCCTAGGTACCCTTTAATTGAAGCTTTACTTGAAAAGAAAAAAAAAAAAAAAAGAAAGAGAGAGAGTGTGTGTGTGTGTGGGGACAAGTATTTATCGGCAATGGCTGAGGAAATAGTAACCTGTGCTGCCACGAAACTTGCATCAAGAGCTGCAGAGTCGGCATATAATTTGCTTAAACAGCTGATATCATATGTGTTCAAGTACCAGAGCTACATCGACAACCTCAAAAATCAAGTTGAGGATCTCAGAAATAAAAGAGAAACAGTGGAGAAACCTGTAGAGTCGGCTGAAAGACAGGGGGAGGAGATTTATGAAGCTGTTAAGAAATGGTTGAGTGATGTAGATGACTTCACTGAAGGAGTAGCAAAAGCCATCATTGGGGATGAAGATAAAGCAAACAAGGGCAGGTGTTTAAAATTGAAGTCATGTTCTAATTTGATTCAACGTTACAAGCTTGGAAAGGAAGCAGCGAAAGCTGCAGTGACTGGGGCCACTCTGTTAGGGAAAGGCAACTTCCGTTGTTTTTCCTACCGTCCTGCTCTACAGAGGACAGAATCCATGTCTGTCAGAGGCTACGAGGCCTTTGATTCTAGAGAGCAAGTTTTGCGAGAAATTTTGGACACATTGAAGGATGTTAATGTTAACATGATTGGGGTGCATGGGATGGGAGGTGTGGGTAAAACTACATTGGTAAAAAAAGTAGGTTGGCAGGTGAGGGAGGACAAGTTATTTCATGAGGTGGCCATTGCTGAGGTAACACAAACCCCAGACTACAAAAAAATTCAAGAAAAACTTGCTTCCGATTTAGGCTTGGAATTTTGGCAGGAGAGTGAATATCAGAGGGCTAGTCAACTACGTTCCAGGATAAAGAAGGAGAAGAAGAGATTACTTATAATACTGGATAATATTTGGACAAAACTTGACTTGGATGCGATTGGAATTCCTTTTGGGGATGCGGAGAAAGAAAGAAAAGATGATAAGATCAGGCCATGCACAATATTGTTAACTTCTAGAAATCGGGATTTATTAAGCAAAGATATGAAGACTCAAAAGAACATCTTTGTTCATCCGTTATCTGAAGATGACTCATGGAATTTGTTTCGGAAGATTGTGGGTGATTCTGCAGAAAGCTCTGATTTTCATCCTCTAGCAGATGAGTTTGTTACAAAATGTGCAGGTTTGCCAATTGCAATCTCAGCAATTGCAAATACATTGAAAAATGAGAGTCTTCCCTTTTGGAAGGATGCCTTGGTTAGACTTAAAAGGTCTACTCCAAGACATATTCCATATATGGAAGAAAGTGTGTATTCTACTATAGAGCTGAGTTACAATTTTCTGAAAATTGAGGAAGCTAAATCGCTATTTCTTCTTTGTGCTCTAAAAGATGCTGGTAGTAGCATGTCCATTGGTGACCTCTTAAAATATAGTATGGGTTTGAATTTGTTTGAAGATGTATATACATTGGAAGAAGGAAGGAATAGATTGAACAGTTTGATAGATTATCTCAAAGCTTATTGTTTGTTGTTGGATGATGACAATGACCATGCAGTTAAAATGCATGATATTATTCATGATGTTGCTGTATCGATTGCTTCAACAGAGAAATTCATGTTTAATATTCAAAATGTCATCGGCTTGAAAGAAGTACTGGGGGAGAAAATACCAAAAGATTCAACTGCCATTTCTCTGCCCTATAGAGATATTTATGGCAAGCTTCCTCAACGATTAGAGTTTCCAAAACTGAAGTTGTTCTTCCTATTTATGAATAATCACTCACTACAAATCCCAGATGTTATTTTTGAAGAAATGAAAGAACTCAAAGTTTTAGATCTTACTGGATTTCTTTTCTTATCATTACCTTCATCCCTTTCTTGCCTAAAAAACCTTCAAACACTCTGTTTGCATGACTGCCTATTGGATGATTTAAGAATTCTAGGAAAGCTAAGTAAATTAGAAATTCTTAGCTTCTTAAGGACTGACATTGAACTGTTGCCTGCAGAAATAGGACAATTGACTCAGTTGAAGTTATTAGATTTGAGCAATTGTATAAACCTTAAATACATTGCACCACATGTCATCTCCGGCTTGTCTCAATTAGAAGAACTATATATGGGAAACTGCCTTGTTCATTGGGAAGCTGAAGGAGTGGATAATGAAGGACGAAGAAATGCTAGTCTTGATGAGTTAAAGCAATTGTCAAACCTAACAACTTTACATCTTCATGTTCAAGATGCTCGAGTTATGCCGCAATACTTTTTCTTCAAGAAATTGAAAAGTTATCATTTATTTATAGGAGATAAATGGAAGTGGTCTGATAAATATTGCAGTTCAACTTCAAGAACATTCAAACTGAAGATAAGTGATAATGTTTATTTGGGGCATGGAATTAAAAGTTTGTTGAAGATGACTGAAGATCTCTTCCTTGAGGAAATGAATGGAGTTAGATATGTTGTTTATGAACTCAATGTGGATGGTTTTCCACATTTAAAGCATCTGCATGTAGAGGATGGTCAGGATATTTTGTATATCATTAACTCAGTTGCTTTGAAAGTAGCCTTTCCCAAGTTGGAGTCCTTGATCCTCTGTAATTTGATTAAATTGGAGAAGATATGTCATGGTCAACTTAATGCAGTGTCTTTTAGCAAATTAAGGATCATAAAAATAGAAAAGTGTGATAGATTGGAGTATCTATTTGCATCCTTCATGGCAAAAAACCTTATGCAGCTACAAGAAATTGAAGTGACTTATTGTAAGAACCTAAAAGAGCTTTTTGGTGAAGAAAGTGATGATGATGGTGATGAAATTGAAAGAAATGATAAGATGGAGTTCAATCAATTGTGTTCATTGACACTACAATGCCTACCCAAATTCATTAAGATCGATTCCAACTTGGCTGTATGTTTTTTATTTTTCATTTTTTATTTTCTTTTGATATAAAAAGGTCTATTCTTATAGTTCATAAGTTGTGTTTAAGGGCAATATATGTTTCTACAGGTTGTCTTTCCAAGATTGGAGAACTTGAAACTATGTTCAATTAATGTTGAGAATACATGGCTTGATCGACCTCTATCAATTTTTTCTTATAGTCAGTGCTTAAAAAGCTTAAGCATTGAGGAGTGTCATGGCTTAAATTATTTGTTTTCCTCTGCTATGGTCAAAAGGCTTAATGAACTCCAAAAGTTGGTGATAAGAAATTGTAAGTCAATGGAAGTAATAGTTGACTCAAAAGGGGTACAAGGAGAAGAAACGATAATTTATATGAGTTTTCCTAAACTGTTGTACATGAAGCTTGAACTTTTGCCAAAACTCACAAATTTTGGCATTGGGAATTTGATTGAATTCCCCTCCTTAAAAGAACTTCACATTGAGGGATGCTCTAACTTGAAGACATTCTTATGCAAATCTTTTCATCTAGACACTGTGAGAGAAGAAGAAGAAAAAGTGAATTTGGAAAACTACTTTATGAATATAAATCCTCTATTTGATGAAAAGGTAATTTAGTTTATTCTTTTTACTAAAAAATAATGTTGCTTATTGCCATCAAATTGTTTTATGGGTTTTGAGAACAGATCAACCTGACAAAATATTTTGACAGCTTCCTTGTTGTGAGCTTGTGAGTCTTTTGTACACAAAATATTAACATTACGAATTTTTCGCTGCAGGTTGCTTTTCCCAGCTTGGAGGAGATGGTGCTTTCACACTTGGATAACTTGCAACTGATATGGCACAACCAAAAACTCCATGCAAAATCCTTTTGCAAACTAAAAGAAGTGAGAGTTGAATTCTGTGGAAAGTTATTGACTATTGTTCCATCGAATACTCAAGGAAATCTGACCTTTCATTATCTAAAGAGATTGACTATTGTGGGTTGTCAGAGTATGAAAAGTCTCTTTCCAGTTTCTATGGCTATTGACCTCGTGCAACTTGAACATCTAGATATAAGTTTGTGTGGGTTAGAGATAATTGTTTCTGAGGAGGAAGTTAAGGGAGCCCCTACATTTTTGTTTCCACAATTAAAATCTATCTACCTTTCCCATTTAAAGGAGCTCAAATATTTCTACCCGCGGTTGCATACAATAGAGTGGCCGATGCTAAGCACATTGGTTGTGGTTGATTGCAAGAAGATAAAAGTTCATGATTTTGAATTTTCTAGCTTCCAAGAAAGAGACAAGGAGAGGGAACCTGCCATTTTTTATTTAGAAAAGGTATTACTTTGCTTTTATCCATATTCATACATACAACATCTTTATGTTATCCAGATTGATTTAATATCACACCAATTTAGTATGATAAGTGTGCAACCCAAAAGACAAGCGCAACAGGTGAAGGAACTCAATGTTCCTTCAATATTGAAGTGGGATGTCAATTGGGCCAGACAATACAATACTCCTACTCAAAATTAAGATTTAAATTAAGTGTTTGTCAACTTCAGCATCCAAATTGTAAGTGAATATTACTCTTTCTATTCCAATTAAAATAAGCTAACAAATACTCTTCCTTTTGCATGATAATAATAAATTTATTTTTCTCTTTGAATCTACCCAGTTACTAGATCAATTAAATGTTTCAGTTGCAAGATATTATTTATTTTGGTGATTAAAATTTTTTTTCATTTATGTAATTCATGTTTCAAGTGTATTCTCATTTAATTTATAATTTTTTACATACACAAAGTAATGAGCTGAAGAAAGTAAGTTAATGGGTGATTTGAGTTACCCACATTATAAACCAATCTCTTATTTTTTGTATTAATAACTGACTCATAAAAGTGGATAAGACTTTTGCCTAGTATTTTTCTATTTACAACAATATAATTTACATTATTTCCAGATTAAAAATCTGGTTAGATATGTTTTTCCTTATAATTAGATGTATATAGCATGTAACGCTTGTACTGTTTATATATAAAATTTCTAGTTATTTATTTGTGTGTTGCTGTGCACTTGTTGATGACTGAATGCTTACACCTATTTATTTACTCTTCATTATTTTTAGGTCATACCAAATTTGGAAATGTTGAGTTTTGGCGCTGATGACTTTGGATTGGCATTCCTTCACAGTAGTCTAGCTGAGAGCTTTGGCAAGCTTAAATGGCTTTTGTTGAGTGACTTTGATGATGAATCTGGTTCTTCTCTGGTCAATTTCCTTCAAAAATTATTTTTTTTGGAATCACTTTATCTTATGGATAATAGTTTTAGAGAGCTATTTCCTTGCAAACAAGGACATATATGGAAACAAGATTTTCAAGGGGACGCATTTCTTCCGAATCTTCAAAATTTATATGTATGTGAATGTCATTGTTTGACAATTTTAATGCCATCTACAACATCTTTCAAAAATCTTAAATATATAGTCGCATTCAATTGCAATGGATTAGACAAGGTACTATCATGTGAAGCAGCCAAAACTCTAGTAAATCTCACAACAATGGATATAAGAGGGTGTAATTTAGTTACAGGGGTAGTAGCAAATGATGGAGACAAAGAAGAAGAGATTGTTTTTGGCCAATTGAGGACTTTGCAGCTTTCTCGTTTGTCAAGCCTCACATGTTTTTGTTCAGCCAATTATTCCTTCAAATTCCCTCGTTTGGAGCAAGTTACTGTGACTCAATGCCCAAAATTCAACATCTTTTCTCCAGGCGTGTTAAGCACACCAATGCTAAAGAAAATACAACTGACAGAAGGATATAATGATCAAGAATATTTTTGGAAGGATGATCTCAATTCTACCATCCAGCAAATATTTACAAATATGGTACTTTCTCTTTCGCAATTTTTTTTTAATCCATTTACAACATTTTTGTTGATATAAAATTTAAATATGGCCAAAGGACAATTTCCCACCCAAGGTTTAATGAAAGGACAAATTTTCACCCGTTAACTTTCAAAAATCCAAATACCAATCCATTTACTATTATGAATAGAGGTAAAACTGTCATTTCATAAAAAAAATTTATTTCCCCCTAAGTTTATAAATCTGATTTCCTCCCATGAAACTTTGAAAAATCACCTTTTCTCTCTATGGTTTTGAAACTATCACCGGAGACGGCTTCGCCGTCTACGGTTGTAGTCTCTCTCCCTTCCAACTTCTCTCTTTCTTCTGGTCTAAAAGCCTAAATCTTGGTTGGAGATCGTTGGCGTCAGACGTTGCTTCCAAACAATCTATTGCACGACGGATCTTTGACGATGTCGTTTCCAATTGTCATCTTTGTGGCCTTTTCATGACCCACGTCTTGTCATGGAGGCTAGAGGGAGCGTCGATAGACGGAAGGTCGGCCGAAGAATGTCATCGGAGAAGTAATGAAACCCTAGAGTGGAAATGGCAATTTTTCAAACCTTGAGTGGGGGAAAAACGTGAAAGTATTTTTTTTAAATATTTTTAGTTAAATAATAATTTTACCCCTATTTATAACAGTAAATGGGTGGGTATTTGAGTTTTTGAAAGTTAATGGGTGGGAATTTGTCCTTTCATTAAACCGTGTGTGGGAAATTGTCCTTTGGCCCTTTAAATATAACTAATAACAGATATGTTTATTTGTAATAATAGTAATTTTGCTTTTGTAGTATAGATTAATGCAAATTTGCCAAAATCATGACTACACAAGCATTATCTTCTATAGACTAGGATGAAATGTTGTCAAACTTGTATTTCAATTTATAAATTCCATGAATCTCATTTGACTAATGACATACACAAATCAATTGCATGCTAAGCGAGTTTAAAAAACAAGGAAGATGCTTGTTCAAAATTTTTGCTAAGTTAGTTTTTGAACAATTATTTTGTGTTCTAATTCGGATATTGGTTTTTTCAATATGTTGTGTAAGATTCATTATAATTTAATATTTTTTGTTTTATAGGTTGGCTATCGTAACTTTGAACATTTGACGCTCTCTGAATTTCCCAACGTGAAAGAAAAAATATGGAATGGTCAGTTGTCAAACGACTTTTTCGGGAATTTAAAGTCTCTGGTGGTGGATAAATTTTTGGATATATTAACTGGTATTCCATCCAATGTGCTATGCTACTTCAAAAATTTGGAACTGTTGGATGTTGAAAGTTGTGAGTCCCTAAAACAAGTGTTTCATTTGGAGGAAAATCATCAAGAAATTTCAGGCTTACAGAAATTGAAATCATTGAAAATTGACAATTGCAACAACTTGAGATGCATATTTACTCCATCTATACTGTTGGGTCTTGTTCAACTCCAAGAGATAGAGGTGAAAAACTGTGCATTAATTGAAGAAATCATCAAAAAGGAAGAGGAAAAGGATGGAGTGAGCGATAAAATTATAATTCCTCAATTGAACTCTGTTATGCTTGAGTCATTGCCTAGCTTGACAAGCTTCTATTCTGGAAGAAATATTTTGGAATGTCCTCCCTTGGAAACTATTATCATTAAGGACTGTCAAAAGGTCCAAATGAAGGAGTTCAGTATTCATCTTGCGTCATGTTTCACTGAAAAGGTAAGCTTGTTTCAGTTCTTATTACAGGATAAGTTAACTTTATTAGATTGTTGTTCAATAATACAGACATTTTGTGTGCATGCAGGTTGAATTACCCACCTCAGGATCATCTTCTTGGTTCCAGAATTTAACAATCTTGGTCATCGGTGGCTTTGATCATTTAAAATATTTATTACCATCTTCTATGTCGAAAAGTTTTTTCAAACTGAAGAAGCTTGAGATAATTAATTGTATGTTCATGGAAAGAGTAATTGATGAAGATGAAGGGAGAACAAGAACGATGCTGTTTCCTAAATTATACCAACTAGAGCTTAGAGATCTTCCAAAACTCACAACATTCTGCAATTCCACTGCAAGTTTTGTAGAAATGTCCTCCTTATCAAGACTGCGGATTAACGATTGCCCTGGTATTCAAACATTCATCTCTAGTTCTATATATAGTGATATGACATCATCAAGCAAAGAACCTAAAGGAATGACTGCAAAGGAGGACTCTACCCACATGCTATCTCTTTTTGATAAGAAGGTGATCCATCCCTTCATTTTGTTTTCAAGTTTTTCTCATACTTGATATCTAATTTATGATTTTTTATGATACTAATAAAGGCTTGTTATATTGTACTTGTAATTGTATTCTGAAATCTTCAGGTAAGACTCCCTAGTTTGGAGATATTGCACATCACCTATGCTAATCAGTTGGTAAAATTATGGGACAATCAAGTCTCTCTGGATTCATTTGGAAAATTAATTAGAGTGACTATAAGATTTTGTAAAAGACTTGTAAGTGTTTTTCCATCTAACATGCTTGGGAGTCACCAGAAGCTAGAATTTTTGGAAGTACAAAACTGTGATTCAGTTGAAGAGATATTTGAAGTACTTGAGAAAAGCTCTGGCATGGTGGAGGAAATTGTTGCTAAGGAGGAAACAATCCTTAGGTTTGTGTTTTCTAAATTAACCCAGTTGAATCTACAGATGCTACCAAGTCTCAAAAGTTTCTACCCGGAGATACATGTTTCAGAATGGCCAGATTTAGAAGTTTTGAAGGTGCATGGATGTGATAATGTGAAGATCTTTGCTTCAGAATTATTGAGCATCCGAGGGAGTGATGGAGACAGTCAACAAACACTGTTTTTTGTTTACAAGGTATGAGCATCAAGTACTCAAATCATGTCTACAATTTGATAAGTAGAAGGCACTATTACTAATTTTGCAGAATTTTGACTCTCTCTTTAACTTATTTTATCTTATTTCATCTTATTTCTTAAAAGATTATTATTATTATTAGTAATGCAGAATTTTTCTTACTGGACAACATTATCATCATTATCATTAAGGATATAGTAAGTCCCAGTTGTCTTTTTTCTTTTTTTTGGTTAAACACTCTTTTTGTGATTAACTGATTTCCCAGGACGCATTCTCTAGCTTGGAAGAACTAGAATTATGTGAAATGCCCAGGCTATCACATCTGTGGAGAGGAAATTTTCAGCCTGGCAATGCTTTTCAAAATCTCGAGACTCTAAAAGTGTCAGAATGTGACAGTTTAGAAAATTCCTGTTTCTCAATGATGTCTCTCCAGAATTTAGAAACTCTGCAAGTTTCTAAGTGTGATGGGTTGAGATATTTACTGACCCCCTCGAAAGCTAAAACTCTGGATCGACTTAAAAGAATGAATGTATCGGATTGCAAATTGATGGTGGAAATTATAACACATTTGGGAGATGAGGTAGTAGAGAATTCAATTGTTTTCGGCAAATTGGATTGTTTGGAACTTCACTGTTTGTCCAGCCTTAAAAGCTTTTGTGGTGGGGATTATTCTTTTGAATTTCCATTCTTGCAAAAAGTAATAGTCAGAAAATGCTCGGTGATGGAGACTTTTTGTCATGGAGTTTTAAGCACACCAAAGCTCCAAAGACTACAGTTGACAGATGGAGGAGAGGATGCAGTAGAAGAATTTTGGGAAGGCAACCTTAATTCCACCATACAGTATTTGTTCAAAAATATGGTAATATGATTGATTCACCAAAATACCTCATACATTTTTGTTGCTTTATGAATTAAATTGATTGAATTCATGTTTTCTTTTAATTTCTTTGTATAATCAGCTATGCTTTATGATTACAGAATGTGCAGTATTCCAAAGAAGATTGAAGTCATTGTGTCCTCCATTTCCTTCAGGTGAAGAGGGACTCTGTTTTGTTGAAGGTGGAATGCCTTGTGTACCCATTTGTTCTGTTGTTGTAGATGAGTTTGTTTTATGTATGCCAATTTCTGCAAGTTGCCAAACATTTAGGGCAAACAAGACACAACATGCGGTTTGTTAACTTCAAAGTATATGCTTTATTGAATACTTAAATAAAAAACAGAGAGACGGATGATTTTAAAGTTAAATGAGGATGGTTAATGATCTTCATTTGAGGCTAAAGCAATCCATATGATAAGCTTGGTGCAATTTAGTTGCGGTGGTTTCTGTTGTGTTGGGAAACTTTTCCTCTCGGAACAAGTAATCAACAATATGATCCATTGCTAATGTCACCTACATGTAGGTTAATCGGGAGTATAGGTAGAAGACTATTTATCCAGAGACAGAAAATTGTGAATTAATGGTTTCAATCATTATCACGATCTTTTAACCATATGATATTAATTTTTTATTAGTATAAAATTATATTTCATGTCAATTACGGTAACATTTTGATTTAATAGTCAGTCTATTACAAGATATTGATTACTTTAATTCATTTCATGTCAATGGCACCAGAGGGCGGTTTGTTGTTGGCAGTTACGGCTAAATTCTAATTGAATTTATTTGAGTTTGAATTCAATTTTGGTTTGAATAAATTTGAAACGAGCTAACTTTGAGCGAGTTCAAGTTTGTAATTTTAATATTTTCAAAGTTTGAGTTTTATAGTGTTTAGTTTGTCAAATTTATTAGTTAAAAATTTTGATATAAAATAAAGTCGTTTTTATTAATATATATTAGAATGATATTATTTTAATAACAAATTAGTTAAAAGTTCGAGTTCAAAACTTGAGCTTGAAATGATTTAAGTTTGAGTTTATTTGATACGAGTTTGAGCTTGAATTTAATTATATATAAATTAAATCGAGTTTAAACTCAGTTTAATTCAGTTCGAATCTAACTCTATTGACGGTAGAAGTGAGTACAAGGATTAAGCACTTATTCATAAATTTGGCTTTTTAATTTCCTCTCTATATTCTTGGTCTAATTTTTCAAATTTAATTACCTTTTAATCCCCCGAAAAATGATACAATACCATAATTTCCATCAGGTTTCATAAATGACAGTTTCCTCATTATGTTTTAAGTGTTACCACGTTAAAAGGAACTCTAATAGGACAATTTGGTGATATTTACTAACCCACTACAAATTGAAAATTCACTAGCAATCTTTGCATATTAGATTATTTGATTCAATAACATATTTTAATTTTTAATAAAACTATTTATATCCAATTTTGAGTTCTTGATTAACTGATAATACATCATCATATAATTAGATAATTTTAAATTAATAATAGAATAATATCAATTATCTGAGTATTCAGTTGAATACTTAAAACTAATTGTAAAACATTATAAACATTGTCAACATCGTCAAAATACATATATGAGAAAGGTTTTCCAGAAACATACAAGGAGATTTACATGACTAAACTAGAAATATAAGACATTTCTCTAAAAAAGGGCCAACATTGGTGAGCATCTGACAATTTCTTATACGTTATTGATACAAATGTAGGATTAAAAGATAAAACAGAAAATAATAAAAATTGTACATACTCTAGGAGTCACAAGAAAAATTTTCTTGCAAGAATAAACAATCAAGCTTTTCACCAGTAATCTCCACAGGAACAAGTTCCATTTCTAAAATGATGGAACCTCTTTACATCTCTCAGGATGATTTCTCTACCCTCTATCTTCGAGATAAATTTACTAGCAAGATGGCAGTCATTGCAAACTCTGAGGTTCTTGGCAACTCTAATGGTGGTTCCAGGAAGGGTATTGAGTATACCAAAAGCTATTGCCAATTTCTCACTGTGTCCACAGAGTAAAGTTTCTTTCTCCTCCTCATCAACATTGTGAAGAACACAAGAAGTATCAGGCACATAACCCTCCTTTCTCATTCTTTCGGAAAGGATTTCGAGGAATCCATGGAGCCTCTCACTTTGTTCATGTGATCCGTCCCCAGCTACAAACTTGTGAATCTCATCTCCAAACTCAATCCAACTACAACCCGGCTCTTTTCTTACTCCCATTTCTCTCATCTTCTTCCGGACAACCATTGCCTTGTCCCAGAGTCCAGCAGATGAGTAGATATTGGAGAGGAGAACATAATGGCTTGCCACATCAGGTTCCAGGATCAAGAGATTATGAGCTGCAGTTTCCCCAATTTGTACATTCTGGTGAATCCGACAAGCACCAAGCAAGCTACTCCATGCACCTATTTTGTCAAACTCTGCAGGCATTGTGTTTATGAGTTGATATGCTTCCTCCACTTTACCTGCCCGACCAAGCAAGTCAACGACACAAGCATAGTGATCTGGTGTAGGTTCAATCCCATGGTCCTCTTTCATTCTATAGAATAAGTTTATCCCTTCATCAACCATCCCTGCATGACTACATGCTACAAAAACTGCAATAAAAGTAACTTCATTAGGCTTTACATCCCCGCCCCTAGCTCCTTCCATCACCATCAATCTGAACAATTCTAAGGCTTCCTCTCCTTTACCATGCATTCCATAAGCCATGATAACAACATTCCAGGTTATCACATTTCTAAAGGGCATCAGGTCAAAAACTCTTCTAGATAAGTTCAAATAGCCACATTTGGAGTACATGTCAACTAATGCACTTCCCACGGCAACATCAGTCGCCAACATATTTCTTGTGGCATAAGCATGAATCTCTTTACCCTTTGCTAAAGCTGACAGAGCAGCACAACCAGGTAGGACTGTCATGAGGGTTATTGAATTTGGTTTCAGTGAAACTGATGTCTCATCCTTATTGTCCTCATCATTCTCACTTATTTTTTCTTCCATTCTTTGCATCTCACGCAACAGAAGAAGTGCCTCACTATGACGTCCACAAATAGTATAACCAGTGATCATTGTGTTCCAAGATACTCTATCTCTAGCCTCCATGCTGTCAAAAATAGTCTCTGAAATCTCTATCTTCCCCATTCTAGAGTACATATCCATAAGTGCATTTTGTACATACTGGTTTCTCTCTAATCCCCGCTTTACTACATATCCATGGATTCCTTCTTTGTAGGGAAATGCTTCACTACGCACACAAGCAGGCACAACACTCGCCATTGTGGTGGCATTCGGACAAAGTCCAGCAACCTTTTCCATCTCAATGAATAGCTTCAATGCTTCCTCATCATACTCGTTTTGTGCATAACCGGTAATCATAGCATTCCAAAGTGCAATTTTTCTATCCAAAATACAATCAAAAACTCGCCGACCACTATCAATCTCTGCACAATTACAATACATATCAACTAAAGCACTACCAACAAAAGAGTTACCCCTTAAGATATCATTTCTCAATGCAAAAGCATGAATTTCCTTTCCAGCATCTAGCATCTCCAAGTGTGAGCAAGCAGGAAGCACACTTGCAATCGTGACTCCATCAGGTTTAATCCCTTCACGTACCATACCACTCAAAAACCACAGTGCTTCTACAAACCCATCATTTTGAGACAATGAACTTATAATTGTATTCCACGAAACCAAATCGCGATTTTTAAATGACGCAAACAAAATTTTTGCATCATCAACTCTACAGAACTTTGCATACATTGCCATCAAAGCATTAATGGTAAATGTTTTCCAATCACCCACTCTTAGACTATACCCATGTACTTCCTTCCCAAGCCTCAAACCCTGGCGCTTTGGCAAATTCGAACACACAAGCGCCATGCTCACCAAAGTAAAAGAACTAGGCTCTACATCATCACCTAACATCAACCTAAACGCTTCTAACGCTAGCTCCCATTCCTCAAAACGACACAATGCATTAATCATTGAATTCCAAGACACTTGGTCTCTTTCACTAATTTTATCAAACACCTTATACACTTCCCACAAAACACTACTACATTTACTGTACAAATTCACAAGAGAATTGGCTACGGTCACCGAAGATGACCCGTACCCGTATTTGAAAACATGAGCATGGATCTGTTTCCCCAAATTCAAATCCTGAAGACCAGCCACGGCCTTCAGAACTGCAGGGAAAGCAAAGTTATCGGGTTGGGCACCGGAACGGGTCATTTCAATATAGGTGAAAATGGCTTCATGGAATTGGTTGCAGCGGGTTTTGAAGCGGAGACACTCGACCCATGAGGCGTTGGAGCTTGAATGGGAAGTGGGTGCTGGAAAAGAGACGGCGGTGGCAGGTGGGCGGTGGGTTTGGGGGGAAGTGAGTGGCTGTGAAGAGAGGGGAACGAGAGGTTGAGTGTAGGACATTTGGTCGTTCTTACCGTTGGAGGCGAGTTCAACACTTAGTGATAGAAGTGAGATAAATCGGACATTAAGGTGCCGGTGCTGGCCTTAGTGGGTCACATTACTCCCATATACTCCAAATCATGTTTATTAGTTTCTTAGAGCACACAATACCTATTCTATAATATCATATAATATAAATAAAAAATTATATATATTTTAAAATGTTTTAAATTAATATATACATATTTTTAAAAAAATAACAATACGGTAGAGATATATTTAAAAAATTTAAATTTTCTTGGGATGTTTATAATTTTTTTTAAAATAATAATATAATAATTAAAATTTTTTATTATTTTATTTTTAAAAAGATAATAAATAAAATAATAACGTGATAGTTACATCAACTATTAGAGCAATTTAGTTTTAAAAAACAAAAAAGAAAAAGGTTGTTTAATATTACAAGAAGTTAAACATGTTAAAATAGGTCATTTTTTAATATGACACTACTTATTTTTTAAATGAATTAATTTAATTTGTATTGTGTTAACCAATTTATAAAAAAAAGATTATATTCAAATTAAATTTTTTTTTTATGTAATTTTAATTTAGATCATATTCAGATTGAAGATCTTTTAACCCATAATATGCAAAGACATCATACGAACACACCTTGTTAACACGAATACTATTACTATAATGAGTTGTGCTAGCTAGCGTTGGAGATTGCCCGTAAGCAACCTCTTATAAGGGAAATTGTCTCTTTCCCATACCATTGCGTTAGCACAAAAACGGTATCCTGTATGTAGCCCTTAATTGACAACAGTAGAAGAATCGAAATTATAATTCAGTATAGATTAAAGTCAACCATGACACAATTCAAAATCAATTTGAATCCAAAATATTTTATTGGAAATTGACTAATTAGGATTCAAACTCAGCTCCAAAAAATTTTAACTTAGGATTTAATCTAAACCAGTTTAAACTTGAAGAATTGAATCAACTCAAACTTAATTAATTCAATTGAAACTATTATTCAAATTCGTAATCCAATCGTATTACTCATGTTCCTTGCACAATATGATACATGTCACAATTTATACCTATATTTGTACTCGTTAGTACAAGAAGTATTATTGTTCGGATGTTCACCAATCAAAAGACATCTACAGCCATAAAATACTGGAACTTTATCTAATGTTAAAGCAAATAATATTTCTCAAATCTAATTGACAAATAGTAGATATTTGAAAGAATAAAAACAAGGTTCAGACAATCATCTAAAATTTTCATGCTTGAAAAGAATTGAAACAGTAAACAACAACAGAAAATAATCATTGATACACCTTCAATTAGTAATAATACAAATACAAGCCCATAACATATATGTCTCTTCTGGAAAGTAAAACCTACAAAAATTTACCATCTCAGGCATTGCTCTTAATTGTAATTCAGCAACAAGTCTTGATTAGTGGTAAGAAAATACCATTCTGCAATCAGCATCTTGATCAATCAGCTACTGGGTTGCCATTATAGGCCTCTCTAGCTTCAACTACATCTGGGCAATATCTTGTTGAAAGAATTTCAACTTGCTCGGAGAATGGTTTGTTTCTATCTGGACCTAAGTGTTTGACCATTTGGTTCCATCGCTTTCGACAAATAACTCCAGACCTGCCCTCGAGGAGATTGTCCCAGTCGACATCCTCCATACAAGCAGCATCCAAGTTGGAGAGAGCCATCACCATGTAGTAGTCATCAGTATCACGCCATTTCCCTTCAGAAACCAATGGCGAAGTTAACTGATTATACCATTTCATGCAGCAAATTGGACTTGTTCTAGTTTCCAGCTTGTCACTGATTGCCTCCCACGCGATATTATCTCGCAACATTCCATACTTGGATTTCTTTTCTTCTGAAGCCTTCATACGCAAATCCATATTCACAAAGTCAAATAATTTCTGGTACTCCTCTTGGGACCATTGTCCTTTGCTCATATTGGCCAATTTTACTCTCCGCCATGCATCCTTTACATGAAGCCTATGCTTGCCAAGTGCATCAGCCAACTTTTTCCAATCAGAGCCATGTTTTTTATGGAAATTTCGGACCAATTCCAACTCTTCAGGGGTCCATTTACGGTTTTGATCTCTTTCAAATATTATATGAGCTCGATAATATACACTCAGAAGAGGCCTATGAGGTAAGGCAGCTCCAATTTCCTTCCAACAATTTTTAACTTCTGGGTGAGATCTACAATGCAAAACCATGTTCAGACCTTCTTCACCCAATCTATGAGCCTCTATGTAGTTACTAACAGCCTTTTCAATAATTTCATCTTCTTCTCGAGAGAACCGCTTACCACGAACTAAGCCATCCTCAGAAGTTTTGGCATCAGATAGAGTAAAAACCTCCACGTGATCAGAAAAGCTCACTTTCTTAGAGCTCCCTTTCTGTGAAGAATTTTCAGAATGTGCACCTTTTTTGGTTCTTGGCACTTTTTTGCTACCTCCCTTTGAATGATCTTTCACTGACTTGGCCTTCTTCTTCTTTTCTTTGTTGCTATCTTCTTCCACAATCACATGCCCTTCTATATTTCTAACACTTGAATCATTACATTCATTGTCTCTAATATTTTTTTCAATAACTTCACTCTTTAAATTATCCACTGCATTAACATGTTTCTTACTTTTTCTCTTCTTCTCTTTCCTTAAAATCTCGACCTTTTCCACAATATTTCCATGCAATTGCTCCCTTTCACTTTTGTCTTCTCCATCAGTTACTCCATTCATTAAAATGGCATTTCCACCCTCCTTTTCCCTCTTATGTTGCTTTTTATTCTTCCTTTGATCACTTCCTTCCCCTGTCTTTGTTTTAGTAGAGTCTTGCTCTTCTTTATTCATCTGCCCCTCAACAACCTCTTCAATTTTTCTTTTCTTCGTCTTCTTATCCTTTTCAGTTTCAATACAATTCCTATCAATATCACCCTCAATTACAGCCTCACTTTGAGTAGTACCTAATTCAAAATCAATAACACTAACTTCATCCATCCTCTTGCTTTTCTTCTTCTTCTTCTTCTTATCTCTATGCACATCACTATCCGTTACAGCCTCACTTTGATTATCAACAAATCCAGCATCATTACCGCCACTTTCCATCACCTCAATATTCTCCTTCTTTCTTTTATCCTTCACATCACCTTCTTTAAGACCTTGTATTCGACTTCTACTTAATTCAACATCAACACCAACCTCATGTCCCTTATTCTCCTTCTCCTTCTTCTTTTTCTTCTTATCCTCATCAACACCAACCTCATGTCCCTTCTTCTCCTTTTTCTTCTTATCCTCATCAACACCATCCTTCAATACAATACCACTTTCACCAGCATTTAATTCAACATCATCACCGCCAATCTCCCGTCTCCTCTTTCTCTTCTTCCCTTTATCTTCAACACCATCCTCCACATTAAAACACAATTCATTTTCCGTATCACTTACATCATCCTCATATTTCTTCCTTTCATCACCTTTCTTCCCAATTGTTTTCTTACCCATCTGATAAACAAAACTTCCCTTAAACTCTTTCACTACTTAGCACAAGCTCCTCAAGCAAAGCTGAAAACAAGCAAATACATTAACATAAGTCACAACTCCAATAATTCATATTATTTTCCAAACAACACGATATGGTAAAAAAATATTTAAAAAAAAAAAAAATTCCATAAATTATTACATAAAATTAGTTCCGAATTTAAAACCCTAAACTTTCAACAGAACAGATAGCAACCCAAGCTGAAACAAAAACACGCAATTCAAATCAATCTCAAGTGATTCTAATTGTCCATTTTTCACAATTATAAATCTTCATAGATGTTCTTTTTATTAATAGAAACATTCGAAACTGATAAAGAAAAAAAAACAACCTTTTTGAACAGGACTAGAGCAGGCCACGTGATCGTCCTCGGGCGCCCGAAACTGACGGCAGCGTCAAAGCTAGGGTTTGGCAACGTCTTAAGCCGTTGACGGTGGTCGCTAATTGATAGAGAAAGTAAGAAGCGGCGGCGCTTTGAGCGTTCCAGAATCTAGATTGCGAAAGAATACTAGGGTTATTTGTATGTATAGAGAAATTACTATAAACACCCTAATAGAATTTTTTAACCCCCTCTGGTATGAAAAATCGCACTTAACCCCACCTTTATTTAGACGTTAGTACTTTCGGTTACTTTTAACAGAGAAGGGATAGAAAAGTAAATCTAAGCCGAAATCGGATTTTATTTTTTAAAAGGTTTAATTTTTTATTTAAGCCTCTATTGAAATTTTATTCAAAAAAGAACTTGTATGAACATAACTATTAAACTGATGAAATAATAATATTTTATATTCAATAAATTATTTATATGTTACTCAAGAATTAAAAAGGCTTAATATTTCGTATCATTAGGTTTGTCTTAATATAATTTGACATAGCCCATGTCGCTCGATACGAAAAAGAAAAACTAGATTTGAGTTAGTTTAAATTGGTTTTGTATTAATTTGAATATGATCTTATTCAATTTTAAATTGATTCAAACTATATTTTGTGTCAAAAACTCATCCTTAGTCTAATTTTTTTCATGTTGTACCGGCTTATAACATTTTGTAGAAAAATGGGAGCTCTAATACAAAATATTTAATGACATTTATAATTTGTTGTGGTTGGATCTCATCTCATGTTGTATCATCATAACTCAAACAATGCCACATTTAGAATTAGGGGTAAATTAGAGTTAAACTGAGTCAAAACAAGGGTTGATTCAGGCTTAAATTTCTTTTACACGAATTGATAAATAATAATCTTTAAGAAAAAGAAAAATTGTCAAAAAAAAAGAAAAACTGTAAAAAAAGAATCATCAGTAAGGTTTCAATCTCAACCAAACTTAAGTTTGATGAGTTGATCATTTTTTAACTTAAACTCAATTTATTCGAACCAAACACCAAGCCAAACTCAATTCCTTTGACTCGAATCCACTCTTATTTAAAACATTGGTATATGATTAGAAACACCACTGTGACAAATGTTTTGATACCAATAGAGTTAATTAATATGGAGTCGCTTTACACTTCAGATTAGACTATAATTATAAATAATATTCATTCAAAGTTATAAAAGAATCTCCATCCAAATAAAGTAGATTCGATACCTATTATTTGAATTAAGATCAAACAAGTTAAGTTTAAGTCATATATTAGATTCATTTTTGTAAAACAAACTGAGTTTAAGATGATCTAAACATTCAAGTTTAAGTTGATTCAAATCGAATTAAAAATTAAATTATTTTTTTAAATTGAATTTGAGTCTAAGTATATCAATCTCAAACGAGATCTTTTGAATTCAAATCAATCTTAAATTATGTCTTATTTATACTCGATTTGGATCAAATCCAATTGTATGTCCAAAGTTAAAAGTTCCAATGTGACTCAATTATGATTCACTTTACATATACTTACAAAGAATCTTCATCCAAAGAAAGAATCCTCATCCAAAGTTAAAAAGATGCATTATAAATTAAAGGCTCTAGACTTTAACAGAGATAAGGCATTGGATATATTCTTAGGGTTGGACCAGTTGATTTTGTCTATTCATTTGGATTCTCATGAGAGATTATGACATTTTTTATATGTGATTTGTGGTGTAGCCTCTAATGTGTAACATGTTTTCAACACTATTGGTGTGAGAAATGTAAAATCAAAACCAAATTTGGTTTGGTGCATTGATTTCGACTTTTTTTTTCCCACCTTATAACAATCATGTAAGGTTTCAGATAAATAATAAGAGATTATACACTTAGTTTTTTAATATTTAATTTAATATTTAAATAATAATTATTATATCATTGAGTAATTTTAAATTAAAAATAAAATAATATTTAATTATATTATAATATACTAATTAAATATTTAATTGGGTATTAAAAAAACATTGTTTTTGGTCAAATTTCACATTGATGAAGGGTTGAAATGATTTTTTTTCCATCTAAGGTTCAATAAAATGATAGTATTTTAAATTTGTTAAAATAATCTTTTAAAATTTTATAAAATTGTTAGGATATCAATCATTCTCAAGCCAAAAATTCTGCTTTACAAAGGAGGAGTCAGCTGTTCTAAATTCTAATCCGAAGTACAGGTGTCCAAAATTTTCTCCCATATATTAGCTCTTGGTACCCCATTTGAACACAACACAAGCAGATTAAGCACATTCTGTAACAGGCAGTGAGACACAGAAAATGGAGAAGACTTCATCTTCGTCTCAGCTTTCAGCCAAAATAAAATCAATCTTTATATACCCAGTTAAATCATGCAGAGGAATTTCTGTTTCTCAGGCACCCCTCACCCCCACTGGTGATTTAACTTAAACCAACTTACTTTGATTGATTGACTACAGTACTCCTGCTTACCTTTTATATGCTTTGGTTGCTTTTATTTCTTGTTCATGGCTGTTTGTTTCCTTGACCCAGTTGATTTTTCTCCTTGTTTGATTGGTTTTTGAATTAAAAACTAAAGTCTTTCTGTAGGATGATTTGACTCCTACTGGCGATTGAACTTTAATCAATCCTTTAACGGCTCATACTCACCTTTTAATGTTTTTATCTATTGGTCTTGTTCCACAAATTTAGGGCTGGATTCAAGCTAGGGCTCGATTGCCAACTCGGCTTCCGTTTACCATGGGTGAGCTGAGTTGTTAAAATTCCCGCAGCAGGTGTGGGACATGGAGAATTGGGTTGAGTACTTGCTTACAGGGGATGAAGTGGGTTGTTGAAAATGTATCTTTTCAATGTTGAACACCCAGATTAGCATTTTCCAATGTTGAAAATGGAATTGTGTAGTTCATGGAGTGAATATAGGCTTTCAATTGTTAAAATTTTATCTGAGTGATTGAGTTACTGTCATGGTGTTGAATAATTCTATCTCCTGATAAGCAGATTCATTTATGGTGGTTCAGTTGTTCAACATGCAAACTTGACTAAAGCTTTTGTGTTTGTTTACTTCAATATGCTGCAGGATTTCGGTGGGATAGGCAGTGGATGGTAGTTAATCACAAAGGCAGGGCATTTACTCAAAGAAATGAACCTAAACTCTCTCTGGTAGAGATTGAGCTTCCAAAGGAGGTATTTTTAGAAGGATGGGAACCTACTGGGAGCTCATACATGGGTAACATCACTTTTCTTCTCTATTTCACCTGTAGAGAAAATTTGTTCATGGAGTCAATACCTTCTTTCTTGATGTTTGAAGTGATTCTGTGGATTTTGCAATTTCTTGTAAAGGTATGACCAGATGTTTTGTGAATAAAAGTTTTACTCTTTCAGACCTTGTTTGAAGGGTAAAGATGCTTTAACTAGCTTCTCTAAACTGAAGATTGAATCTGCTGTTATTAATCTATCAGTAACAAAAGTTGTTGTCCATAAAATTGCAGTATGCTTGCTTGAGTACTCATCCTGAATTTGGATTTTAAAAGTTTTGCATGTTAGATCTTCCCATCTAGATTAAAAGTTCATCTAATTGGACATCATTTCTTTGCTGCTTTCACATCTTAATAGAGTTGGTAAACATCCTTGCAAAGTTGTTTGAATTAAAGTAAACGAAAGAGGAAACAGTATTTCCTATGTTTGATATGGACAAATATATATGGAGTGCAAGTTGTCATCGTGCTTTCCAGTTCAAATTTGACAATATTGGGCATGGTTAAGGCATCTTTAATTGCCTTCAGATTTATCTTCTAATAGTAATTGTCATCCATCTGCTTCCTGGTCCTTTTTAGTTTGGTTTATGAGATCTTCAAATGTAACTTGATTCTCTTTCTTTTACAGTAATAAAGGCTCCAGGGATGGATGCGCTTAGGATTTCTCTGAGTAAGCCACATGTTGTAACAGATGGTTCAGTGTGGGAGTGGTCTGGCTCTGCATTGGATGAAGGAGCTGAAGCAGCAAACTGGTTTACAAAATTTCTTGGGAAAACTAGCCGGCTAGCTCGTTTTAATGCAGGTTGGGTTTGATTTTGGCACATTTCAAATTCATAAGAATAGGACATTAACTGCACTATGAGCAATAGTAAAAAGCAGAAAGCTTTAAAGGGGAAACTGCTGGGAAGACCAGTCATGAGCATAACTTATGGTTTAGCAGAATGAGTTTGTCTAGTGTTACATGAACTTCAACTTTGATGGTTGACAATTTGGCTGCATTTTGTGCTACTGCAGCATCAGAAACTAGGCCTGTGGATCCAGAATATGCCCGGGGACACAAAACAATGTTCTCCGACGGATTTCCATTTATGCTTTTGTCTCAGGTTAGTCATTCAAGAAACACGATGTACATAGTCTCTTATGTGACATGATATCTCAAAGTTTGAGCTTGGAAAAAATAATCTTTTGCAGGGATCTTTGGATGCACTAAATAAGCTCCTCAATGAGCCTGTTCCAATCAACCGTTTTAGACCCAAGTATGCCTTTGGATCATACCATCTCTGTTCAACATCTAAAAAGCACCTACATCTGTTTTCTACATAAACTTTTCATTGCCAGTGTTTGGCGTTTTGTTATAATCTGTCCTAGGAGCCCATACTCATTACTGCCTTGGATCCAAATGCTATCAGATTTGTCTATTGTTTTGAGCTTTCCTATAGCACCTTTTCTTTCCTGAATTTCCCATACTGATGTTTAGTGTATATATATATCTTATGTATGCTCATATCTGACAGCATCCTTGTTGATGGTTGTGAGCCATTTTCTGAGGACTTATGGACTGAGATTCGGATTAACAAATTCACATTTGAAGGTGTCAAGTTATGCTCCCGCTGTAAGGTGAAAAACTAAAAATCTGCTTTCTGCTTGTTCCTGAAAACTGCTCGTTTCACAGAATCTAAGCACTATGTTTAATGGTTGAATCGGCTAATAAGTTCTGTCATTGGTTTGATTAGATAAGGGCTTACATGTTTTGTTAGTTGAATCCAAGCAGGTTACTGATGCATAATACAAAAACTACAAAAAAGTCATGCTTGATAAATATAATCACCCTCGCCATCCATTGCAAGAATCTGAAAAATATGGATTTGTCTTTTTTAGGAGTAGAGATTCTTAAATTTTAGATACTTAGATTGTGGATATTGTTCTTTTTCCATGGAAGCTCATTTCTTGCAGAATATGCAAACAATGTTTTCCAGATACCAACTATAAATCAGGACACAGGGATTGCCGGGTCTGAACCAAATGAAACTCTGATGAAATTTAGATCAGACAAAGTGCTGCGCCCGAATCAAAAGCAGCAGCGAAAGGTGAGAAGATTTGATTCCCAACTAAATTTATCAGGTTTCAACCATAAATCTTGAGTATGCAAATGATAAATTAATAATCTTGTCTTGCAGATTTACTTTGGCCAAAACTTAGTCTGGAAGGACAGCCTCACTGCAGGAAAGGGAAATGTTGTCAAAGTTGGGGATCCTGTTTTCGTCCTCAGGAAAGTCTCATCTGCTGCAGAAGCAGCAGCCTGAACTGTGTCTAGTTTTAGTTGTGTTTTATAGAGTAATACTATAAGTACAAAGTCCGCAGATCTTGTCTTGATCCGGAAACAGCAGCTTATATCTTAGTGAATAAATAATTTTATTGGTACCAGTTACCAATCACATTGTATTCTTGTAATTTCGAAATAATGTTATTGTCTTGAACTGCAGCAACCTATAACGTCTCATTCAGTGTTTTAAAACCCATATTGGATCAACCAGCCAAAAAAGTCTGATCAAGACTTGATGGCCAATCCGATCTGGGTCAAGCTTCAAACTAAGTTTAGCCAATGAACCGGATCAACTCATGACTGTTCAATCGTCAGGTCAATCTAATTGAATTGAGTCTATCTGATAACAAATATGAATCATATCCCATCACACCACAAAATTTTGTAACTTGCTGATTTGTGATGGATACCAATCTAAGTTAATTATTTACCCAAAATAATAATTTTATTTTAAATATATATTTAAAAAATATATGATCGCTTGAAGTAATAAGAGAATATTAATTAAATAGACAAGGTTGTTTCTGTGTCTCCAAAACAGGATGAATGTCTCTATGAAGCACCTGCGTGGCACTTGACACAAATTTTCGCAAGTCAACCTCCTATCCCGAACTATACTCGAAAACAGTTGAAGCATGCTGTAAAATGTAGGTAATAGAAGCAAGCTTAAGGACACTGAAAGATAGCTCAAACAAAGGACATGAGAATATGCAACTTTGCTGGTAACATTTGTTATGTTGCTTGAATATTGTTTGAATCACTTGCCTGTACAATGGCTCTTTATATAGGTCTAAAAGGCCAAAAGACTTATTCCTAGGGGAGGATTCGGGTCGGGCCGAGCCTGGACACCTTTTGGCTCGAGTTCGGGTCAAATAGAAAATGGTCCGATTCGAGTTTGTTGAGTCAAAATTAAGTCTGGTTCGGATAAAAAATAGCTCAACTCAATTTGATTTGAGTTTAGCTCAATTTCGTAGCTCGAATCAATAGTTTAACTTTGTAACTTGATTTAGTTCAAATTGACGGTTCGAATGTATGACTTAGATTTATGGTTCAATGATAAAACGACATCGTTTTACCTAAATAAAATTCAAAATTACTTATTTAAGCCATAAATTTGAACTGTTAATTTGAATTACAAAATTTGAGCTAATTTGAGTCAAATCTAACCACTAATTTGAACTATTGATTTGAGTCTCAAATTCAAACTGGATTCAAATCGAACTAAACTAAACACCCTTTAACTCAAGTTTGGCTTAAATTAAAAGATAAATCAAATCTTTTAACTTAAGTTTGATTTGAATTTAAATCAAATGAATCAAAAGATAAGTTAAATCTTTCTGTTTACAAGCATTTCTCTATTCTCATCCCTCAAGCCAACGCTCTCTTTGTTCCCTTTCCTCCTCACAGTTCCCCCTCAAAACTTTGAAATGGCTTATGTTTACCCTCCTCGAGAGTCTTCTTCTCCAAACCCTTTCGTCAACAGATTGCTTCCAAGTCTCCTTCAACCAAAAATCTCTAACACTCACCATTCTTTAAAAAATGCGTTGAACAAGTTCGAACATCTCAAATCTATTCACGTTCAGTTTCCATTTTACGGCAACAAGATCGATTTGGTGGGCAACGATTGTCCGGTGAAATGGTAGGCAAAGTTCAGTCATTAAACAAAAGTGTTGTTTTAATTTCAGTTTAAATATAAGGGGTAATTTGGTCATTACATTATTAAAGGTGAATAAGTAATTTACATTCAATTACTAAATTTAAATAGTTTAAATTAATACTTTCAATTAAATTAATTAACAAGGGCATTTTGGTCATTATACTAGAAAATAGTAAAGTAGTCCTCTAAACCCTAAACTAACATAAGTCATTAGCATTAGTGGTATTTTAGATTTTTAAAATTTAATGGACGAGACTTTACTAGTGTATCAAACCTTGGATAGGAATAAATTCTTTAGTCAGGTCTAAAAAAGTAATTTTATAATAAATGATATCACTAACATTTGGAAGAGGTGTTAGTAGGTTGTGCTGACTTCAGTGTGGCTCACTGTGTTTGTGGGTTATGCCAAACTAAGACTTGCACGGTTGTGAATCTTTTGTGCCAAGTAGATGCATAAAAACATATAGATTCACAACATAACCCAATATATGTAGAGTTTTGCTATGTCAAACCCTTAATAGATTGGTCTTTGGGCTTTTGATGGATAGACAAATTAATTATATTTATATTTTTTTATTTTTTAACATTTTTATTATATCTTTTAGATTTTTATACTAATTTTTAATTTTTTTTCATAATATTAATTATATATAATTAATAAGTTTAGATTTTCAATATAATCTTTTGGATTTTTATTTTGTCTTATGATACTCAATTTTTTCTCTAAATCTTATTAAATTATTATCACGAAATATCGCTTTTGTAAGATAATTTGAATAATTTCAAATAAATATAATGCTTCTTCGTCACATTACACATTATTTATTGATATATTTATTTATAAATCAATAAATCTTAAAAAGCTCATAAAATTTTTGGGAAATTCACCCACTAGAAGAAATAAATTAATGGAATTAATAAAAGGGAAAAAAATTTAAATATTGGTGCTGACCTGGTAACGTTACTGGTCTAATAAATAATCATATTAATAAATGAGGAATATAATATTAGTACTGGTCCTGTAAGAGTACTGGGCCAGTTTAAACCGTTGGATAAATATTTACAGTACTAGCAATAAACCGACGCATCGCCGTGACAGTAAGCTTAAGGAAGCAACTGAACTGCTTTTCGGCATAGGGAGGGTTGATTACTTTTGTGCGTCTGCCCATTCTGAGCTTTAACAAACCGAACAAAACCCTTGTAAAACCCAATTTAAACAAGAAACCCTTTTCAATCCATGCCACAACGCTCTCTTTTTCAGTCAGAAATCCTACATTTCAACTCCATCATCACGAGCTTCTCCTCAATCAAAAGTCCTTGTAAGTCCTTTAGTTGTTTCTTTTCTGTTCTTAGTTCAATTCCATCAAATAAATGTGTGAACTCTGAACCTGAAAATAAATATGAATCTGAGAAGCCAATATGTGATCATGCCTTTAAGTCTGGTCCAAAACTGGGGTCTTATAAGCAAGGTGATTCAACATTTTATTCACTCATTGAAAATTATGCAAATTCTGGGGATTTTAGGGCTTTGGACAGGGTTTTCTATCGGATGAGATGTGAAAAGAGAGTGGTTTTGGAGAAGAGTTTTATTGTGATATTTAAGGCTTTTGGAAAAGCACATTTGGTGGATGAGGTTGTTGATTTATTTTATAAAATGGTTGATGAATTTCAATGTAAAAGAACTATTAGGTCATTTAATTCAGTTCTTAATGTTATAATACAAGAAGGTTTCTACTCTCGTGCTTTGGAGTTTTATAATTGTGTTGTTAATGATAAAAGCATGAATATTTTGCCTAACGTGTTGAGTTTTAATTTGGTTATCAAGACTATGTGTAAATTAGGATTGGTTGATAAAGCAATCGAGGTGTTTAGAGAGATGCCGGTTAAGAAATGTCCACCAGATGTGTATACTTATTGTACCTTGATGGATGGGTTGTGCAAGGAAAACAGAACTGATGAGGCAGTTTTGCTATTAGATGAGATGCAAGTTGAGGGTTGTTTCCCTAGTCCTGTTACATTCAATGTTTTGATAAATGGGTTGTGCAAGAAGGGCGACTTGGCACGTGCAACCAAACTTGTGGATAACATGCTTCTGAAAGGGTGTGTGCCAAATGAGGTGACTTATAATACGCTTATTCATGGTTTGTGTCTTAAGGGGAAGTTGGATAAGGCGGTTAGCCTTTTGGATCAGATGGTTTCAAATAATAGTGTGCCTAACGAAGTTACATATGGGACAATAATTGATGGTTTAGTGAAGCAAGGGAGAGCTGCTGATGGTGTTCGTGTGTTGGTTTCTATGGAGGAAAGACAATTTTGTTTGAATGAGTATATTTATTCGAGTCTTATTAGTGGATTGTTTAAGGAGGGAAAGTCTGATGACGGAATGAACCTGTGGAAGGAAATGATCAGCAAAGGTTGCAAGCTTAACAGTGTTGTTTACAGTGCTTATATAGATGGATTATGTCGAGTGGGCAAACCCGATGAAGCTCAGGAAATTCTCTTTGAAATGATGAATAAGGGTTGCACACCTAATGCTTTTACTTATAGCTCCTTGATGAAAGGTTTCTTTGAGGGGGGTAGAAGTGATAAGGCTATTCAAATTTGGAAAGAGATGGCAAAGAATAACTGTATATACAATGAGGTCTGTTATAGTGTACTTATCAATGGACTTTGTGGTGATGGAAAACTCAGTGAGGCTAAGATGGTGTGGACACAAATGCTGAGCAGAGGATGTAAACCTGATGCTGTGGCTTACAGTTCAATTATTCATGGTCTATGCAACGCTGGCTCATTAGAAGAAGCTTTGAAACTTTTCAATGAGATGCTTTGCCAGGAGCCAGGGTCTCAACCTGATGTTGTTACTTATAACATCCTATTTAATGCATTTTGCAAGCGAAGTAACATCTCTGGTGCCATTAATCTTTTAAATGGTATGATGGATCAGGGCTGTGACCCAGACACACATACATGCAACATCTTTTTGACAGCTTTGAAAGAGTTGGATACACCTCAAGATGGAAGAGAGTTTTTAGATGAGCTTGTTGTCCGGCTATTTAAGAGAAAAAGAACTTTAGGGGCTTACAAGATTGTAGAAGTGATGCTGCAAAAGTTTTTGTCTCCAAAACCCTCCACTTGGGAAAAAATTGTTCAAGACTTTTGCAAACCTAAAAAGATTCAAGCAGCTATTGAAAAATGTTGGAGAAACTTGTATGGCTGATTCTTTAGGTAAGGCTGACACTTGCTGTTTTCACTTTCAAAAGTTGGTTTATATCTTTGTCCTCAATTAAGCTTTCATTCCTTTTTTTTTTTTTTTCGGCTTAAAATGCTGAAACTGAAATTACTTTATGCCAGTAATATGACCCGTCAGAGTGGAAACTCATAATATAATTTAGTTGTTATTATTATGCTATTAGCATTATATATATTTTAAGCAAATAGTCCTTTGAGGACATGCTTGTGAAGCTACTTTGGCCACGATTTAACTTATACTTCTTATTCCGTTGCTTGTAGTGCAATTTTCTCTTGATTTTGGAGACTCGTCTTTGCAAACCATATGGAGATTGTGAATGGTACAAAGTCAACTTACTCGAGTCTTTGAAACAGATTGTTGGAGGAGGTTGACAGGACTTCTAAGCAAGGTAATTTTTGTTTATAGGAAAAACAAAGATTTTTAATAATTCATAAAACTGATAATACATACAATATAATTATTAGTATTGTACAATACAATACAATACAGATAAAAAACGATAAGTATTTTAAAGTGTATCAAAATTTGATACGATATAGTGTGCATGTCGTATGATATGATACATATTAGTAAAATTAATGATACGGACCGATACATCTTTTTAACTAAATTGAACATGTAATTAGAGGTAGATACAAACTGGACTGAGTTTGAACACCTCTTGGCTCAGTAAAACCGTTAATTTGAGCCAAATCAAACCGAACACCTCATAGCTCGAGTTGGGTTTGGTTCAAAAAACGAACAAAATGTTTCGATTCAAATTAAACAAATTTAAGTCAAGCCTAACCGAGTCAAACTTGCTTCCGAGATTAAACCAACTTAAATTAGATCTAGCTCAAAACCGGTTGAGCCAACCGAATCTTTTTTTTGTAAAACAAAAATGATTTTCTTATTGTAATTGGATATTTAATATATAACTACATATATTTTTTTTATTTTTATCACATTACTTATTTTGCACGATGAAGTTTAGTTGTAATTCTTAGTCTGTATTCTTTTTTAACTAAACTAGTAACAATTTGATAAGATGATTTTAGTCTTTCATTTATATTTTAAAAGCATTGGTGATATTAAATTGAAGTGGAAAACAAAATGAAAAATATAACAAAAAAGAACTTTAATTTAATTTTTAGAATTTTTTATTATTTTATTTTAAAAAGGTGTATCATATGATATGATACGATACAATACACGATGCATAATACGAAAAATTAGATTTTCGTTACATGATACGATACGCAATTCGACTACCATGCATACAATAAGTGGCTGTCCACAGCCAAAAAAAAAAAAAAAAGCTAAAGTCTCCTAAGTGGAACTGTGTAGAGCTTTAGAGTAGCTTGGACACTCCTGAAAAAGAAAAACAACCAACACATGACTGCTTCCCAGATTAGATGAATAAAGAAAGTGAAGTTCTTGAAAGTCTTTTTATATTGAAGCCAATAATGACTGAAGAATTTGACTCTTTCCCTCAACCTACTGGTGTTCACCTCTTTGTTTAAATATCTGTCAGCTCTAAAAACTTCACTTTTATATATGTTTAACTTGCCATGTTAAGTAATTCTCCAAGTCATTGCAGCAACAGCATTTACCTGTTTCCTGAAGTTGAATTTTATCTTCCTCGTTGGGTCTATTTTGGTATTGAGATTTTATTTCGATTATATGCCCATTGGAGTTTGGACTAAATCAGGGAATTTGAGAACATATTTCTTACTTTAGTGAGATTTTCAGTGGTAGAAGTAATATCTGTCTTGTCATTCCATTTTCACATGCGTTTAAACAATAAATTATCTAAAGAAAAAAGAAGCCACTTTTGCTTTCACTTTTCTTTTCCCCCACTATGATTGTTGTGAAGATTGAGAAAAAAGTGTAAAGTTATTTGATCATACATTATATTTGTCTTCTTGCTTTGGTTGATCTTGATCTATTGTGATGTGCTATGAACTTGAAACACTGTCCTTTTACTATGTATTTTAGCATACTTAGTGAGGTGCTTTTCTTGCCTTTTCTCTTTCTTTTTATAATTTTGATTGCTAAATGATTGAAAAACATTAAAAGCTATCTTATGTTCTAAGTAATTTGAATTTAAAATTCAAGTATGCATTGAATCTATAGGACTGATGTGGCACTTTTGTGCAAATTTTATGCCAACTATTTCATTTATTTTATTTCCCATCAATTACCATATGAGAGTTTGTTTGGATAGTTTCTCTATGTTGTATTATTTCTTAGTTTTATTGTTATCACTCTTACATTGACATTATGAGTCCAAAGCCATATAAATTTTTTCTGGCGTTGGGTACACATGTTGCACCTTGTTAAAGCATTTTTTGATGTCAATTAATCTCTGATCTTGCAAGGGTGTCAATAATCAAGTCTTATATGTTGAATATTTTTTTGGTTCATTTTTCATGACTTTTTTTTGCTTTTTATTGTATTTTCGGATTTTTTTTTCTTAAATACTGGTAAAGCCTCAACTAATCATCATTTACTGAATCAACTTAAGGATGACATATGACTTTAATGAATCAATTTTCTTTTAAAGCACAGAAAGTAGAGATTTTTTTCTTTATTTTTTATTTTACACTGAAGGCGGCAACCTCAACCAGATTGCCCATATGAGAACTGAAAATCCTAGTGTAAACAAATGCAGAAAGACATTTTTGAGAAGAATAGGTAGATTGAAGTGTCAGGAGTGTAATAATTTTAGGGCCTTGCACTCTCCATTGTGCCCTGATCGTTTCTATTCTTCAGGGTTTCTGCCTTTTGCTGCTGAGCCATATCATAAGTGGCGTGGAGACCAAATAAAAAATAGTAAACCAGCATTACAAGTGTGCAGATTGCAAATCTTATGAAAGCATCCTGGCCCAAAGATCCCATAAGAAAGATATTTGTTGCAATTGACAACGATGGAAGCCATGGAACAAGTGGAACTCCCCATACTTTTGGTGTTCTCTGCTGAGGCAGAAACAGTTGTATCGCTAAAGTCGCCAAGAACCAAAGAGGAATTGTGATGACATAGCCAACCCAACCACCAGGCCTTAATCCCCAGTAAGCTGAGGTACCCATTGAGGAAGCAATAATAATCAGTAGAAAGATAACAAGCTTCACGAGATGCACTCTTGGTGTCATTTCTCGCACGTAGTATCTCCTCACGAGAAGGGCAACAGCCATCATCATGAATATAAAGAGTGTGCTCACTGATAACAAGGTTGACAAGATATCCAAGCTTGAAAAGAAAGCAAGGACAGCAGTTGCAATTGCGAGAAGAAGTGTGGCATTAATTGGTGTTCCAGTCTTTGGATGAACAAGTGCAAACCATGGTGGGATCATGTGGGCTCGTGCAATGTGAGTAGTATACCGTGCCTGTCCAAGTGCCCCTACTAGAAGAACAGTTGTCATCCCTTTAAGGGCACCAAGAGCGACCACGTATTTTGCCCATTTCAACCCGACACTCTGAAATGCAATTGGATAAGGTGCATATTGATCTATGTTTGTGTATTTCTGCATCATGGTTAGTGAAAGTGCCATTAAGCAATATATCACTGTGATGATTGACATTGAACCAAGCAGTCCAATGGGTATATCTCTTGATGGGTTTTTTGTTTCTTCTGCCATGGTGGCAATATTGTCAAATCCTCCATAGGCAAAGTAAACAATTGCAGCTGCTCTGAATACACCCGCAGCCCCAAAAGGGACGAAGGGTGTCAAATTAGAAGTGTTGGCATGAGCAAACCCTGCAATAATCACAAATAAAATTACTATGGTATTAACTGCAGATGCAATCCAATTCAGTTGTGAAGTTTTCCTTGCACTAATCATTGCAATTGTTGCTGAAATTGCCAGGACTCCAACAGCTATTGGGTCCAGGAGATTGTACCCTTCTTTGAGATTTGTGTGGATCACCAATGAGTTGGATTTACGGTTCAAAAGAGTTGTGAAATAAGAAGTCCATGATCTTGCAACTGCTGCACTTCCTACAATGCTTTCAAGAAGTATGTTTCCAGCTGTGATGAACGCTGCAAAGTCTCCTAATTCAATTCTTAAGTAAGCAAATGATCCACCTGCTACTGGGATCTCTATTGCAAATTCAGTGTAGCAGAAGACAGAGAGCATTGCAGAAAGACCCGAAGCAACATAGGATAAAACAATGGCTGGTCCAGCATCTTTATTAGCTTCCTGTCCAGTGAGTACAAAGATACCAGCTCCAATCACTGCACCAAATCCAAACCACGTGAGATCCCACCAGGTTAGGCAACGTTTCATGTCATTCTCACTTTGTTTCCGAAGCACATCAATCTCAACAGCATCATCTGACCTGCTTACTAGACGGTCCTTGAACCGAAGACCTGTCTGGGACAATGCATGAAGGTAGTTATCCCAGCTTTGAAAGGATTCTTCTGGTAAGAAGTCTTGCTTGCTCCATCTCCAGTAACTTCTTTGCTGAACCTCCTCGCGGCGTTCTCCGACAGAACCCATTTCTGAATTCTCTCTATTCAAAACTTTTTCAGATGCAAGCAACTACTAAATGATAAGTCTTGTTATCTAAAATGAAGGTGAGGTCCTCATTTATGGTAACTCTATCCTCCATTACTGATGAATTATTTGCTTGACTTGTTGCTCACAGTTGACTTGGTGTTGGAAGATTCAGCCAAAATACAGGTCCCTTGCTAGCTGGTCTATTATTTTGATTGTATAATTGTACATTGATTAGGCTGCTAAGGCAACTTTGAAAGCAGCGTAATTTGAGCCTGCAAAATTTCCAACTTGCTCTCGCAGTTAAATTCCATTTTTTTCTCGGCTGTCCTTTTTGTTGAATATTCTAATCCCGTCGTAATCTTCTGTCTTGGATGCTTGCAAAGCCGGGTGAGGTGCGCAGTTTCATTTAAAATAATGTGAATTCCACCCATTAAAAAAAAATATTAGTTTGTAATTAAACTGTTTTATGTAAAATTTTAATGAATTTATTTTTTAAGTAAATTTAATATTTATTACAATAATATCTCTTTTTGGTAATTATTTTTTTTCAATCATTTTTTTTATAGTGTTTTTGTTGATAATATATTATTATATTGATTGTAAGTTTGATAATTTATGAATTAAAATATTCATAAATTTGTTTAAAAATAGGTTATTTTTTATTTGATTGTTGGTATATCTAAAACGAAACGAAAAATAAAACATATACAAGTGCCGACATAAAGAGTGTAAAAAATATGAAAAGTGTGAAGGATAAGAAAAGTATAAATGATCAATATTTGTATACACGAGTGCAAGAGTAGTCTCAAGCTCATGTATATATAAATATTTTTATTATATAATTACCAGAATCTTTTATTACTTATAAACTAAATAAAATAATATAAATAATAAAAGATATATTACCAGAGTAATTTTTCAATCTTTTGAATCAAACAACCCCTTAAAATCTATTTTATATTACTTATATTATCTTGTTTGGTTTGTCAACAAGAAAATATTATAGTAATCTTTTATTATTAATGATAATGTGACATGTAATATAGGTGGTAATTTTATTATCACTTTCACATTAGGTATTAAAATATTACCAAGATAATATTGATTTTATTATAATTATATTATTATTTATTAATTTTTTAGAACATAAATAATTTTATTTTCAATTAATATAACAACTAATATAAAAAATATTTTAGAGTAATTATATCTAAAGATATTTAAATAAAATAATATACTATGATTATTTTATTACCTTTAACTAAATATAATAATTATTTATACTTATCAAATTTTACTAAATTTTGTCAAACATAATAATAATTTATACCTAATAATTTTTTAGAAAATGTATTTTCAAGATAATCTTTTAATTTTCGTAATAAAACATTACCAAATCTGAACATTCTCTCAATGATGTCATTGTCTTCCAACACTTCCCTTGGCTTGAGTTTCATCGTCTTCAGGACTAAATAAATGATGCTAATGTCATTATAATAGTCTAGTCCAAATTAAACTCATCATTTTAGACTCAAATCAAGTTTAATTCAACTCAAATTTATACTCAATTAGAATATAATCCATCCCTAGTTATGTAATGTTACAACAAAATACTTAACAAAACTCCTCTTCCTGTAGCAACATTACAAATAATTAAGTGGATGTTCAAATTTTCAAATGTCTGATTTAGGAATATTGAAAGACGCAGTTGAGTACTTAATTTTAACACTACTTATGGGGCCATCAGTGGACTTTTAATTCTTGCCCATAGGGACTGGCGTTTGTGTGGACTCTGCAACCACATGGGGTAGGTAAGATTCAATATTATGATTTTGTGGCCCTAAAAATTTCTCCTTTTGAATTGAGATTTTTACCCAAAAAAAAAAAAAAATCCAAGAAATTTGAAGAGTGCACGCTAGAAAACCTTCAATTGAGAAAATTATACATCTTTCATGAGATGGACAAAATCTTGACCAACCTTCTTTTTTATTTTAGTTGATTCGAGTTTGATTGCATGCTTTGTAACTATATAATTATGTATTATTTTATTTTTAATTTAAAATCTCGTAATAATATATATCAAATATCAACTTGTTTATGTATTCAACATAAATACGTAGAATTTTATTTAATGAGAAGTGACTGCATAATGGCCATGCACCTGAGTTTCTTGGTTCTTTTTGTTGGCGGAATGTATGAATGATAACTATTTTAAATCAAACGTCCTGTAAGCCAAAAAACCGTAGTTAAGGAAAAACTTTTAATGTAACATTACCAATAAAATAAAGAGTTCATTTTAATTAAAATATGAAAATAACTAATAAAAAATAATTTTACATTATTTGAAAATAAAAGCAAAATGTGATTTAGTAGACTGATCCATCATTTACGAAGTACTATCCTCGGTTATATTAATTTGATGGTAAACATAAATTAGTAAAATATAAAAAATTAATTATAAAAAGTTAATTTATTGATAAAAAACTTGGCTTGCAAGTCGTGTCACGAGCTTTAATATTTGTTGTAGATCGATCCAACTCGTTCCTATATAGACTTTGACTCAACACGGTTCATAGGCACAGTGGGCTGCATCAAAGCCAGCTCGACACGACCCAGTGCCACTTCTAATCTTGCCCATGGGATAGTGTAGTTATTGTTAGCTATTAATAGTTTTAAAATAAAATAAATATTTATATATTAACAAAACTATATACACAAATATTTCATACTAATTTTTCCATAAAATTGGTGTGGCAACATGTAAATAGTGAATGATTATTTATTTTTTCTTTTGTTTTAATAAAATTATATGTATTTATGATGAATACTAATTTAGATCACAATGATAACATATCATTATTTGATTTAATAATTTTAAATTAAAGATAAAATAATATTTTATCATATAATAATATATTATTATTAATAAATATTCATTATAAATACGTAAAATATTATTATCCAAGTTTTGACTATGCTTCATAGCTAAAAATTTTTGACTACGCTGAGAATATTCCTTCAATATGATACTTTGGGCCACGTATGCACTGTTTAAAAATCAAATCCATACAAAAAATAATAAATTGAATTTGCTCTAAATTATCGAAACTCATACCAAAGTAGTCGAATTTAAGTTAAATTTGTTCATATAAATAAGTTAAATTTGAGTTAATTTAGATTAAATATAAAATTAAATTATTTTCAAATTGAATTTAAATTTAAACCAAATTACCTTGAATTGATCTTAAATAAAATGTATTGGATTTTAATCGGGCTTGGCCCGAATGAATGCGTTCCCACGTCCGAGCAATTAAAATGTTTTGGATTGGAAGAAAAGAAACCACTGCGATTTTGGGGTATCCTTTGTTATTTCTAGAGTTATTGGTTCATTTTAAAATAAGTAAACTATGGGTAGTTAAATGCTCCCGAGTTTTAAAAACAAAAAAATTTACGCAAAGCAGTCGGTACTTCAAGCCACTCTAAGATTTCTTGATTTTCAGGCAATCAAGGTCTCTCCTTATTCTCAGGTTTACTTCGTTCCTCCTCTATTTCATGTACTAATATACTTCTGTTTTGGTTTGATTTGGTGCTTCGTTGAAAGTTTTTTACAAACGATCCGTTTGGTTCCTGGGAAAATGGGGGAAAGAGAAGCCATTGAATTTGATTGTTCGGTTTTTTGGGGAAAATACTTGTTTTGAGAAGTGGAATTTCTTTGATTTTGCGTTTGGTGTCATTTAATGTGTTTTTTTTTTTTGTTCATTATGAAATCGGAACATGTTGCTATATCATATGTAACGTTCGTAAATATATTGGGAAACAAATTTGTAATTTGAAGGAAATGTGTTAGTTCATAAATGATTTAGAAGTTCAACTCTGTGTAAAGCTTGAACTTTTTATAGTATTTTTTTTCAACATGATTATGGCTTTAAAAATCAGTTGACAAAATGTCTTTTGGGTGAATTTGAGCTAGGGATTTGGTTATTATAAGTCTGTAATTTTAGTGATAATTTCTGCTTTTGTTTAAAGACCCAATTGTTGACAAGATATGTAAATGCTTCCTGCTTTTATGCAACATGTATGAGTTGCTTAGCTTAGCCAATAGACCACTTGTTCTTCGTTGTTTTGGGATGGATTTTTGGGTTTAGGTGCCCCTAAATTATTTTAGAATGGTCCTATGTTTTAAAAGGGGCGGTTTTAGTGTCTTTTATCTGCTAGATGGTTGAGGAAACTTTATTAAGTTGTAGTGTGGATTTTTTCTGAAGTGCAAACCATGATTTACTTTTTTGGCAATGACTTCTTAGCAATGTCTATGTTCTCAATCCTTTTTGACATACTGGAATATGGTTCTTTTTAAAGAAACTGAATTGTTTAGTATATCACTAGAGTCTGCAGTGTCAGGTTAGGATCCTTTTGTCACACCTTGGTTTCCTGTTGATACTGTTTTAGTCTGATAAACTTTCCCTTCTTTGGTGCTGTTGCATGGAGTCTGTGAGGGCTTTTATCTGCTTGACTGACTTGAAGAAGGTTAGATATGTTAACAAACATTAAAGGAGAAAGAAAGACAAATGTTAGGAAACAGAGTTAGATTGACTCTTAGTAGTATAAATATGGGGTTTTGCTGGAATCAGGTGTTTATCGGTTTGTCACAATCATATTGCAGATTCTATTCTCGGATCACCTTGTTGTATAGGAAATTTGCAGCTTTGGTCCCATTAGTTGAAAACTATATGTTATCGTGACAAATTTCTTTAATTTTGGGGTTTTAAGGAAAATTTTGATGCTGTGAAATTTATAATTTCTCTCTGTGATGTGATCAGACAAGGACAAATGAAAAATTTTAAAGAGAAGTTCTCCGCACTTAGTCCTAGTATAATGAAAATTTAAGCAATAAGTTGATGTGAGATATTATGTTCTTGCTGGGTGGCTTATCTAAAAGTTGAGGACTAAATGGTGCATTAGGTGTAAACAAGGATCTCTGGGCGTTGGGCTTTGCTGAGATGTGGCCTTCTCTTTGTAGTTGCAAATTTCATCCCTACCAAGCCACTCACTGTAAAATAAGAACTGTTGGCTGTAATAACGTCCATTGTGTGTCTTTTTTTTTTTGGCCTCAGTTGGTCCCTATAGATGTTATCATGTTATTCAGTTGCCTTATGCTGTTTTGTGTTCATCCACATGTGATGGTTGTTCCCTAGGAAAAAGGTCTATTTTTTTTTTTTGTGCAGCTTTTGTCTAATATAATTTGGTAATTTGTGGTCGTTTACTTTATTCTTTGAACTGTCATTTGATTTTCTTTTGATATCCATGCAGCATGCATATAGTTAGTAATCAAGGAGTTTAGGTCTCTCTCTCTCTCTCTTTCTCACTATTAATTTATCATTAGTAACTCTTTTTAACATCAATATATCAGTATCTCTCTACCCTTCTATTTTCGCAAGTTAATAATTATTGTGTAAACACCTACTTATTTTTAACCAGTCTTTCGATGATTATTATAAAATCTTTTCCTTGAAAAGGAGAAAGTAATGGGATATCAGTTTTGAGGGTGGAAATTTTTTTTGCTTAAATCTCTTTCAAAACTATGTTTGATTGTCTCCATGTGTATGCATTTCCTGTTCATCTTATTCTCGTTCTTTTGACTGATTTCTTTTTTCTATAGTGTGACATAAAATGTCTCGAAGGTATGATAGCCGCACAACGATCTTCTCTCCAGAGGGTCGCCTTTACCAAGTTGAGTATGCAATGGAGGCCATTGGAAATGCAGGATCAGCAATTGGAATATTGTCCAAAGATGGGGTTATCTTGGTTGGTGAAAAGAAGGTCACATCCAAGCTCCTTCAGACCTCAACATCTTCTGAGAAGATGTACAAGATTGATGACCACGTAGCTTGTGCTGTGGCCGGGATAATGTCTGATGCCAACATCCTTATCAACACTGCCAGAGTCCAAGCCCAGAGGTATACCTATGCTTACCAAGAACCAATGCCTGTGGAACAGCTTGTCCAATCTCTCTGTGATACCAAGCAAGGCTACACACAGTTTGGTGGGCTTCGTCCATTTGGTGTTTCATTTCTCTTTGCAGGCTGGGACAAAAACTATGGTTTCCAGCTTTATATGAGTGATCCAAGTGGAAACTACAGCGGTTGGAAGGCTGCAGCAATCGGGGCAAACAACCAGGCAGCACAATCAATCCTTAAGCAGGACTACAAGGATGATATCACTAGAGAAGAGGCAGTTCAGCTTGCCCTGAAGGTTCTTACTAAGACAATGGATAGCACAAGCCTTACTTCAGAAAAGCTTGAAGTGGCTGAGGTCTTCCTTACACCTTCTGGAAAAGTGAAGTACCAGATCTGCTCACCAGAGTCCCTAAACAAGCTGCTAGTGAAGTTTGGTGTGACTCAACCTTCCACTGAGGCCTCTTAACTCCACAAGTACTATATTTCGATTTAGAGCTGACATTAAGACTATCATATGACATGTCTGTTTGTTGAGTAGTATTATTTACTGGTTTTGACTTTTGCTGAGCATGTTATTGATTCTTGCTTTGCCACATTTCCTCCTTTAAACAAGGCGAGATTCATTTCAGAGCTTCCATTTAACCCTGTTTGCTTTTTGAAGTTACGGAATTTGAATACTTGATCAAAATCCAACACTGTCTAGAGCATCACTTGTGTTAATTGAGTTTTTCATTGGAACCTACATCAACTGTATAATTTCCCTAGAAGGTTAGAATACCCTATGAGTTTATCTGATAATCATGCTTGCTTACTTCTTTTGTTGTGGTGAGAACAACCAGTTCATCTTTCTTACGAACGACTGCATTTTGATCTTGTTAATTGGTATCAATTAACTTTTCATACCAATTCTCAACACTGAAAGGTAAAATTTCGGCTAAACTTGCTTTTATTTAAAATCCCTTGGATTGAAAACTACCAAGGTTTAATGCTTGCATCTAGAATTTTTGGCTCAACCAACTGGGTTGATGTCTTCATCTCATTAAAGGGAAAAAAAGTTAAATTGATGTTCAACCGGAGATTGAATTCTGCATCTTACGGTAGTTCTACTTAACTTTCAGTATTGAAAACTGTTGATGGGTTGTTCAATCAACGAATGGATGATTGAATTGAATGTACGGTGAAGCAAAACAAGTTCCCAGCAAACTCCTTTTGCTTTCATTTATTCACCCATTAGTCAAACTATGCCATGAAGCTTGTTAGTGAAAGTAAGCCTGACCAGGGACAGATCTATGAGCACATCCATACGAGAGATTTATGCTATGAAACACGGCGCATTCATAGATTTTTTTTTCATTTATATCAAAATTAAAGTTTCTATATTATGATAGAGTCCCACCTGCAATTATCAACTCAACTAGCCAAAATAAACAGAGTCACACAAACGATAGGAAATATGAAATGTAAATTTGATTCTCTTTATGACTTTGAGCAGCAGAAAAAATATTCACAATCACTCTACAATCAGATTTCTCAAGCCTCAAAACTGGTAACCACCGGAAATTCTGACCATTTGAGATATCGGAAACTTTCCCTCAACTAGAAGCTGCCAAAACCCAAAATATATTCTCTTCTCTCCCTTTACTTCCCTCTTTTTTCTATTCTTTATATCATTTGCAAAACAGAATTGGAGAATTTTCCAATTCTAACTGCGGTCCCTTGGTGTGATGATCATCCACCCTTTCTCTCATGCCTCCCATTGTAAACCTTCAAGGTTAAGGTTGGTGTGTTGACATATCACATGAATATCTCAAAGTATTTCATTTTTTGGGCATTAGTAGTTAGCCTAATTTACTGAAAACATTGCACTGATTTGCTTTGAAAATGTTTATGAATGTGGTTGCAGTAGAGTCTGCAGTGTCTACAACTTAGGTGACGCCTTTTCTCTCTCGTTTTTGCGTCCTTTTCAATAAAATGCCATATTTCATGACATTTACCAGAATTGTCAATCACAATAAAAGATTATTTATTGGCTTGAAAGCATGATTCACGAGGTAGCCCCATACCCACAAAAGAGTGAAAGCGCCAATAGTTTTGGTGATAATGGAAGTGAAGTAATAATGAAAGAATGAAAATGATTTTAGACATGTGATTGAAGAAGAAAACTTAAAACTGCTTTTCTGTACAAAATCACAATACCAGAGGCTACAGTCCATGGTTTTTGGTGTTTTTGTTTTCTTCGATTCTAACGCCTTCTATTTTTTAACACCATCAAACTTTTAGTAATTACCTCTTGTCCCTTTTAATTCACGTTCCTTCTTTTTACACCCTTTGTCTAGGGGTGTCAATTAAATAATTAACATCGGACCCAACAATAAAATAGCAAGAAACTGGGTCGAATACCCGACCAAATACCCAACTGTGAATCAAAGCTAGTTTCCAAGCAGACTTCGGTTCTTTAGGTGGTGGAATAGGAATCGAAACTGAAACTTGTTGGTTCCACTCCAACTGAAACAAGAATTTATACAGAAAAGACCGATTCTGAATAGGAGCTGAATTCTACAGTTGAATACCTGATGGATTCAGTTTCAAATGGTTTTTTACTTACCCCTAATTAAAAAAAATTTGTTTTTGTCAACCAAAAGTATGATCAAATAAAATCCAATCTAAAGAGTATTGAGACTCTAATGCTAAACCTTTACGACCTGTTTAGTAACCAAGACGTAATTTGAAGGGGTGCGGGGGGCACAACAGAGGTAGGTAAAACTGACGGTTGGTTTTATTATATTATTTTCATATAGTATCAATTCAGATTTTGTGTTAAAGACCTTCAATTTTAATTTGACTCGAATTAAAATCTTATCAAAATTTTTTAATCATAATTTAATTCTATAACCTGCTAGTTGACATGATCTGATCAAATTTGACTCAAAATTATTTATTATTTTCATTTTTTAAAATATTTTTATTGTTTTAATTTTTTCATCAAATTACTTTAATATATTATTAATAAAATATACAATATAATGACAAATGATCTAAAAAATTACATATTAAGATTTTTAAAACACATCAATAATCTAACTAACCAAATCAAATTCTTATCACTCAACAAAAAATAAAATATTTAAATAAAAAAATAATATAAGTAATTATAATTAAATAAAAATACAATTATATACCATCTATAAAAATTTCAAATCTTATTATAAAGACACAACATATAATTATAATATTAATAATATATTTAAAAACATATCTATAATCCGACTAACCAAATCAAAATCTTACTATTTAATAATAAAATAAAATATTTGAATAAACAATCATGTTGGTAATTATAATTATATAAATATACAACTATATGTAATATATTAAAGTAATATTTCTCTAAAATATTTGTATAGATTCATATATTGTCGAGTTATTTTCGTATAAACTTTAATACTATCCAATTTAATTTTGAATAATTTTAGGTTGACTTGAAAAAATTTGTTATCAAAAAACTAAACTCTAACCTAATATTGTTCATATTATGTTATATCGGATTAATGAATCGTATTAAAAATTGTAAACCCTAGAGGTGAGGCAGGGACAAAGAAGATGGGAAACTGGAGGATGAGGGGGAAATTGAAACTTCGAAAAAGCGAATAAACCGAATTAGATTAAAATGGAGGGATCTTTCAAATGACACAGGCAAAAAAAACATAAAAAAAGACTTTTGACGTCAAGTTATTAATTTACCGTATCTATAAATGCTAGGACTCAGGTAGCTTTGGTCCAAACCCGCTGACTTATGAAACTGCTCCGGTGTAGCAGAAGCTAAAGCTCTATAAACTCGTTCCAAATGATAAGGCAACCCTAAACTGAAGATTTTTCTGCATTTCAGCTTCTGGGTATGTTTTTGTTTTCCTCATTTCTTCATGGGTTTTTATTTGACCTTCAGTTTGCATTGCCATCGTTTCCTTTTTTATTGTTTTATTGATGATTATTTGTTGTGTTTTCTTTGTCTTATGTTTTGGGTGTGTAATATATGAAGCTGAGGTTTCGAAAGTTGATATTTTTATATCTGTTATTATTAGTCTGATGATTACATTCTATTAATCATCTTTGATACTGGAAAAAAGAATTAATTTGTGAACTAGGTTGGTGGGAAACTGTGTTTTCTGCATTGTGATGCTATGTTCAGATTGTGCTATAGGAAATCAATTTGCTTTTTTGGAGTCCAAAGTTTTGATTTGGTAGATTGGCTTATATGATTTTGATTTGGTTTCTGTGATCAATTTTGGTTGTGTTGTGCTATATCATGTGTTGTGGATTTCTGTAATGTGTCTTTATGGTGATTATATTTATTTTTTTATTTAAAGAGCTCGTATTAAAGAGATCAAAAGAAATTATTGGGGATTTTCATCACTTTGCTGAATAATCTTAGTAGCCAGCGAGGAACTGTGTTTGTATGATGTCTTAATTCCTAAGATGTTGACATGTATCAGGTAAAAGATAGGCAAATTCAATTGCTTTCATGCTCTAGCGTCAGTGATAAATAAACATGCTTCTAGCAGCCAATTGGTTGTCCATGGTGAGCTAACACTTGAGTGTGAAAGTGTTTTATTTTTGTATCTTTTTTGTTTGTGGATTTTGCTGCCTGGCTTTGTTCTTGTTGCCTTTTCAGCAATATATGCCTAACTTGTCATCAAAGATGAAATCATAGAACTTTTGACTTTGTTGTTATAGTTAGAGCTTCTAATTTTCCACTTTAGAGTAATCAAGATGTTAAAATGGTAAATGATTTTTCTATGACCTTGGGTCACATTTTTGGCAACTTAGAGTATTAGTCAGTTAGGGAAAAGTTAACGACAATTCATGTTTTATGCTGTAACCTGTGTAGCTTAATAGTCATCTTTCTTTGTTGGCTATAAATAACCATCAATGTCGACTTATGCAGATGCAAACTCCTTGGATTCTCTGAAGAGACTGGTTCATTCACAATTGGGAGGAAACCTATTCATAATAAGTAGAAAACTATAATTTCAGTACTTCGTGTGTGTGTTTGTTCAAACTGCTGCACAATTTTTGTTACAATGTCTATGTTGTCAAGATTACGCTGTATTACTGTGGATGTCACTGGTACACTGATAGCTTACAAAGGGGACCTTGGTGACTACTATTGCATGGCAGCCAAAGCTATTGGACTCCCTTGTCCTGACTATAAACGTGTTCATGAGGGCTTTAAACTGGCATATAAAGAGATGGCGACAAAGTATCCATGTTTTGGTTATGCAGCAAAAATGCCCAACGTTGTCTGGTGGAAAACTTGTGTCAGAGATTCCTTCATCAGGGTAAGATGTATGATTGAGCCATTGTCCGGATTAGCTCATCCTTTTTATTTCATATTAATTCACAGTGTGAAGCTCTTCTTTGATTTGTTCTGGTGGGAATCGGGCTGAGCCCTGATCCTGAACGCTTTATGCAAGCTTTAAATTGCAATGTTTTCATGAAAACAATCCTTAGCTGTAAGTTTTATGATTGTACTTCTTGATATGACATGAATTATTGCACTGACAGGCTGGATATGACTATGATGAGGAGACATTTGAGAAGATATTTAGACGCATATATTCATCGTTTGGTTCATCTGCACCATATACTGTCTTCGCAGACTCTCAACCATTCTTAAGATGGGCACGTGAGAAGGGTCTTAAAGTTGGGATTATTAGCAATGCAGAATACCGATATCAGGATGTAATCCTTCCAGCCTTGGGTTTGAGACAAGTAAATTTTTTTTTTTTTCATCTTTTTCAAAATTTATTTAGCATGCACATGCCTCATATGTTTTCATCATTTACACTGCCCTTGATGCCACTGATTGTCCTTGCATTTTATAAAAGTGCTTCCTAGGCACTAGAGATCCTAACAATGTATTGCAATTTACAATTCAGGGAACTGAGTGGGACTTTGGTGTGTTTTCTGGTCTTGAAGGTGTTGAGAAACCAAACCCAAGAATCTATGAGATAGCCCTTGAAAAAGCTGGAAATATAGCACCTGAGGAAACTCTGTACATTGGAGACAGCTTTCGCAAAGACTACGTCCCTGCAAAGAGTGTGGGTATGCATGCTATACTATTAGATAGGTTTAAGACACCTGATGCTCAGGAATGGAAGAAATCCGGTGCACTTGTGCTACCCGATTTAGTTGCAGTACAGGATGGACTTACTTCAGACAAGTTTAATTGTTAGAAAAGCTTTCTTTTCACCAAAGAAGTTTCCATTAGTAAAATTTTTTATCCACTTCCCATTGATGAATATTATTACTCATTGGTGACTCTTCTTTCTGCATTGTTGTCTCTTGCTTTTGTAGCTTTATTTTAACACCCTTGGAGACCTTTTTACTTGGGCTCCAATGGGGAAGAAGATGCCAGGTTTCGTAATGGCCATGTTCACTAGCTCTTTTATAAAGATATCTGATTCTGATTATCTTGGTGCTCATTCTGGCTCTTTTTCTCAGCAATCTTGATTATGCTTCTCTATGTCAATGAAATTTAATCTAGCTTGGTTGTTATTAAACACTTGTGGCTTGCACATATGATTGTAATTAGGTTAGATTTAATCTGAATTGAGTCTGGGGCGAATTCATGCTTGAACCAAAACCATAATACCTAGTTCAAATCTGAACAAGTTCACAGGTTGGCTTTGGTATTTTAGAGGGTGGAGATGGAATTGAAATTGAAATTGCTGGTTCCACTCCAAGTGAAACCGGAACTTATTCAGGGAAGGTCAGTTCCGGGTAGAAATTGGAACTTACCACAGAGTACCGGAAAGTTCTGATGTCAAGAGAGTTTTTTGCCCACCCCTAGTTAAAATTTGTTTTTGTTAACCACAAGAATGTTGATATAAAAATCCAAGCAAAAGAGGATTGTAACTCTAATTGCAAAAATCTCTATGAATTGTTTGGTAAGCAAGAACTAATTTGAAAGGGATCATTTAGAGTTAGATTCAATCCAAATTATTCAAGTTTGGATCAAAGGAGCTGAGTCCCAACCAAGAATTGAACTCGTTTAGAAAACAAATGAAGTTTGAGTCGATATGAAAACTTGAATTTCTATTGACTTGGTTTGAATGTAATTTTAAATTGTTTTTCAGTCGAGTTTTAGTTTGAAGGTCTGGATTGGAATCATATAGATTTAAATTGATCTTGAATTAGGTCTTGTTTGGGTTTGGTCTGGATCAAATTTAACCCTAAAATGCATTATAACATAGTGCTTGAAGTGATCAGTATTCATTTAGAATTGGCATCGACTGAACCCTTTGAAAAAGGAAAAATAAAAATGAATTTTAGCATGAATAAATTTAAATTATGCTGCAAAGCACCAAGTTCTTACATATTTCTGTCCCGTGATCAGGATTTTGTCTTGCCAGTCACTTGGTCCTTTGTATCTTCTCTTCCACCATCAAAGGCAATTAGAAGCCAAATGGGGATGAAGCTTGGAGAGAAGAAGAAAATAAATGAATATGGTACGAAATGGGGTTTACATACACACGTGATCGAAAATTTTCATTATAACTTCTACACATGCATAATCCTGGATACTTCAATGATTACGTAATATTAATTTTGCAGGTGGAGCTAAAAATGAAGTTATAAATGGCTCGAGAGAACAGGTAGCTAAATACATGCAGAAGATTCTGCAACAAAGCGTTATGGCTTCAGGTGCAAGGCATGCACTTTCAGGCCCACTCGATGTTGGTGGTATTGATGCTACTAGATATCTTGCTAATGAAAAGCAAAAAGCTTGGGGATCCTGGACATATGCACTTTTTTGGATATATCAATTTGGTTGTATTATATAATGTCTACAGTTTGTATATATTGCATTACTCTATGTAATCGCGGAAATGGAAAATAAAATGCCAACCAGAAAATGAGCTTTGATATTCTTCATGTATTGGCCATACGATGGAAGTGAAATGGATGGATAGAAAAGAGAAAGGCACATCATCAAACTAAGGAGGCATAGAAGAAAATTCGGTTAAAACTAGTTAAGTTGGTTCAACCACCTTTATAGGTAAGATTTTATTATATATAAATTGAATGAATTTATGCAATCCTAAATCCGCATAATTGATGTATAGGGTATAAAATATTGAATGAAACTTTAAAGTTATAGGAATATTTAAATCATCATACAATTTAAATCAGTAAAGTTATTAAGATAATTTGTCGAGATCACCTCTTCTTACTATGTAAGGATAAAAGTGTTATTTATGTAATGTGTCTGTGTCTTGTTACTATCATGTAATAATTCTTATTTTGCTACTCTTTTGTAAATGCCCAAGCGGCAAAAGTAATTTTGTCCCTTGACTATAAAATCCCATGAAAATACTTGTACTGTAGTTGAGCTGTTCATTTAAATAAGAATGCATTTTTTTTCTTTTTTAGAATTCTTTTCTCTTTTGTTTACTTTCTCTCATCTTTGGCACAATCTCATAATCTAAGGTTTAGTTTTTTTTTTTTTGTAAAAACAAAATCATAGCAACAGAAAGTCTCAACATAGTATTAACTTCATCACAATCACTCTCACATACCATAGATGCACAAGAATCTACTCACACTTTTAGATTTACACCTTACAATTTACCTAATACCTTTGTGAAAAATCATTCAAATGTTACAATTGGTCCCACATCAAATGTTCTCTGGAAGTTGGTTTATTTGGTAACTCTGATGCTGCTCAGGGTACTTCAGAGAGCAACATTAACTCTCATCCACTTAGTTCTACTCAGGTTGCAACTGAACGTTCACACACTTTTGAAACTTTACAACAATCCTCTATACAACAATTAAATATCCCTACCACTTCTACATAACCTCCAGGTGTTTCTTCCACTGCCAATATTCACCCTATGCTAACCAGAAATAAAATTGGAAAACTTCCTAAACCCAGACAGTGCATTACATCAATAGTCACCAGACAGACTCTTCCTTTGTGTCTCAATGCACTTATTACATCTTCACCTAAACCTGAACCAAAGTCAGTTACAAAAGCCTTACAAGACCTTGATTGGAAGCATGTTATGCAGTCTGAATATGATGCCCTTGTATCAAACAATACTTTTACTCTTGTTCCTTGGTCAAACAATATGCATATAGTTGGCTGCAAGTGGGTCTTTAAGTTAAACATAATCCATATGGGACTATTTAAAGGTATAGGGTTAGATTAGTTGCTAAGGGACAAACCCCTAGAGTGGACTACTTTGAAACATGTAGTCCAATTGTTAAGTTTGCAACTATTAGAGTTATTTTGAGTGTGATAGTGAGTTACAACTGGGATATTAGGTAGATTGATGTTAATAATGTTTTTTTAAATGGCAATTTGTCTGAAACAATCTATATAAACCGATCTGAAGGCTTTTCTAGCAACATCTCAAACACTAAACTTGTTGCAAATTGAACAAGGCCTTAAATCGTCTTAAGCAAGCTCCCAGGGCTTGGTTTGAGAAACTAAAGTATGTTTTGTTAACCTAGGGCTTTATCCCTTTTATTGTAGACGCTAGCCTCTTTGTATACAAGTCTGATCAAGTCATTGTTTATATTTTGGTTTATGTTGATGACATCCTATTAATTGGAAATAACATTCCTCTTGTTGAGAAAATTATCTTTCAGTTAAATTGTCAATTTGCCTTGAAAGACCTAGGATTTCTTTATTTCTTCCTTGGGTTTGAAGTCATTAGATCCTTTATTGGTCTAAATTTGTGTCAAACTAAGTATGTCGGGATATTCTGGTTAAGGCTAATATGCAAGACTGCAAACCCTGCATCACTCCCATAGGCATAGACACCAAATTGTTTCTTGAAGACAATGAACCATTTGAGCAACCTACATTTTACAGAAGCCTGATATGAGCCCTTCAATATTTGACCTTAACCAGACCTAACATACCTTATTCTGTCAACAAACTTGGTTCGTTTCTTTAGGCTCCCACTCACTCACAATGGAAAGCTTGTAAATTAGCACTTTGGATGTGATTGTTTTCTCTCAGACATCCTGCTTGTTTTCTCTCCTCTCTTACTTGCTTTCTCTTATTTCTATTTTTTTTTTGTTTCTGATAATGATTTGTAGACTCACCTAGACGTTGAGATCACTAGATGAACAATATTTTTTTGAATGGTATTTGATTTAGAGCGTTCATTAGTGTAACATCTAAAACATGTGTTAGGTTATGAATCTCGGTTTATCTTGGTGTTGAAACATGTGTTATCTTTTCTAATGTCTCTAATAATTTTGAAAAATCACATTGAATTGTCCAATTTCACCTAGCAATTGGTTGAACTAATATTGAGCTTCACTGGTCATGTATTGGTTATTGTACGCAATTTCTCATAATGTGGGTAGTGCAGAATCAGAAGATTCCATAGTGAGGTAACACTGTCATCTAGTGCTATTGCAAAGACCAGGTGATGTATTGGTTATTGTATGCAATTTCTCATAATGTGGGTAGTGTAGAATTAGGAGATTCCATAGTGAGGTAACATTGATATCTAGTGCTACTGCAATGACTAGATTTTAAGCTGTAGCCTAATACTGATCTGTGATCTTGCTAATTTTTTTATTTTTTGCTGTTAAATACTTTGTTACTAATGCAACTTTACAAGTATAGGTGACTCTCTACGGTAGACATGTCGCCATACAAAGGACTACTAGAGTTTACCTTCTTCGTATTTGATTTACTTGTTAAACCTTTTTGTTGTGTTGTTTCTTAAACTTCTAGGATATATTCAGTGATCAGAAATGCAATCCCATGCCAAGATTCAAGTATATCTTTCTAATTTTTACATCTTAAAAAAAAAAAATTAAAATTGAAAAACAATAAAAAAATGATTAAAAAAAGGAAAGGAAAAGAAAAAAATTTTAAAAAAAAGAGAAGGAAAAAAGGAAGAGGAAAAAAAAAAAGATTTTTTTTTTAAAAGAAAAGAGAGAAGAAAAAAAGAGAGAGGAAAGGAACTATCATTGCCCAAGTTGAAAGATGTTATCTGTTACATTGCTTGCCACTAAAGAATTGTTGAAGTTTGAAGAAAGTCAAGTTTACAAGGGGATGTTGGAGTAGTGTTGGAAAGTAGAGAAGGTTGAGTTTAAGGGAGGATGTTACTATGTAAGGGTGAAAGTGTTATCTTTATAATGTGTTTGTGCCTTGCTGCTATCTTGTAATATTTCTGTGTTTTGCTACTCTTTTGTAAATGGCCAGGGGCAAAGTGTAATTTCTTCCCATGACTATAAAAACCTTGTGAAAATACCTGTACAATAGTTGAGCTATTCATTTTATTTAAAACGCTTTTTCTTTCTCTTTGAGAATTCTCTTTTCTTTCATTTACTTTCTCTTATCTCCAACTTAATCTCATAATCTAGGGTTTGGTTTTCTTTAGATTTTTTTTTTTTTAACAAAATTGTAGTAATAGGAAAGTCTTAGCACCTTTCAACATGATTGGTCTTTCACTTTAAAAACCTTCCTAAATGACTGTTTACAATGAGACAAACTATACTATAACAATGCTACATTAGGTTTTGGAGTGGAGTTCTAGCTAGGGGTGGATTCGAACTAAACTAAGTTCAAACATAGGTGAGCTTGATTTCAGCCCAAAAGGTTTTAGAGGTGGCTTGAATTTGGCTCAAGTTCATCGAGCCAATCCAAAGAAAGGTTTGAGTTTAGCTCAAGAGAAAAATTTGAGATTTGTGGCTCGATTTGAGTTTGTAGCTTGAATTTATAGCTCTAGTTTATGACTGTAGTTTATAACTGAGTTTAAAACTTGTTTTTTGTTACTTTAAAACCCAAATTTGAATTGTAAAACATAAACAAATGCCCAAAATTTTCAAATTCATAAGGTTAGGAAACTTACTTGGCAAAATATAAATGAAATCATAAGGGAACAAAAATAAGATATCAAATAAAAAATAGAGAATGTCAACCATAGTCATTAACTCACATTACAAATTCAACAATATCATAGGATATCTATATCTCTTAACAGCTCGCCAAGATCTTCTGGTCAAATGCAACCACCAAACTTATGAGCAATCGAGCAAACTCCAATATGAATCTCTAATGAATTAATTAACAAATAAAAATATTATGATTTCAATTAGGGTTTTTACCGCTAAAGATGAAAACTTGAAAATATACGATGCACTAGTCAACGACAATAAGACAGAGATATGTAATCAGAATCATGGTCATCGAGATGAAATTTCATTGAATGTAACAATTGTCGCTCTAGAGAGGCAATAGAAGAAGATGAGGTCTTGTGTGTGAAGATAAAGTGAGGGAGAAAATGTTTGCAACTTGGAAAGTTTATTTTATATATATATATATATATATATAATGATGACTTTTTAAAGTCTTCTAAGCAATCTCTAACGAGCCATGGCTTTGCTCAAATTGAGACGAGTTAATGGTTGACTTGCAAGCCATTTTGAGCCTAACCTTATCTAATTCAAGTTCAACTCGTTTTTCAACCGAGTTATATATTGTGGTTTAGATTCAATTCAAGTTCACAAAAAATGAACTCGGATTGAGCTAAAACAAGTTGAGCGAACTTCTGAGATCGAATCGGTTTGGATCATATCTAGGCATAACCCTAATCAATATATTAGGTTAATTGATCATCCTCCAATCAAAGGTCTAATAAACCTCAAGACTCACATTAATGTTGTCTACATAGGTTATAACCTTGAAGTGTATTGCTTATCTTTATTGATCAATTAATTCTATCTTTAAAATGTCATTGGACCATTTAATTATCCAATTTTATTAAACTAAAAAAAAATTAATGTTAGCCCACATTAGAAAATATCTAACTTTCTCATACTTGAGCAATATTAATTATTTTTATTTTATTTTATTTGAAGTAAAGGAAAACAATTTTTGACTCTCAAGTAATTAATATTTAAACTCTAAGTAGCTACTATTATATAAAACAAAATAGTTGAAAGATAAATTATACTATAATAATTAGTTCGGTTAATATGATCATCAATAACAAACCAAAACATTATTTATGTTTGTTATCAACATAAAATTGCCCAACAAAGTGATCACAAATATGTGTTATATTTTTATTAGTCATTTTTATGATTTCTTTATAACATTTATGTTTTAAAAGAAACAAGAGAAATCTCTTTGCTTTCAATAAAACTTGTATGTTTCAACTTCACTTGAGACTTATAAAATATACATATACAACTATCATACTCAAAAGAAATCTTATTTTGAGACGTATGTTGCACCATAACTCTCTCTCTCTCTCTCTCTCTCTCTCTCTCTCTCTCTCTCTCTCTCTCTCTCTCTCTCTATATATATATATATATATATATATATATATATATATATATATATCCATGAATAAATAAATATATTAATATGATTATGATCAAAATTAAATATCAACAAATAACAATACAAAACTTCTAGTAACCGTAAATATCAAAAGACTTTAAACATCCCCATGTTTTCAACATGACTTATAGGTCATAGGTCTTATTCCTTTAATTTGGGGCTCAAATCTATATCAATTATGTATTTATGTACTTTACCCTCATGTCTGATTTCTTTATGAGGTCTTTAACTGTAAAATATTTTATTTATATATGTTTCACTCTATTGGTAATTTTTAACCTAATTACACTACTATTGTAATAGATAAAGTTGATACCAAGTAGTCTAAAAATATAATCCTTCAACCATACTACCTAAGAGGCCGTCCCATAGTGAGTTACAAATCTAATATCTATGGTTGAGACTGTTACTAACGACTATTTAATGCTTTTCCAAAATATGACTCGTTCAACAAGTATAATAATATATCCAAAAATATATATCTTGAATTATCATTACAACTACAAAAAACTTTATCTTCTGTAAGTATCTTATTACTTCTTAAACCACAACCCAATATTCAAAATTTTGATTTGGGAGATAAAGATTAAAAACTTTAAATGTAAAAGTTTTATATCAAGCTTGTGCATTCAATTAAACTTCTAATAATGTCACTGTAAAGGACATTTCACATTAATTTTCTTTTAACCTCATTTTATACACCTAAACAATTATCTTCAATTAAGAATGAGCCTAGATTATCTTAAATTTTGTCCTATTTGTGCAGAGGCTTAAACAATTATTCTTCAAACTTTTTCTAATTTAAGGATGGGTCTGGGCTTACCCTCAAGAAGCCCAGGTATGCCTTGCTTTTACCAACCGTTAGAATATGTTTAACAAATATAGCTATGCAAAAGTGTATATTACAAAATTTATGTTGCAAAATTTACAAACTTCATATCATGAGTTTGCAACAATACATTTAGAGTTGGAGTTGATTCGAACTATTCAAGTTCAAATTTAAACTTGGATCAAATGAGCTATGTTCAAAAGAAGGATTGGACTTATTTCATAAAATGAATAGAGTTAGAGTTGATATAGATATTTGAGTTTAAGCCAACTTGGTTTAAATACAATTTTAAATTATTTTTTAGTTGAGTCTTAGCGTATCAATTTTAAGTGAACTCTTATAAATTTAAACTGACAAATGTGTATATGGTAAGAACTTCCATAAACATGCACATGTGCAAGGCATGAAGTCTCAGGCCCACTTGATATTGGTGGTGTTGACGCCACTAGACGTCTTGTTAAGGAAATGCATAAGTGTTAGATGACACCTCAATTTGTTTATATTATTAAATATCCATCGTTTTTATATGTAGTATTATTCCCCATAATTATGAGATTGGAAAATAAAATGCCAATAAGAAAATGAGCTTTAAACGTTACTAATTCTTCATGTATTGGTAATATGATCGAAGTGAAATGGATTGATAGAAAAGAGAAGAGGCACATCAACAAACAAAGAAGGCATCGAAGAAAATTGCATGCAAAAGGGAATATATACCTTAATTTCAGCCAAACAAATTACACCCAATAGAGAACAATTTACAGGACCTGCAGTCTAGACTAGTGAAATAGCTAGAGAACCAAACAAACAGTAGGCAGCGAAACATTCTAAATAAAGCTTGTCCAGGCGAAACATTATTGAACATCAATCAAGCATAAAATAGAGGAAATTCTATTTGTCCCTTTGAGATTTAACGAGAGTGACCAATACTACCATAGATACTTATTCAGGAGCACAATGATAAAAAAAGAAGCATCACATTTAGCATGAGTATTAGTTGAAACTTGCCCTTGCTCAAGAGTTCGACAAGGCTGCTGCAATGGTTGAGCGACAGAACATAAGTCAAAAGTCATAAATACATCTACATAGAGTATCAATTCAGGCACCAAAGTAGCACGAAAACTTACAATGGGGTGTGTTTCCACGTTTTGAAAATGTTTCCGTTTTTGAAATTCTATAAAACTTGTAGGACACGTTTCGGGTCATTTTGAAATTTTTGAAAAATTTTGAAATACGTTTCTTTTAGAAGAAAAATCGTGAAATCGATTAAACACATATTTTTTGTATTTTCAAACCGAAAATGTCTTTAAATCTCATATTAAATTTATCTCCTCTCTATTTTTCAATGTGTTACTCATTTCTTCCCCGACATATCATATAGATTGATATATATTGTAGTTTTTTTCTTAAATATCTACATGTGTTTACTCAAGAACAATTTACAATATGTTCTATGATTCTATTTTATAGTATTTTTTCTCTTCATTCTTTTTTTATTATTTATTTTTATATTATACAAGTTTATGTATTTTTGTTATACAAAATCTAGTATTTATAAAAAAAACCCTTATATTTTTCATATTTATAAGTTTCTCCACGTTTCCATTTCCTATATTTTTAAAAAAATACGTTTCCACGTTTCCACGTTTCTCCGTTTCCGTTTCCGTGCTACATAGTTAGGCACCAATGATGTATAAGTATGTGATTGAGTTACCTTATCATAGCGTTATCAGTACCCAAATTGGTAGCACATTAGTTTTATTTCTTTGATGGCTTCACTCATTTGAATGAGTTGATAAGAAAAATATAAAGTATGATATTATAATAAAATACCTCCTACAATGAAAAAACAGGAGACGGCCAGATTTTTGCACATACCTGATTATGGAGAAAGAGGAATCTCCGTGGCAGGGGGAATGTTTCTCCTGTTGTTTCTGCAGCTTGCACTCAGGGTGAGAATTTTGTATCGTCAATTCTCTGAGTGCAGTGAGGTTCCCCATCCCGTTGGGTAAATATGACAGCGCTGGGCAGCTTGCAATCTCAAGTTTTTTAAGTGATGTGAGTGTTGTAAGCCATGCTGGTAATTCTTGGAGGCTAGGACATGTATCAATCCGCATATACTTTAAAGTGTGAGCTGACCCTTGAAGAATCAACTGGGGTAAGTCCACTAGAACTTGTAAATCATAAATCATGAATACTTTAAGGTTCATGCGGACGTTTCCCCCTGGGCCTTGCGAGTCCATCGTCAGATTGAGATTGGTACAATTGTATACGGCCAGCTTCTCCAATCTGCTTAGACTTGTTATACAAAGTGGCAACGAGGTCAAGCTAAGACAAGCTTACAAAATTATTGTCCGGAGGCTGGTGAGATTTTGTATCCCTTGAGGCAAATTCCCAAGACTTGAACAACCGATAAGCCTTAAGGTTTGCAAACTTTGAAGTTTACAGATAGCCTCAGGAAGTTCCCGTATAATTGAATTCAAAGATAACTCGAGAAATCTCAAATGTTTCAATTCACCAATAGAATCCGGCAGCTCTTGAAATTGTAAACCGCTCAAGCATAACAATCTAAGGTATTTGTGTTTGGATGTCAATGTAGTAATGAAAGGTTCGCCAACAAGCATGATGATGGTCCGCAAGTTCGCCGAAATATGTGGAAGTTGTTCATCAGAACTGGCACCGCCAGTAAATAACAAATGTCGAGCACTTATGTCAGGATACGAGACTCCAAGGCAAATCCTTTTGCACTCTCTCTGTGCCACCTCCTTTACATGATCATATATAAGGTCTTGCATTTTAAATGTAAAATAATAATCATTGTCTTCAACATCTTGAAAGAAACACCTTGAAAATAATATCTTTAAGTACCGCATCCCAACATCTTCCCACTCTTCATTTCGGTCATGAGTTGCAAGAAAACCCTGCGCCCCCCAACTGTGGACCAGATAATCACTGTTAAAACAGTAACCCTCGGGAAACAAGGAACAATATGTCAAACATCTTCGTAAATGAGAAGATAAATGAGCATAACTCAATTTCAATGCAGAGATCACAATATTCCTCTCTGGATCTTGCCCCCATATTTCATTATCTCTAATGTGCACCTAAGAAGCACGGAAACTTATAATAGGATGCATTTTCACGTTTCGGAAACGTTTCCGTTTCCAAAACTTATAAAAAACATTTCGGGTCATTTCAAAATTTTTACACTTTTATTTTAGAAGAAAAATCATGAAATTTATTAAACACATATCTTTTATATTTTCAAACCGAAAATGTCTTTAAATCTCATATTGAATTCATCTCCTCTCTACTTTTTGATATGTTACTCATCTCTTCTTCAACATATCATATAGATTGATGTGTATTGTTGTTTTTTTCTTAAATATCTATATGCGTTTGCTTAAAAACAATTTACAATAGGTTCTATGATTATATTTTATAATATTTTTTCTCTTTATTCTTTTTTTATTATTTATTTTTATATTATACAAGTTTATGTATTTTTATTATAAAAAATTTAGTATTTATAAAAAAAGCTTATATTTTTTATATTTATAAGTTTCCTCACGTTTCTATTTCTTATATTTTTTAAAAAATACGTTTTTACGTTTCCGTTTCCGTGTTTTTACGTTTCTCCGTTTCCGTTTCCGTTTCCGTGCTACATAGATGAGCACCGAATCGGGAGGATTTATGTTCTGATGAAGTAGACTTCCTAAAGTTTTCACTGCTAAAGGAAAGTCACCACAATTTTCCACAATTCCTTCCCCAAATTCAGTGAGTCCCGGATCACTGTTGTTTGCTCCATCTTTAAACGCTAATTTCTCAAACAACAACGTCACACAGTCATCTTCAGAAAGGACATTTAAAACAAGACTGTCAACTGTGCCCATTATTTGTGCAGCCCGGTTGCTGGGCGTAGTAACCACAATTTTACCCCCATTGCGAAGGCCACGGAATAGTACGGCCCAAATATCTCTCCAATTTTCTTCGTCTTCATTCAACACATTATCCAAGACAAGTAGAAATTTACGCTTTAATGTGGGTAAACAGAAATCGAATAACTAAGCTAATGTTAAACTTTCACCATCATTTTTGCTCCTTGCAGCCGTATAAATTTCCATCGTCAAAGTATATTTTTCCAAGTGCTCAGGTGCATGTACCCACAATTTTTTTTCAAAGTGTTCATCCATCAGTTTGTCATTGTAAACTAGTCTGGCTAGTGTGGTTTTTCCAATACCCTTCATTCCAACAATTGGAAGCACTGAGACTCTTTCGTTTGTTTCCTTCAAAAAGTTGACAATTTTCTTCCTCTCATTGTCTCTCCCCAAAACTTGGGAAGTACTCCCAAAGTTGTGGTCAATCACAGTATCCCCTGAATCAACAAGCCTAACGAGACGCCTGTTCTGACCACATCTTTTCTGAATAGCAGACGCCTTTTTTTCTATTTTTTTCGTAGTCTTCTGGATTTTACTTGGAGTAGGAAATATACTCGCAAGGAAGTTGCTTACCTTGACTCCTAATGTTTTGGCAGCGCCACACCTTAACTCATCTATCATATCCTCAGTATCATACAGCACATCTGAAATCACTGCAAGCTGGCGCTGCAGCTCTTGATCCTGTGCCTGCTGCTTCTCCGCAATCAAGAGTTCGTCTTGGATTCTGGACAAGGTTTCTTCGAGCTTCGTTATATCTTTAGGGCGTTTATTCGGGGGGAACATGGCTATAGTGGTCAAAATGCTGGTTGCAATACTGGATGGAAATGATTCTGCCAAACTCTATAAAGGAAAGAGAAGAGTGTAGACAAGAGAGGTCCTTGATGAATTACCTGAGAGGCTGCTATACATTTTTGGTTTGAAACTCCACGTAAATTCATTTCATTTTACTCTAAAACTTTCAACTTTATATTTTTCATGCTCCTCTCAGCAAATGAAACGACATAACAATATGAAAAATGCCCCATCAATAACCAATACATATTTTTAGTTTTTTCTAATTTATTCTCATTCATTAATTATATAGTTGTTGTATTGTGGCACATATTGGAAGAGCTACTTACTTAAAATTATAAAATACAAAGAAGTCTTAGTTGGTTTATAATTATAATTTGGATTACATAGATTATTACTGTATAAAAGATACCCTAGTTTATATTATTTACAGTTCAAAGAAACTTTTTTTTTGGTTTAATAATAGTGATGATTACTTTGGGGATGTAGCCACGTTGTAAAACCAAGTAAATTCTAAAACTGACAATTTTTAATATGATTTTGTTCAAGTTTGATTCAAATCGAGTTTCATTTTACATTTATTATAGGATAATGCTTGAATTGATCAGTATTCTTGTAGAATTGGTATCGACTGAACCCACAATTTATCAACGCTTTTAGATTATTAGACTTTGAAAGGCTTTAAGTTGAAAAAAGAGAAATTAAAATAAATTTTAACATGAATAAATATAAATTAGTGCAATAAATTTGACTAAAAAATTCAGAATAAATAGGCAATCGCTCAAGCTAGTTGGTAACAAGATATGAGAAGGGCTCTGTTTTGACTCTTGGGTCAAATTTGCCAGATGCTAAGAAGGTGAAGCTGAAGAGTGAGAATCCGCAGCATCACTTATTTCATTTACTTGCTCTGCTTCAAATTTCACTATTTCAAAAAGTGAAAACAATTTTTGGAAGTGCGCGCTTAGTGTTTGATAAAATTCCTCTTTGAAACTCATCGTTCTGTTTTCAACTTTCTTTTTAGAGTGAAAGAGCTAAAACGCTAACACTTCTCTTTTTTCTTTAATATTATTGCACTGGTTCAAATAATGAGCCTTGTTATGGATGGCTACAAGTTTTCGTCATGTGGGGTTATGTAAATAAATTTGTATTTTAGTAATTTTTTTTGCTTGGTTTCAAGTTTATGATGGTTTCAATTGTTTTTATTCGTGATTGAATAGCAGTTTGAAGAATGGAGAAGGGGAAGAGAGCTGAGCTAGTGAGCTTTTTAAAATCTGTTCCCTTTGTAGAATTCTGTTGTGTTTATGGCTCCACTTTGCATCCAAACAATAAAGATAAGGTTTCACTTTGTTTACATTTTTTGTTCTGTTGAATTTTTTAATGCCGCAATTCATTTTAGTGCAAAGTTTGTGTTTTTATCTTTTACATTATGATTTTATGTTTATGCAGTCAGCCATGGTTGACTATATTCTTGGAGTATCCGATCCTCTGCAATGGCATTCTCAGGTGTGATTTTATATGATATCTGAATGTTCTTTGTTGATTAAAATTGACTCCTGATAGGAAGTTTGCTGTTTGATTTTCTAATAAAATCTAATATATTTGTTGTACAACCAAGAATCTCAAAATGAATGCAGATCATTATGCATCCTGGTTGAGGTTGCTCGGTGGGGCAAGGCTGGTGATTCTCTCTCTCTCCCAATTTCTCTTCCTATCTCTTAACTCGTGGGCACACCTAGCAGATGCTGAAATTTCATTTTCTTACCCTTAATACTGAAATTTTCTTGGCTGTGTTGTCTTAGATTACACAAGTTGCAGATGATATAGGTGTACGAGTACACTTTAACCCATTTGTTACCTGGAATGACAAGGTACTGACTTTTCGAGAAATTTAATGACTTGAATTCAAGGAATTTATGTGTGTGGCCACACTTCTGTGGCACTGATCCAACTTCTCTTCCACGAACAAAGAGTTCTTGTATTTAGGCTTGAGATGCTCCTTCAATCATATTCTTGCATTTATTTTGTTGATGAATAAAAAATTTCCTGTATTCTCTTACATGAAATAATCATGGACAGATGTTGAAGTATGGGGTTGTTCGAATGCATGACTTGGTACAAGACATACTGAACTGGGAGAGAATTTACTTAAGTGGTCGTCTATAGAAACCGGTCTGCATTCCTTATTTTCCAATTTTTTTAATTTCTATCATCTCTTCTTATTTGTAATATGCATCAAAATTTTGTCTTGGGAACTAGCATCATATTTCAGCAAAGGGACTAGGGAATCCGATCTAGGTTGCTGAGCAATCACACCTCAAATGGAGCTTCAAAGGTGGCTGAAAATCATGTTTATTCTGTTGGCTCTCTAATTGACAGTTTTACAAAGGGTTTAGACATGGGTAATTGTCAATATAGAGCAGAAGTTGTTGTGGTACAACTATCCCGTCTTTCCTCAATCATGCAGTGTTCAGTCCCAAATTCAGCCCTGGAATTAACATTTTCTTTTTCTGTTTAATCTGCTAGTTTTCTCTTAATTGTGTAGGAATAGTACTACATTAGCATCTCCATGGATAAATTGCTAGATTTGCCAAATAGTCAATATAAACCCCTGAAACCAATCATTGCTAGGAGCTAAGGTTTTGTAGGCTGACAATCTGCCAAGTATGATGTTACTGAAATTTACATTTGTTTAGATGTCATTTGATATGTAATCATATAATGATAGGAGATCTTGAGTTTCGCTGATTATCCTTAATTTTTCTTCTCCAGAACTGTGCTTTTCATGAGCTATCTTCTTCGTTGTTTGCACTGATTTTGGTTCTTATCACAACCTGAGATCTGAAAATTGAGTCTGTCATCTTATATGTTAGTATAATTTATCAATCTCAGGGAGCTTGCTGTTGCTTGTGCAGGTACATATACTTGTGGATAATCTGGATATTGCAAACACAAACTCTGTTAATTTGAGGGCTGCATTGTCCGCTGCTCTTCTTCTCTTGCCCTCCAAGTTCACGCAGGTTTGGTTCCATGTTACTCTTTGTTCGTTTAGAGTTGCTAGATGTATGAACATGTCTTTTGTTGTGCAGGAAGATCTGTTTGCCAAAATATGTAGCCTTTCGTATATGGGAGATTTGCGGATGCTTTTTGCAGAGGACAAAAACAAGGTACTGTTTGACTGCACCTATGAAAAATATTGAGAAAAATGATTACTGGCTTTCAATAGCATTGATGTGCGTGGTTCCTGGTTGACTCTCTCATGTTGTCAGTTTTACAAAAGAGTCCCTCTCTTCCTCCCTCTGTTTCACTCTATTTATATATTGCAGTTATGTTAACAATAAGAGTTATACAAAAGTGAACAAGCATTTCTTTTGTTCTCTGAAAGTTTCTGGTTTTCATGTATAAAATTTGCCTCAGGTGAAGAAGATTGTGCAAGGGCAGTTTGATCTATTCCACTCAATGTATAAACCATTTCTTCAAGAATATGAGGCCAAAGACTTCTTGAGAGTCTCATTATCTGGAACTGACCAAGCAAATATATCACAGGTTGGTAAGTTTGTTTTGTTAAGGAAACTGTTGTTTAATCAGCTATATTCTTGTCGACTTATGCTTCAAAGCGCCAAGTTCTTATGAATTTCTGTCGCTTAATCAGGATTGTGGCTTGCCAGTCACTTGTTCTCTTGTATCTTCTCTTCCACCATCAATTAGAAGTCATATGGGAAAGAAGCTTGGACAGAAGAAGATAATAAATGAGTATGGTATGAACTTTGATTTACATGCACATATTAATTGGAAGATTATTTCTGAGTATACAATAATCCTGCGTACTTGAAAGATTACGTAATGCTCATTTTGCAGGTCAAGCTATAAATGAAGTTATAATTGGTTCAAGAGAAGAGGCCTCCAAATGCATGCAGGGTGTTCTGCGGCGAATTGTAATGATTTCTAGTGCAAGGCAGGCAGTTTCCGGTCTACTTGCCGTTGGTGGTATCAATGCTACTAGATATCTTGCTAATAAAATGCAGAAAGCTTGGAAATCTTGGACTTAAAACCATCCACTTCTTTCTCAATTTTCATACGAGATTTTGTCAGGTATATCATAACTTTTATATACCGAATTAGTTATTCAAAATTAGGTGCATATAGTTTTATCAACCTTAATACTTCATAAATTTTATGGGATGATTAAAATGTTGTAATAATCAAGTAATAATTTAAATAAAACTACTTGACTTCTTACCAGATATGAAAAAAACTTCTGTATATTAACTACGTAATTATTTATGAGTTTTAACAGTTAGACAAGGCTTTTACCCAGTCAAGTGCCTGATCGGGGTTAACCCAGTCTGATCAATAGGACTAGAGGTTGGACATGTGAATTGTTATGGGTGAGTTATCTTTTCTGTTTTGTTAAGGGATCAAACTGATGTGTACTTCAGGGTGATTTTCCTATTTTAATTTATGTAGGGATTAAAATAATATTTACGAAGGAAAAAAAAAGTAGTTGAGAGTTCAAAAAAAGGAGAGAACATACCTCAAGATCCTAGTTGTAGAACACATAAACCCTAACCATCAAATCTCCTCTCAAGTAGCTCTTTTAGGTGTTAATCTCATCATTTTCAATTTGTCAGACCATAATTTGTCAATTTTCACCTTCCATTCTGCTTGATCTCCTCTTCGATAGCTTCTCCCAATGATGATTTCATCATTTGCAACTCCTTTCCATGGTGATCTTGTCATTTTTGGTGGCTTATTCACCTCGCCATTGTTCTTTTAAACCACAATTAATCTAATGGTTAAACCACGACCTACTGCGGTTCTCCATTTGAACCAACTTTCAAAGTGGTTCAACGAGTAAAACCGTTGGACCATCAACTGGAATCAGGAAGTACATTTGACATCGTTTGATCACTTCAGTTATCAAACTCCACACCAAAATATTCCTTCACTTCATCGTTTTGACTGACTCTGAAGGCTTAAAAACGACGACATTAGGTTAGATATGAATAACGTTTTTGACGTTCAAATACTTGTTGGAAACGAATCCATCCACAACATTAAGCTGGTGAGAGTTTATGCTTATTTATTTCAAAGAAACGACAACAGGGGGTTCGGTATTATACCCAGTTTTTTCAATGTTTCATGGCATCCAGGCTCTTTCTCAGAATTATAGCATAAAAAATTCAGCATTGTATTGAATAAGATGAAGGAAATTGGTTGGCATCTATCTTATGTGAGCACAAATAGAGTGTAGTTAATATTCTTAGCCATCTCATCCTATAAATTCTAGTGTGCATTGTTAACGAAGAGCACCTGTATGAGATACCTGATAACGAGATGGCTTCAAGTAAGCTCCCAGACAACTTGGACGTCATTCTTAGCCATGCTGACTCTACAGATATTCATGCTGGAGTTTTCCTTAAAGAGAAGAAACAGGCAAGTACTCTATATCATTTGCATAGTTACTTTCGTACCGGCAATCAACTTCAATAATATTTCAATAATATTGCAAAGTTTTGGGTTGACAAGATTACCAGTACCAGCGCACTCAAGGGATCTGTTTATTGACTCGATAGATCAACAAACTTGTTAAAACTGGACTTTCATGGAAGACTCTGTGTATGTAATATATAAATTTTTGTTAATTGTACCTTAATTACCTTGAAAGAAAAGAAATGTTACTATTGTCCATAAGTTATCTTTTAGCTGTGGTGTTCAAGTGGAGGTGGCTGAGGCGTTGGAAATATTGTGGATTCAGGTTTATGGGAATTGCCCTACAGAAATGCCCACCCCAAGGACTTCTTACAATGTTTCATTTATTGTAATGAAGGAGGAGGATAATTTGGGACTCGACCACCCAATGAATCTGGTGCTCTTCCTGCCCAAAGAAGAGACAATTGAAGGCACAGAAGATTTGACTTCTATGCCAATGAACGAATGGAAAGAGGTCCTAGTTGGTGACTTTATAACCCCTTCTGATCATATGTCCAGGGACATGGGAATCTGTATGCTACAAGTCCATGAACATATGATGACAGGACTTGTTATAAACAAAATCATCATTCGGCCAGTAGCGAAGGATCGGAAGGAGCTTAGTGGAGAGGATAAATGGTATGGACTCTTGGATCCTCACAATGTTGGCCTGAACAAGTTCATTACTGGTTATGATGAAAGACTTGATGCCATTAATGATTGCATAATTAAAGATGAAAATGCACCTGGTTATGGACTTCCCATGCACGAAGAAAAATATTTATTTTTCTAAAGTCGGTCCAAACAAAGGAAAAGCAATAAAATGCCAAATATACCAAGTGAAAAAATATATCTATGCATGGATCAATGTTTCCTTCCTAATGAAATTGTTAGTCAAGGATAGATATGCTTGGATTGGTTATGTGGCAGTGGATATAGATGAAGGAACGAGATTGTTAGGAAGAAGAGACATTTTGATTTGTTGGAGAGGAACTTATAATATTGCGGAGTGGGAAAAAAATATTAGTTTCTTGCAAACCCATATTCAAGTCATATATCCGACTGTCCCTGATGCTAAGGTGCATAGGGGATTTTATTCCATTTACACAGAGCCAGACTCAGAATCCAAAAATGAAAGTGTTAGAGATCAGATAATGTTTAAAAAAATATATAACAATAATAAATTATTTCTATTATATCTCTGATTACAAGTACAACTGTCCCTATGTATTTCATTATTGGATGGTTTAAAAGTAGTAGTTTTAAATTTTCCATTTATACAGGTTATTGAAGAAGTTAAGAATTTGATAAATTTTTATCAAAACGAGAAAGTCAGTATAACAATAACATGATGCAGTCCAGACGCAAGTCTTGCTACATTGAATGCAGTTGATATAGTTTTCAATGAATATAATAAGCCTGACACTCATCCGGACAATAAGGAATTATTGGTCACAATCCTCGTCTTTGGGAGCCCTAAGGTTGGAGACATAACCTTCCAAACTCAATTCAATAAGCATATGAATGAGAGGAAGTTACGTCTCTTGCGCATTGCAAATGCAAATGAAATTATCACTACAACTCCATTGGCAGACTACGTTGAAATGGGATATGAGATCATGATTACACAAACAAATGCAAGTTCAAATGATTATGACATGTTAAGAGGTGATCATAATTTGAAGAATTATATTAAAGAACTCTATGCACTACCATCTGTCTCACCCAAGGTGTCATAAAAATGTTGGGAAAAAATACACACATATGTGTATGTCTTAAACTAATAAATAAGGTTTGTGTCATGATCACAAACCTTGCAAAAGTGATATCTCTTATTGGAATAAATTCCTCCTTTTGAGGAAGTGTCGGGTTAGGGTTTTTCTTTCTTCTAGTTTGTTTGTTTGTGCTAGTTGGAATGTTTGTGTGTGTTGACATGGCACTTTGGTAGAAAGTTGTTTGTGCAATTAATGTGTTGACAAAAAATACAGCTCCCATGAGCTATATATGCGCATGCACAAGTAGGACAATTCCTACCCAAATGTTGTACATTCGAGACACATATGGGGAAAAACTACTCAGGACATGTACAAGTCTTGGTGGGTCATGTATGTACAAGTCTTGATTATTGTTGTTTCATGTGGATAATAAGGAGTAAGCCTATGTTTGATTCTAAAAGCATAACTTCAATCTATCGAAGAAAGACAAAAGAATTGCCTATGTATGTATATCTTATTAATACTTATGTGTATTATAACATATTTGTGAATTAATTATATTAACAGGATGATCCATGAGGGGGTTTTAGAGTGTGTTTGCACAATATAATGAATTTTAAATTATTATTTCGTTGTTGAAGATTGCAAAATCCCTATAATGTAATATACGTTATAAAGGTATGAGAATGGATCATTAGAGTTGTAATGTGAAAGTTAAAACAAGGTTAATGATTTAGCAAGTGCTTGAGCATAAGTACGCATGGCATGAAAACATACCATAAAAGGTTTGGGCTTGAGATGAGTTAGCAGTTTTATTTAGATGTTTTCCACTATACTGAGGTGTTGTACTTCTATGGACATGTTCTTGTGGCATATTAGTGGGAAGACATCCAATATACCATCATTAGTTATTAGTCATTTTCAATAGTTTTATAAACACCCACAAAAACATGTTTTCTCATTAATTATTTTTTTATGAGGGTTATTGCAATAGGGAACCATTGAGATCCTTCATGCACATGCTAGCGAGAGACAAGTCATAAGCAAGCAAACTTTCATGGTTGTGTGTATGAAAGGTAGGACTTCAGTTAAGTTTTACTTAATGTGGTCAAGGTTTTGAATTCATGTCTCAATCTAATTCAAAATTTTTTTAACAACTTCAGTTTTTTTTTCAGTACATTATTTTATAAATGCTTTTACAAATCTTTAAAAATGATGTCTAGAATGTATTGCATATCATGTCATCTTAGTTAGAGTTGTGAGTTACGTATCCTAGATGATGAGAGCAAATTAAAAGTACATACAAGTTTAGGAAAAAGGAAAACTAGTAGTTGAGAAAGCGTAGACACCTATAATGTCGTCTACTTTTATGAGTTTGTATCATTTTTTATCTTTTCTTTGTTTGTAGGTAAAGGTTAGTGCAGTGGTAGCGGAATAAGTTGAGACAACTAAGTTGAGGCACGTGGGGATTCAACATAATGCTTCTAAGTTTATATTTTTTATACTTGAGATTTACAAAGATTTATTAGAGGATGTTTTAGTAATTTATCATACCTTTTGAACACTCTTTATAATAATGTTATTTGATGTTCTTTTGAAATTTTTTATTTAAAAATGGTGTTTAATCCCCCTATCATTGTTAACTAGCATTCATGATTTGAGTTAAATTAGCAAACGCTACAAATTTCAACATATATTCTCCTTGTAGGTTATGAATTGTTCTTTTTTTTTTTTTTTGCTAAGCCTCAAAGGTATAAATCTAGAGAAGAGTATTACAATAACCCCCCTTAGTTGAGGGGCTCTTAAGAGCACCCCCTCCACAACACCCCCCCCCAAACAATGCCATAAATACTCTCTCTTTATCAAAAAATTTCTAAATATTAAAAGTCTTTTCTCTTAATATGAGTTAACTACCCTATACCATTTATAATGTTGACACATGTAACAGGTATGTATTCAAAATATTTATAACAATAAAACTATGTACACAACTTTGTATACAACCAATGATATCTTACCATGTGATTGAAAATTATTTTATCTATAATTTTAAAGCATCTACTAACATAGTGGCATATTATTGGTTACGTATAAAGTTATATATATTATTTGTGTGCATAATATTATTCTATTTATAATATTGACATGAATTATTTGGAGATAATTTGTTTAAGTTGATTTTCAATTAAGATAATATGTAATTATAATTAGGCCAAAAGACTTGTTCCCACCCAAGGTATTGTGAAAACCCAAACTCCCATCTTTTAACTTTTAAAAACTCAAACACTCACTCATAAACAAATTTCAATTAAAAATCTCACTTAGGATTAGAAGTAAAATCGTTATTTACTAAAAATTTTAAAAAATTAAAGGTTTATCACATTTCCTCCTTAAGTTTAAAAATCTTATAATTTCTTCCCTGACCCAAAGTTTGAATAGTGACAAATACTCTCTAGGGTTTGTTCCTCTTCTCTTCGGTGATGATTTGTTATCTCTAGTTGTCGATCATCCTCCCTCTGGTTCCTTCCCTTGTCTTCACTAATTAACAGCTTTACAAAGGGTTTAGACATGGGTAATTGTCAATATAGAGCAGAAGTTGTTGTGGTACAACCATCCCGTCTTTCCTCAATCATGCAGTGTTCAGTCCCAAATTCAGCCCTAGAATTAACATTTTCTTTTTCTGTTTAATCTGCTAGTTTTCTCTTAATTGTGTAGGAATAGTACTACATTAGCATCTCCATGGATAAATTGCTAGATTTGCCAAATAGTCAATATAAACCCCTGAAACCGGTCATTGCTGGTAGCTAAGGTTTTGTAGGCTGACAATCTGCCAAGTATGATGTTACTGAAATTTACATTTGTTTAGATGTCATTTGATATGTAATCATATAATGATAGGAGATCTTGAGTTTTGCTGATTATCCTTAATTTTTCTTCTCCAGAACTGTGCTTTTCATTCGCTATCTTCTTCTTTGTTTGCACTGATTTTGGTTCTTATCACAACCTGAGATCTGAAAATTGAGTCTGTCATCTTATATGTTAGTATAATTTATCAATCTCAGGGAGCTTGCTGTTGCTTGTGCAGGTATATATACTTGTGGATAATCTGGACATTGCAAACATAAACTCTGTTAATTTGAGGGCTGCATTGTCTGCTGCTCTTCTTCTCTTGCCCTCCAAGTCCACACAGGTTTGGTTCCAATGTTCTCCTTGTTCATATGGAGTTGTTAGAGGTATGAACATGTCTTAGATTGTGCAGGAAGATCTGTTTGCCAAAATATGTAGCCTTTCATACATGGGAGATCTGCGTATGCTTTTTGCAGAGGACAAAAACAAGATACCGCTTGATCACACCTATGTAAAATTTTGAGAAAAATGATTAGTGGCTTTCAATAGCATTGATGTGCATGGCTCATGGTTGACTCTCTCATGTTGTGAGTTTTACAAAAGAGTCCCTCTCTTCCTCCCTCTGTTTCTGTCCATTTATATATTACAGTTAACAGTAAGAGCTATGCAAAAGTTAACAAGCATTTCTTTTGTTCTCTGAAAGTTTCTGGTTTTCATGTATAAAATTTGCCGCAGGTGAAGAAGATTGTGCAAGGGCAGTTTCACTTATTCCACTCAATGTATAAGCCATTTCTTCAAGAATATCAGGCCAAAGACTTATTGAGAGTCTCATTATCCAGAACTGACCAAGAAAATATATCACAGGTTTGTAAAATTTGATTTTTATCAATGCCCAAATACCTGATTGTGTATGGGCCTCATACCAAATATGACATATATGTATAATACATTTATGTATAATTTAGTATAAACTCTGTTTACTCTTGTTACTTGTAATCAATTCTTGATAAGGGCTTCGTTATGCATCTAACTTGGTTTATTTTGTTTTGAAATTATTAGTTCTCTATTTTCAGTTCATTGCTCCTTTGTTTACAACATATTTTGTTCTGGTGAAAGTAAATTTTTACTTTTCATGATAAATTTATCAAAAACACTTGTAGAAATTTGTTTTGTTAAGGAAACTGTTGTACGACCAGCTATATTCTTCTCGACTAATGAAGCACCAAGTTCTTATATTTTTCTGTCACTTGATCAGGATTGTGGCTTGCCAGTCACTTGCTCCCTTGTATCTTCTCTTCCACCAGCAATTAGAAGCCAAATGGGAATGAAGCTGGGACAGAAGAAGATAATAAATGAGTATGGTATGAATTAACATGCACACAGTAATCGGAAGATTATTTCTGAGTATACAATTAAAGCTTGGTGTGCATAAAATTTCCTTCAAGATAATGCGTGACTGAAAAATTTTCATTATACCTTCTATTTCTATACATAATCCTGGATACTTGAAAGATTATGTGATGCACATTTTGCGGGTCGAGCTATAAATGAAGTTATAATTGATTCAAGAGAAGAGGCTGCTAAATGCATGCAGAGTGTTCTGCAGCGAACTGTAATGATTTCTAGTTCAAGGAAGGCAGTTTCCGGTATACTTGCCATTGATGGTATCAACGCTGCTAGATATCTTGCTAACAAAATGCAGAAAGCCTGGAAATCCTGGACATAAAATTATCCACTTTTTTTCTCTATTTTCATATGGGATTTTGTCAGGTAGATTATAACTTTTAAAATGAGAATGTGTTATCTCTACTTCAAGCTGTCCTGGCTGTAGGTGATAAATTTTGCAGACTAGCTAGTTTTATACTTTAATTATCGGGATAGGGTTTTGTTCGCTGAGGTAATATTGGGAGCAAGCAAGCCACTCTTTGTAATGAGCACCATATTTATTCTTTGGAAGTGTTTACGGCACAAGAAGAAATGTCCCGCTAAATACATAATATTTCAAGTTTAAACATAGGCAATGTTTTGTCCATCCAGTTTTGAGTTAGTCAGATGATATCATTATGTGATTGAGTATTACTTAATTCTTAATTCAAAGTTTCTTAATCACATAATGAAACATTATCAAAATACTCAATTAATAACTCAAAATCGGGAGCATATATTTTTTGTTGGAACTAATTAAACATGTCAGAATCAAAATCTGTTAAATCTGTAAATATGAATTTGCATACCTGTTTCAATTTTCGATGAAACGTCTTCACATTCTACGCGAGGTGTTGATGTTAGTCTATTTCCACGACACAATTTGCTTACGTATTGCTTTTCCAATTGGGAGACAGGATTTGTGCTTTTTGTGTTGGGTGGAGAATTCTTCTCTGTAAAATAAATAGTCTTACTGTTTTATGAGGAGGCAGTTTGGATAATTTATATAGGCTAAAGGACTATTTCCCACCCAAAGAATGCGCATTTCTCAAGTTTCCCCCCATTAACTTTGAAAATCCTATTTACCCACCCATGGGCTGTTAAAATTAACTGAGTCCGTTAGTTATATCATTTTCCCCTCCTAAACCTTAAAAACTAATAATTTCAACCTTAACCCAAGTTTTAAAAAATAACATTTTCCCCCCTAGGGTTTCCAGTTTTCAGAGTGCATTTTTCCGGTGGCATTTCTTCCTCTCCGATGACCTCTAGGCCACGACTCTTCCTCTCTGGGATGGTCTTCTTTTGGAGGTTCTCCTGGGAGCAATGATCGATGATCGATGAAGACGAGTCGTCTTCGTCTTAATGAAAATGACTTGTCTTCGTCCAGACAAGAAGAGTCTTTGTCGTCGACGAAGAGTCTTCATCGTTGACGAAGACCTCGTCTTCATCTCTGGATGAAGATGATTCATCTTTGTCGAGAGGACTTGTTTTTGTCGATCACCTCTCCTAGGAGAGTCGCTGAAAGAAGACCATGCTGGAGAGGAAGAGTCGTGGCCTGAAGGTCACCAAAGAGGAAGAAACGCCACCGAAAAAATGAACTTTGAAAACTGGAAACCCTAGGGGGGAAATGCTATTTTTTAAAACTTGGGTTGGGGTGAAATTATTAGTTTTTAGGGTCTGGGGGAAAAATTAAATCAAATTTAAGTTTATTTTTTATAATACAGATAAAATGATGATTTTACTCTTGAAACCCTTAGTTTTAACCATGCACGGGTGGGTAAATGAGATTTTCAAAGTTAACGGGGGGAAACTGACAAATGCGTATACTTTGGGTGGAAAATAGTCTTTTGGCCATTTATATATGTCTAACTACCCTTCATAACTGCCCATGACAGTTATATTAAATTGGGTCCAATATCTCTCATTTACACATGATAAAAGACTTGAACCAAATGCTTAGCCACAGAAATCCCATATAAAAGTACGTTTCATTCTTGCAAATATGTCATGCGACCTCACAAGTAACCTACACTTGGGAGCTAAATACTATACATCTGTTAAGAATAACATAATCGCTTCAATCCGAATAAAACAAAAATAAAGCGTTAGGCTCGCAGCACCCTAGATTTACTCATTTATCATTATGTTATTTTTCTATGTATCCATGATCAAGTCCAATCTTTATATGAGTGACATGATCGACTGGTCAATGGACACACGTAATATATAACTCTTTCTCTTTTACTCGAAATTCTTAATTTAAACTTAGCTACTTTTCTAGTCATGTTTCATAGACCGAATCATGCGTGGCCATAGGTTCCAAGCTAAGATAGCAACACTAAGAGTAAATATTGAACAATAGTAAAGAGTCAAAAGGTACCAATATGAGGTAATCCTCATAAAGTCTCACACAGTGAAGGAGTAGGAATTCATCCTTCTACTACTTTAACTGATCGTCTTACTTATGCATATATGGTATGAATCATGTGCTACAGTGTGTATTTTCTCAAATGTCATTCACAACACTGTACAAATCTTAGTTCAGTCACTACCCCCAGCGCCTAACCTGAGTTCTTAATCATCTTCACATTTGTAAGTATTTATCTATATTAAAAACTCACATCTGGCATTCACAAGTTATTTGGATGTGAGGAATTGAAATCTGTCATTTTCAAATGTATTAATTCATGACCTCATCTTGATCAATTATCAAGGCGACATTTTTATTTTAATAAATCTTTTCTTGAGAAATTTGTCTCTCATTGGTATGCTCTCTCAGCATCACATTTCTCAAGAATAATGTCTCATCTTTGCTCGCTCTTTCAGCGTTAAAGGCGATTACTCGTGTGAGTGAGTCAATCTCTAACTTATATGACATTACAATTTTGTTGAGCTAAAAACGATATGTATGCAGTAAAAATCCAAGAATTTCGGGACGTAACTTCAAAACATAAAATGAACTTAAATTCATGATTTTCGACATTGTGTCATCAATACAATATATAAGCTCAACATTTATCACTTATTGTCTACGCAATCCAAGAAATTTAACATGTGCAAGATATATTTTTCTTGGAAGAATCTCAATTAAAGGATCAGTGACTATACAATGCGTAGAATTATATTGTATATTTATTTTCCTTTTGGAAATTGAGTCTCTTATTACATTGTGTCTAGTGTCAATACGTTTGGTTATTTTATTACAAATTTAGGATCTTTTATTTCAATAGACAACCATTGCTTTGGCAATATTATCCTGTTTACTCAAATTCACGAAAAATCTTCTTAACCAAACAGTTTCTTACATATTTACTAAACAGGCTATCTACTAGGCTTCCGATGTAGATACAACTATACATCTCTGTTTTTTATCGCTCCAAGATATGGGCCTTTTTAGAGTAAAAAAACTTAGCCGTAATTTAATTTGCGTTTGTTTAAACTCTTTCTCCAACTGGCATCTTAATAGCCAATCAAACATAAGTTCGATTTTTAATCATATAATCAATCATCCACAAAGCGTTAAAAATATCAAAATTATATATACAGCCTTTCAGTGCTCTTTTCAATATTTACTTATATCGACTAACTAGGACAATTAAAAATAAATATCTGAGTATGTATGTACCATAGCATACATAAGACATCTGATAGCATCTGACTAGGTAACCTTTGACATTTCTCTGCTTCTATCTTAAGTTTTGGGACATATCTCCTTTGGCTCAAAAATTCGTCATATGACACAAGAATATCAATAGATTCACAGTATACCATATTGGATTGTTCTAAAATCTTTTGAATATTATGCTCTTATGACAGAGTCAAAATTTTCTTTGAACTCTAGTTATAAATTGACAATATGTAATATGTTTTCCCATATCTTGCAAGTCAAAAATACGGACAACCATCCTTTGATGATTATCACTTACTTCAAATCATTTTTAGCTATCTATACATCATCACACACATTGATAGAATCACAAATTTGTCATCAGACTTTGTCACATAGACATGATGATCTTGATTAATCATTTCAAAGTTCAAGTACCAATATCTAGATGACAGTTTTAGGTCATACAATGTCTTTGAAGCTTGCACACTATGCGCTTCAGACCTAAAACAACAAAATCTATATCTCATTTCATGCAGATTTCTTTGTCATATTTTCTACTAAGGAAAATTGTCTAGATATTCATCTAGTATAATTCTAAATTTTAATGTATTATTATAGCTAGAACCAAATACATTGAAATAAATATTATAAATGATGAAAATATCATTTTACACAATCTATACCTTCTCATTGGGTATAATTTTTCACTATTAAGCGAAATTGTATCTATTTATTGAGCCATCTGCTTTACGACTAATTCAGAAAACTCATTTATTTCCAATAAATTTTCGATCTGGTGGTAAATCAACCAAAACCTAGATTTGGTTTGTTTTCTTTGTATTTCATCTCTTCTTCTAATGCATTTCAAAATTTTCCTATGAAAGGATGAAACATTTATTTTAAGTTCTTCATCATTTTGGGGAATGGTTATGAAAACCTTGTTTTCACTTTAAAAACCGTCACTTGAATACTTTTGGACGTCCACTCCAATACAATTAAGAATTAATGCTCCCACTATCCAAAATAGATTAAAACTTAATCTCAATGCTCCCACTAGGGTGAGATGAACAAAGCAAACAATTAAAGATCATTACTCCCACTATCCAAAATAGACTGAAACTCAATTGCATTTGCTCCCACTAATTAGAACAAGTATAAGTCTCATTTCTTAGTACTCAATTAATGGTCGTTAAGATATACCCATCCTCGTTCTTTTCTCATCTTATTTAGATGAAACATTTTATCAACATCATCCCTATTAAGAAAAATATCTTTTATGAAAGTAGTATCTTTAATACAAGTTCAGTTAATCTTCCAACAAAATCCTCCCTAATGAACATATATCTTTTAGAATGCTCAGCGTATCTGATAAAGATACATTCTTTTCTTTTTGGTCCCAATTATTCAAATTTATGGGAAAAGTTATAGATAGATATTGCTACTCACTAAGGTTGCAATCGATTAACTTAGATTTTCTATCTGATTATAACTCATAGGGAGTGGAAGCAACTGGATTAGTAGGGAATCGATTAAGTTTTCAAACAACAATAAATATCATATCATCACAAAGTGACTTGATCTTTTGCTTGCGCTTTCATTGACTTAACCATTTGTAATAGAGTTCAATTACTCTTCTTTATTACACTGGTTGTTGTGAAGTTTTAGAATTACTATTTACCATACTATTTCTTTCATTACTCAGTTTTTTAAACTTTTGGAACAAATGCTCAAGACTTCAGTAAGTTCATAAAACTCTTATCTATTTTATCTAATTGATTCTCAACATCAATTATATATAGTGTTTAAAGCAGTCTACTGCTTCTGACTTATGAGAGATCAAGTAGACAAGATTGAATCGAACATTGTTATCATCACTAATAATGAAATATGAGATACATTCTCAAACTTTACATTCATAGGAAAATATATATCTAAATATATAGATTGCAAAGGAAGTCAAACTCATATAACTTTGTCAAATGGTTTTCTAGAGGTTTTTCCAACTAGACAATACTGACATGCGGATAATTCTATTTATGTGAAAGTTCCTAATAAACTTTCATAAGCCAATTTATTCAACCCATCTTGGTCAATATGCCCTAATATAACATCTCATATTTTTGCATTCATTTCCATATACATAGGAGAAGTAAATAATGAAAAATTTAACATTATCAAAAATTTAAGGTGACAAACACTATATAACCATTCAACCAACAAACCAAATCTGTAAAAATCAATTCTATCACATTTTAATAAAACACTTAGAGAAATTCAAATTATATCATAGTTTAAGAAGAATAAGTACTTTAACCAAGATTTGTTGAATATTTGGAGCATATTGGATTTCCCGACGAAGCTCTTCGCCTTCTATGGCTTCTTTGACGTCAATTGGGTATCTAAATAGGAGAAAAGAGATCGTTGGAAGGAAAAGATGCTTCGGGAGGGAGAGACTAAAGACAATAGAGCCGGAGATGTCACCGAAGATTTCAAAAAGAAGCCCTATGGTGAAATTGCCATTTTTTAAAACTTAGGCTATGGGAAAATTTTAGTTTTTAAAGTTTAAGAGGGCAAAAATAGATTCTATTTTAGTTTATTTTTAATATTATAGAGAAAATGATGATTTATTCCTTACCACCATTAATTTTAACTATTCATGGGTGGGTGTTTGGTATTATCAAAGATAAAAGTTGGAAACTTGAGATTGCAACATACCTTGGGTGGGAAATAGTCGTTTGGCCCTAGAATAATTAACAAAAGTACTTCTTTCCTCACTGTGGGTCATATGTACCTTTATATGCTCCTACTTTCGAGAAGAGATTGTTTTTCTAAATAAACCCACTGTTCATGTATCAGGTTACGTGTAGCTGACTTTAGTTTCATAATTAAATTTGACATTCAATCAAATTCAATAATCAACTGTCTTTATTTGGAGACTATAGTTCCTCCAAACTTTTTAACTAAAACCATACTTATGACATATGTAGTTGAACATTACTAATACTCGTATACCAGATCGTTATTCATAAAACTGATTAAGATACCATAAGAAGTGGATCTTGCTTCTTACTTGTGTGATGTGCGTCCACATCACGTTTGTGTAAGACATTCATTTGTGTTTTTATCTCTTAGTCAGCCACAACTTTTTCTTAACCTGATCTACGACCTCCAAAGCCTTTTGTTCATTTAGGATATTGTGCATTTCAAATGCCACATGGTTTAATTCTCTCTATTCAGTATCATTCTCATTCAAATCAGCCATCATTTTCTAAGATGTTATAGTTAACTAGATTACAGAGACATATCTATCAGACACAATGCTATTAATGCAATCAAATACATATCAATTGTGTAATTACATATTAAAATTTTAAAATATCTTACATAAGACACAAAATCGAAAGTTCACTATGTTCCCAATCATCTTCCATGACACAAATGCTTAACATTTTAAACTTTAATCTAATTGCGCTAATATTAATTCTAGATAAGAATTTCATTAAATTCTACCAATATCAAAATTCCCACAATTAACTAATATATATAATACAACGAATGCATCATCTATTTTGACTAGGATCATTTCATCAACCCGTATTGATCTTTGAGTCACTTTATCCATGATAAAATCTCTATTACATTTGTGTTAGGTCAAATGCCTTGCATTACATTAGTTTTGGGAATAATGATAAAATAATGGGTATTCTATTGTACATTACTAAGGGTCGCACTATAGCAAGCTGTAATGAATCTACTCAGTCTCAAAAAGTTTCAAATTACGTCCTGAATAAGATCATTGATTACGGGGCTCATATTCATGCATGGATATTATCTTTTTTTCAATTCAGAGAATTCAATAGAGTATTAATAGTTTCGACATACAATGCGATGGTCCCTAGTCAACAAACTTACATAAAGTATAAACATGTATTTTAAAACACCAATATGTGTTTTCGAGAGTCAGAATAAAATATTACATGTCATTATACGTCGTAAGACTCATGGAACACATCTCATATTTAGATCCGAGTATTACACAACATCCAAGGATCAGAAAACAGGTTTCACGTGCCAAAACGCCTTGGAAATGGATGTTCACATGCTATCACGCGCCATAATAAGTTTCTACTCCCCTTCACGCATCGAGTCGACACCGTACACACCTCTACACGCCGTAAAGGGTCTGTAACAAGCTTCAACGCGTTAGGAATGAGTCAAACGCGTCGTCACGCACTTAAATAAGGCTATCACACTCGTACCCGTGTCAGATAACTCAATTCACGTGCCTTTATACACTGAACAATTCAATCACGCCCCTCCACGTGCCAGACTATGTTGTCAAGTGCTTACAAGTGCCAGTCAACGGTTTGGTCAACCTTTTAATTGTTGATCGATTAACTGACCCGATGGATCGTTGACCAGTTCAAGTGATCGAGTTGACTTAATAGGTTGACTTATTGACCGACGAGTCTTGACTAACCCGTTGACCATTGGGTTGGGTAATCGGGTTTTCCAACCTGATTTCGATTCGAAATTGTGCATAAACCCTAGTTTTCTTGTCCATCTAATTGATTGCTTTTCGACAACTTTATGGCGAAGATACTATAGGGCTTTTGTAGCCCAATTTTCGATGAGTCTGATCGTTCCAATTTTTAACATTGAAGGCACCGAAATCCATCGAAATGATGACAATGCAAAAGACGCCTATGGTCTCGATTTTGCGTCTATATCGATCGATTTCAATGTTGATTCAAGTTGTTTTTCAATTCAAAACATGCAATACCATTCCAATCATTCATCCAACATGTTTCCCAACACCAATTTCATGCAATTTTAGCCGAATTAAATTCGTGTCTAAAAACGAATTTTGAAAACGAAATTCAACAGGCAGATTTTAATTTGCACAATATACGCAATACGATTCACAAAAAAACATAACAAATACGTATCCTTAGCTTTGGTACCAATGTTGGAAATAATTAAACATGTCAGGATCAAAATCTGTTAAATCTGTAAATACGAATTTACATACTTGTTTCAATTTTTGATGAAACGTCTTTAAATTCTATGCGAGGTGTTGACGTTAGTCTATTTCCATAACACTGTTTGCTTACATATTGCTTTTCCAATTGGGAGACAAGATCTGTACTTTTTGTGTTGGGTGGAGAATTCTTCTCTGTAAAATAAATGGCATTACTATTTTATGATGAGACAATTTGACAATTTATATATGTCCAACTGCCCTCCAACTCCCCTTCATAACTGCCCATGACAGTTATATTAAATCGGATCGAGTCGACCTGTCATGGGTGGACCTGAATCCAATATCTCTCACTCACACAACCAAATGCTTAGCCACAGAAATCTCATATAACAGTATGTTTTATACTTGCAAATGTGTCGTGCGACCTCGCAAGCAACCTGCACTTAGGAGCTAAATACTATGGATCTGTTAGGAATAGCATAGTCACTTCAACTCGAATAAAACAAAAATAAAGCATTAGACTCGCAACACCTCAGACTTACTTGATAACACTAGCTCACTTTAATCCCTCATTTATCATTGTGTTATTTTCCTATGTATCCATGATCAAGTCCAATCTCCATATGAGTGACATGATATCATTATGTGATTGAGTATTACTAAATTCTTAATTCAAAGTTTCTTAATCACATAATAAAACATTATCAAAGTACTCAATTAATAACTCAAAATCGGGGGCATATATTTTTATTGTTAAAGATATTGTCAACATCAACCCTCATATTTTTAAAATATTATCGGACCTTTAAAATGACGTTATAATCAAGCAATAATTTTAAATAAAACTACTTGTTTTCTAACTAGAACTAAAGGAAACTACTATTAAATATATGATTATTTATGAAAATTTCTTATCATTGATATTTAAAAAATATTGGATAATTGGAAAAACACTTAGGTAATATGGTTTTAATAATAAGATCAAACTTTAACTCAGTTTAATCAATTAGATGGGTGGTTAGATATGTGAATTGTCTAAAAGTGATTTTATCTCTTTTGTTTTATTAAAAGGCGAAATTGCAAAGAGAGTATAGATATAAGGTGCGAGGTTGGAAAAAAAAAGGAGAGCTATAGCCCTCAAAAACTCTAGTTATAGACCACACAAACTCTAACCATCAATCTCTTCCTGGGTAGCTATTTTTTACACTGATTTTGTCATTTATGATTTCTCCAAACATTAATTTGTCAATTCCACTTTCCATCCCACTTTGATCTTCTCTTCAAAAATTTCTCCAAATGATAATATGGTCATTTATAACTCTTTCTAATTAACTTTGATCTTGTCACTTTTGATGACTCATTCACTTTGTCATTGTTCTTTAATTAATTTTAACAGTTCATAGGTAAGTATTTGAGATTTTCAAAATTAAAAGAGAAAAACTTGAGAATACAACATATCTTGAGTGGGAAATAGTCCTTTAGCCTTCAAAAAATAAGATTTCAATTGATATAATCATTTGAATTTGGGTCAATTTAAGTCAAATCCAGCATTAAATTGTTTTTGAGTTGAATTATGATATTAACTTATCTTTATTGAATTAATTCTTTTAACATCGAATCAATTTCAGAGTTAAGTTCGGGCCAAAATGCATTATGGCATTATGCTTGAATTGATGAGTATTCGTTTAGAATTGGTATCAACTGAACCCTAATATTTATTGACAGGATATAGATGATTGGATTTTGAATGGCTTTATGTTCGAAAAACAAAAATTCAAATCAATTTTATCACGAATAAATATAAATTGGTGCAATAAATTTGACTATAAATTTCGGTATATATGGGTACGCTGGCAAACTCTTAATAAGCCAGTTGAGAAGGGCTCTCTTTTGTCAGATGCTAAGAAGGTGAAACTGAAGAGTCAGAATCCGCAGCATCGCTTGTTTCATCTGCTTCCTCTGCTTAAAATTTTATCGAGCCAAGAAGCAACAACACATTTTGGCAGTGCACGTTCATCGTTTGAAAAAATTCCTCTTTGAAACTGATCGTTCTGTTTTCAACTTTCGTTTTCGAGTGAAAAATGAGCTGAAGCTAGCCCTTTTCTTTTTTCAATAATATTATTGCTCTGGCTCAAAGAATGGGCCTTGTTATGGATGATTAAAAGTTCTCGTCATATGGGGTTGTGTAAATAACTCTGTATTTGTATCATCTTTTTGCTTGGTTTCAAGTTTGTGATGGTTTCAATTGTTTTGATTTGTGATTGAATTGTAGTTTGAAGATTGGAGAATGAGAAGAGGGCCGAGTTAGTGAGCTTTTTAAAAGCTGTTCCCTCTGTAGAATTCTGTTGTGTTTATGGCTCCACTTTGCATCCAAACAATAAAGACAAGGTTTCACTTTGTTTTACATTTTTTGTTCCGTTGAATTTTTTAATGCCGCAATTCATTTTACTTCAAAGTTTGTGTTTTTATCTTTTACACTATGATTTTATGTTTATGCAGTCAGCCATGGTTGACTATATTCTTGGCGTATCCGATCCTCTGCAATGGCATTCTCAGGTGTGATTATATATGATATCTGAGTGTTCTTTGTTGATTAAAATTGATTCCTAATAGGAAAGTGTGCTGTTTGATTTTCTAATAAATCTAATATATTTGTCGTACAACCAAGAATCTCAAAATGAATGCAGATCATTATGCATCCTGGTTGAGGTTGCTTGGCGGGGCAAAGCTGGTGTTCTCTCTCTATCAATTTCTTTGCTTATCTCTTAACTCTTGGGCGTGTCTAACAGATGCTGAAGTTTCATTTTCTTACCCTTGATACTGAAATTTTCTTGGCTGTGTTGTCTTAGATTACACAAGTTGCAGATGATATAGGTGTAGGAGTACACTTTAACCCGTTTGTTACCTGGAATGACAGGGTACTGACTTTTCAAAAACTTAAATTTAATGACTTGAATACATGGAATTTATGTGTGTGGCAGCATCGTGTGGCACTGTCCAACTTATCTTCCACGAACAAAGAGTTATTGTATTTGGGCATGAGATGCTCTTCCAATCATATTCTTGCATTTATTTCTTTGATGAATAAAAATTTTCCTGTATTCTCTTACATGAAATAATCATGGGCAGATGTTGAAGTACGGGGTTGTTCGAATGCATGACTTGGTACAAGACATACTGAACTGGGAGACATTTTATTTAAGTGGTCGACCCTACCTGTATCCAACCCCGCCCATACCTGACCTGGCCTGCCCGTTTGCTAGGTCTAAGGGTGGGGGATAAGAGGATGAGAAACTTGAGGATGAGGGTGAAATTGAAACTTCAAAAAGTGAATAAACTGAATTAGATAAAAATGGAGGGATCAATCAAACAAAATGAAAAAAAAAAAAAAGGAGACTTTTGACATATCAAGTTACTAAATTGTCATGTCTATAAGTACTAGGATTCATGTGGCTTTGGTCCAAACCTGCTGACTCATGAAACTGCCACAGTGTAGCTGAAGCTAAAGCTCTGTAAACTCGTTCCAAATGACAAGGCAACCCTAAACTAACGATTTTCTGCATTTCAGCCTCTGGGTATGTTTTATTTTCCTCTTTTCTTCAAGGGTTTTTATTTGATCTTCAGTTTGTATTGCCATCTTTTCCTTTTTATTGTTCTATTGAACTGTTATTTGTGGTTTTTTTATTTTTAATTTTATTGGTCTTATTTTATGGGTGTGTAATATATTGATCTGAGGTTTTGAACATATTTTTATATCTGTCGCTATTTATCTGGTGATTAGATTCTATTAATCATCTTTGATACTGGAAAAATTTGTGAACGGGGTTGGTGGGGGAGCAATGTTCAGATTGTGCAATAGGAAATCAATTTGGTTTTTTGGAGTCCAAAATTTTGATTTGGTAGATTGGTTTATATGATTTTGATTTGGTTTCTGTGATCATTGTTGGCTGTGGTGTGCTATATCATGTGTTGTGGATTTCTGTAATGTGTTGTTATGGTGATTATATTGAATTTGTCATTATAAATGGCTTGTATTAAAGAGATCAAAAGAAATTATTGGAGGTTACTTTGCTGAATAATCTTATTGGCTGGTGGGGAACTGTGTTTGTTTGATCAAATCTTATGATTAGGATTGTCTTAATTTCTAAGATGTCAACATGTATAATGGAAAAGAAAGGTAAATTCAATTGCTGCTTTCATATTATAGTGTTAATGATAAATAAAAAATGCTTCTATTAACTCTAACATTTTGATGGAGGAAGGGTAAACCCTTTAGTTGTTTTGTGTTCTTTTAAGGGTTCAGAGCTCTGCAGGACTGGTAATGAAGCCTATTTATGGATTATTTTTTATGAATTTCAGTAACCAATTTATTGTCCTTGGTGAACTAACACTTGAGTTTGAAAGTGTTTTATTTATCTTTCCTGTCAGTGGATTTTGCATCCCGGCCTTGTTCATGTTACTTTTTCGGCAATATATGCCTAGCTGGTCATTAAAGATGAAATCATAAAACCTGTGACTTTGTTGCTATATTTAACCTTCTATTTTTCCCCTTTTGGGTAATCAAGATGTTAAAAAGGTGAATGATTTTTCAATGACCTTGGTTACATTTTTGGCAACTTAGAGCATTAGCCATTTTAGTAAAAAGTTAGCTAAAATTCATGTTTTATATGGTAAACCTTGTTGCTTAACAGTCATCTCTCTTGTTGGCTATAAATAACCAACCCTGTTGAATTATGCAGATGTAAACTTCTTGTATTTTCTGAAGGGACTGGTTCAACCACATTTTGGAGGAAACCTACTTATCATAAGTAGAAAACTATAATTATCTCAATAAGCTTCGTTTGTGTTTGTTCAAACTGCTGCACAATTTTTGTTACAATGTCTAGGTTATCAAAATTATGCTGTGCCACTGTGGACGTCACTGGTACATTGATAGCTTACAAAGGGGAGCTTGGTAACTACGATTGCATGGCAGCCAAAGGAATAGGACTCCCTTGTCCTGACAATAAACAAGTTCACAAGGGCTTTAAACTGGTGTCTAAAGAGATGGCAGCAAAGTATCCATGTTTTGGTTATGCAGCAAAAATGCCCAACATTGTTTGGTGGAAAACTTGTGTCAGAGATTCCTTCATCAGGGTAAGATATATGACTAAGCCATGTCTGGATTATTTCATCATTTTTATTGCATATTAAATCACAGTTTGAAGGCTCTCCTTTGATTTGTTCTGGATCGGGCTGAACCCTGATCCTGAATGCTTTGTGGAAGCTTTAAATTGTGATGTTTTCATGAAAGCAATCCTTAGCTATAAGTTTTATGATAGTACTTTCTTGATATAACATGGCTTATTGCACTAACACGCTGGATATGACTATGATGAGGAGACATTTGAGAAGATATTTAGATGCATTTATTCAGCCTTTGGTTCATCTGCACCATATACTGTCTTTGAAGACTCAGCCATTCTTAAGATGGGCACGTGGAAAGGGTCTTAAAGTTGGGATTATTAGCAATGCAGAATACCGATATCAGAATGTAATCCTTCCGGCCTTGGGTTTGAGACAGCTAAAGAAGTTGTCTTTCAAAATTTACTTAGCTTGCACATACGTCTAGGCTTTTGTCATTTACGCCGCCCTTGATGCCACTGGTTGTCTTTTCATTTTATAAATGAGCTTTCTAAGTACTAGAGATCCTAACAACGTAATGCAATCTACAATTCAGGGAGCCAAGTTGGGACTTTGGTGTATTTTCTGGTCTTGAAGGCGTTGAGAAACCCAGCCCAAGAATCTATGAGATAGCCCTTGAAAAAGCTGGAAATATAGCACCTGAGGAAACTCTGTACATTGGAGACAGCTTTTGCAAAGACAACATCCCTGCAAAGAGTGTGGGCATGCATGCTATACTATTAGATAGATTCAAGACACCTGATGCTCAGGAATGGAAGAAATCCAGTGCAGTTGTGCTTCCCGATTTAGTTGCAGTACAGGTTGGAGTTACTTCAGACAAGTTAAACTGTTAAAAAAGCCTACTTTTCACCAAAGAAGGATTTATTTGTAAAATTCTTTATTTACTTCCCATTGATGAAATATTATTGCTCATTGGTGACTGTTCTTTCTGCATTACTGCCTCTTGCTTTTGTTGCTTTATTTTAACACCCTGGGAGACCTTTTTAGCTGGGCTCCAATGGGGAAGAAAATGCCAGGTTTCGTAATGGCAGTGTTCAGTAGCTCACTTTTAAAGATTTCTGAGTCTGATTTTCTTGGTGCCCATTCCGGCACTTTTTTCTCAGCAATCTTGATTATGCTTGTCTATGTCAGTGAGATTTAATCTAGCTTGGTTGCTATTAAACACTTGTGGCTCACACAAATGACTGTAATTAGGGTGGATTCAAGTTAAATTGAGCTTAGGGCTAATTCAAGCTCGATCAAAACCATAATACTTAGTTCGAATCGAAACTAGTTCCCAGGTTGGCTTTGGTTTTTGAGAGGGTGGAGTTAGAATTGAAATTGAAATTGCTTGTTCTACTCTGAAACTGAAAGCTATTCCGGGAAGGTCAGTTCCAGGTAGAAATTGGAACTCACCACTGCACCTGAAAGTTCCGGTTTCAAGAGAGATGGTATCAACTGAACTCTATAATTTGTCAAGAGGATTTAGAATATTAGATCTTGAAAGGTTTTAAGTTGAAAAAAGAAAAATTAAAAGGAATTTTAGCATGAATAAATTGATCTTGGTGGCATAAATTGATGCTATTAGGTATCTTGCTAACCAAATGCAAAAAGGTTGAGATCTTGGACATCATAATCACTTGTAATTACAAATCAATTATTTGCATAGTCTAAGTATAATTTCCTCATGTATTGGCGATAAGAAGCGAAATGGATGGATAGAAATGAGAAGAGGCACATCAACAAACAAAGAAGGCATTGAAGAAAAATTGCATCCAAAAGAGATTATGGACCTTAATTTTAGCCAACAAAATATAAGATCAAGTGAGACCCAAAAGAGAACAAAGAGATTATGGACCTTAATTTCAGCCAACAAAATATAAGATCAAGTGAGACCCAAAAGAGAACAATTACAGGCCTGAAGTCTAGAATCATGGAAATAGCTAGAGAACCAAACAAACGGTAGACGGCAAAACATTCTAAATAAAGCTTGTCCAGACGAAACATTATTGAACACTAATCAAGCATAAAATAGAGATTTAACGAAAGTGTGACCAACACTACCATAGATACTTATTCAGGAGCACATTGATCAAAAGAAGCATCACAATTAACAGGACTATGAGTTGAAACCTGTCTTCACTCTGGGTCCGAAAAACCTCCTGGAACAGCTGAATGACCGAAAAAGTAATGATGGAGGTGAGAGATAGATTTGAGCACAAACGTGGGCGAAGATTTTTGTATCTTCAATTCTGTGCGTGCAGTGAGGTTCTCCATCCCGTTGGGTAAAGATTCTAGCACTGAGCAGCCTGCAATCTCAAGTTTTTCAAGTGATGTGAGTGTTGTAAGCCATGCTGGTAATTTTTGGAGGCTAGGACATGTATCAATCCGCATATACTTTAAAGTTTTAGCTGACCCTTGAAGAATCAACTGGGGTAAGTCCACTAGAACTTGTAAATCATAAATCATGAATACTTGAAGGTTCAAGCAGACATTTCCCCCTTGGCCTTGCGAGTCCATCCTCAGATTGAGCCGTCGACAATTTTTTATCACCAGCTTCTCCAATCTACTTAGACTTGTTATCCAAAGTGGCAACGAGGTCAACATATGACAACCTTGCAAAATTATTGTTCGGAGGCTTGTGAGATTTCGCATCCCTCGAGGTAATTCTTCCAGAAAGTAGTTACATATATGCAGATATCGGAGAGAATGCAAACCTTCAACTGGTAGATCACCGTACGGCGTTGGAGTTATTTCCAAATATCTAAGGCTGATCATGTTTTGCATATTATTACGCAAATTCCGAAGTCTTGAACAGCCGAGAAGCATTAAGGTTTGCAAAATTTGAAGTTTACAGATAGCCTCAGGAAGTTCCTGTAAATTTGAATTCCAAGATAAGTCGAGAAATCTCAAATGCTTCAATTCACCAATCGAATATGGCAGCACTTTAAATGTTAAACCTCTCAAGCATAACAATCTAAGGTATTTATGTTTGGCTGTCAATGTAGCTATGAGACTCTCGCCAACATTGTGAGAATCTAGTTGCATGATGATGGTCCGCAAGTTCGCCGAAATATGCGGAAGTTGTTGATTATCTCTCGCACTACCAGTAAATAACAAATGTCGAGCACTTATGTCAGGATACGAGACTCCAAGGTTAATCCTTTCGCACTCTTTCTTTGCCGCTTTCTGGACAAAATCATGTATAGGTTCCTGCATTTTAAATGTAAAATAATAACCACTGTCTTCAACATCTTGAAAGAAACACCTTGAAAATAATATCTTCAAATACCGCATCCCAACATCTTTCCACTCTTCATTTTCGTGATGAGCTGCAAGGAAACCCTGCGCCATCCAACTGTGGACGAGATACTCACTGTTAAAATAGTAACCCTTGGGAAATAAGGAACAATATGCCAAACATCTTCGTAAATGAGATGGTAAATGACCATAACTCAATTTCAGTGCAGAGATGACGCTATTTCTCTCTGGATCTTGCCTCCATATTTCATCATCTCTAATGAGTTTCCAATCTTGCGGATTTATGTTCTGATGAAGTAGACTCCCTAAAGTTTGCACTGCTAAAGGAAAGCCACCACAATTTTCCACAATTCCTCTCCCAATTTCAGTGAGGTCTGGATCTCTGTCGTTTGCTCCATCTTTAAACGCTAATTTCTCGAACAACTTCACACGATCTTCAGCACAAAGGACATTTAAAACAACACTTGCCTCTGTGCCTATTCTTTGTACAGCCTGGTTACTACTCCTGGTAACCACAATTTTACTCCCACTGCCGCTGTCGCTGAATAGTGTGCTAAAAGTTTTCCAGTTTTTTCTTTTTCATCCAACACATTATCCAAGACAAGTAGAAATTTACGGTCCAATGCTTCTGAACAGAAATCGAATAACTGTTTAGGTGCTAATTTAGCATAATCATTTTCGCCTGCTACAGCAATATAAATTTTCCTCATCAAACTGGTTATCTCTAAGTCCGCAGGTGCAGGTACCCACAATTTCAGTTCAAAGTTGTCATCTATCATTTCGTCATTATAAACTAGTCTGGTTAATGCGGTTTTTCCAATGCCCTCCTGTCCAACAATTGAAAGAACGGAGACGCTTCCGGTATTATTCGTTAAAAAGTTAAAAATTTCCTTCCTATCATCGTCTCTCCCCAAAACTTGGGAAGTACTCCAAAAGTTGTGGTCAATCACAGTATCCCCTGAATCAACACGCGTGCTCTGGTCACATCTATTGTTAATACCAGATGCCATTTTTTCTACTCTTTTCCTAGTCTTCTGGATTTTTCTAGGAGAAAGAAATATACTCGCAAGGAAGTTGCTTACCTTGACTCCTAATGTTTTGACCGCGCCACACCTTAACTCATCTATCATATCCTCAGCATCATACAGCACATCTGAAATCATTGCAAGCTGGCGCTGCAGCTCTTGATCTTGTGCCTGCTGTTCCTCCGCAATCAAGAGTTTGTCTTGGATTTTGGACAAGGTTTCTTTGAGCTTCGTTATATCTTTAGGGCGTGTATTCGGGGAGTTGAACATGGCTATAGTGGTCAAAATGCTAGTTGCAATACTGGATGGAAATGATTCTGCCATACTCAATAAAGGAAAGAGAAGGGTGTAGACAAGAGAGGTCCTCGATGAATTATCTGAGAGGCTGCTATATATTCATGATTAGAGGGTAAAGTTGTCGTCTGCAGGCACGGTATTGATGATGCGTTGACGATATTTCAACGCATCAATAGTGATAGATCTTTATTAATAAAAAAAATTGTTCCCACCCAACAGTTAAAGCAATCTGAAATTTATATCTCCTAATTTTCCAGAATTTTAAGTTTTACCTATAAATAAATTCTGATAAAAATTTAATTAAAATTAAGAATAAAATCATCATTTAATAAAATAATTTTAAATCTATAGTTTTATTATATTTTTCTTCTTTAAATTAAAAATTTAATAATTTTTTATCTAAAATTTTAAAAAATAATTTTATTTATAAAGTTTTAAAACTTTCATAAAAAATGATAAAGTTTGTGATTTTCAATTGTGTTGACTATTCCCCTCATCTTATCTCTCCTTATTGACTGAAACCCACCCTCCAGTGAAGACCAATTTCTTCGTGAGTTTTGTTTAATTTGAATGAATTGCGTTAAAAATAAAATTTTAATTCAGTAATTTAGTTTAAATTTGAGGAAAATCTTTTGTTTCTTTCTATTCCTCTTGTTGGCTTCAACAAAAATCGTGTTGTGGATGCTCTTCTCTTGTCTTTTTTAACAATACCATTTATGGTTTTAACTTTAATTATTGGCTTTTCTCTCCTGAAATAGCTGTCAACCATGACCGACAATTAACACTGTACTAGATAAGATATTTCTAAATTTATTGATTAAAATATAATTAACGATAATTATTCAAGAATTAATTAATATAATTGTCTTGTTAATTTGCAACAACGTACCAAATCACCTGGAAAAATATAGACGAAGCTATTATAATTATCTTGTTCATATTAAATAATACGGTTGTCTATGTCACCAATCAATGAATTGATTTTTGGTATTGGCTAAAGTTTTGTATTCCTCTTAGATGGATGATATCCTTTGTAGTTGATTTTATTGAAGAACGGTAATTTTCTTTTTCTTCTTGGAAAATTGTATTCTTTTAATAAAGAACACCCAACTTGAGTGTCATAAAATACCTTTATAGTGAATTTGAACTCTTATATTTTTATATTTGTATTGGATCTGATTTATCAATGATGGGTTAATTCGATCTATTAGGATTAAAAAAACAAAATTAACCCTTATAAGTGAGAGTAACTTTTTTACCCTTGATAGTTATTAAAGTTAATTGTTACTCTCCCTTTTAATAAAACAAATAGCGTAACTTCATTTGAAAAGGGGTGTGCTCTCTTACGCTCAACTCACATAAACGCTCTCTCAACCATCATTCTTTTCGTCTTTAAGAAATCTTTACAGAAAACAGAGAAGCAAAGTGTGTTGTGGATTCCAGTAGGAGTGGATTAGATCATCATTCATCATCAGCATTCTAAATAATTTATCCATATAGGCTTTTCTATGATCCTAGACCCTTTTTTAATTTCCTCTTACATTGGTATCTTAGTCATGTTTTATCTGTGTAATTATGATGTTGGTGGTGTAAACATGATTTATAAGCATGTTTAGAAATTAATTGGCGTGAACAATGTATTTTTTATATATAAATGTGTACAAACGTATTTGGATTATTGATGAATTCATTGTGATTTTGTGGAATTGATACTTAGAATCATGTTAGGATGAATTCTGAATATGAGAAGCATGTTAAGTTATAAAAAAATTGCATCGAATTCGCATGAAATTGAACGAGAGATCTCCTTGATGAATCATCTGAAAGGCATGATAATGATGATCTGTATATGATATTTCAACGTAAAGATGATGACACATATTTATTAATAGTGGATATAGTATTACTTTAAGATAAATTACCTCTTATAAAATTTGATATAATTTATTAATTCAATATAACTTATATATAAATAATTATTAGGTCAAAAATCTTGTTCCCATCCAAAGTTAAGTGTAATCCCAAACTATGAACAAAATTTTATTTGAAAACTTAGTTAAAATTAAAGACAAAACGGTTATTTAATAAAAAATAAAATTTTATTATAATGTTTCTTCTTAGTTTGAAAATTTAACAATTCTCCCTCATCTAAAATTTGAAAAATGATAATTTCACCCCTAAGATTTTGAAACCATCTTCGGATATTACTAAGTTTGCCGTCTCTGACTATGTTAGCTATCCCTCCCTCCTTATCTCTCCCTGTTGACTACACAACCCATCCTCTGGCAAAGACCATTTCTTTTGTCAAAGATAAAATCATCTTTGTCGAAGTTTGAGTTATGTCTAATTTGAATGAATTGACATAAAATTAAAATTTTAATTCAATAATTTAGTTTAAATTTGAGGATAATCTTTTGTTTCTTTTATTCCTTTTGTTGTCTTCATCAAAAATCAAATTGTGGATGCTCTTCCAACATTCTCTCTTGTCTTTTTTAACAATACTATTTACTATCCATACTAACTCATACTGATGGTTTTAACTTTAATAATTGGCTTTTCTCTCCTGAAACAATTGTCAACCATGACCGACTATTTGCTATATACCAGACAAGATATTTCTGAATCTATTGATTTAAAATAATTAATGATAACTTTAATTATTGGTTTTTCTCTCTCAAAACAACTATCAACCATGACTGATTGTTAGCTGTACACTAGATAAGATATTTCTAAATTTATTAATGTAATTGTCTTGTCAATTTGAGACAATATGCCAAATTGAGAAAGTTATTTGGCGTATTGTCTTCTTCATATTTGAGATAAGATATTTCTAAATTTATTAATATAATTGTCTTGTCAATTTGAGACAATATGCCAAATTGAGAAATTTATTTGGCCTATTGTCTTCTTCATATTTGAGATAAGATATTTTTAAATTTATTAATATAATCACTTGGTAAAATTTAGATGGACCTACTATAATTGTCTTCTTCATATTGCCAAAGGAATTATTCCCATCCAAAGTATTCTTTTATTTCAAGTTTTCATCTTTTAATTTTAAAAATATTAAATACCTACCCATAAGTAATTAAAATTAATGATTTTAAGGACAAATGCATCATTTTATCTATAATATTAAAACAAATTAAAATTTAATCTCATTTTCCTCTCATAAACCTTAAAAACAAAAAGTTTTCCCCTTATCTAAATTTTAAAAAATGACAATTTCCCCCTAAGGTTTAATTTCCAAATTTTCAACTCCAAATTCATTGCTATCATCGGCGACGAATATCTCTTGATGCCTTCTCTCTCTTCGGTGGCCAATCTTCTCTCATTTGGAAGCTCAGATGGCATCAATTGAAGCTTCATCAGGAAGATAAAGTTGTTCGTCTTTTCGGACAAAGACAAGGGGGAAGACAAAGATGAGATCTGATGAAGATGAGAGATCTCATCTTCGTCGAGGAGATGATGTTTAGTATTTCCCAACGAAACATCATCTTAGAACTGCCAACCGGAAGGGGAGATGTTGAGAGAGCGATTGCTAGAGGAAGAGAAAGGAGACGCTACCAAAGAAGCATCGGAGATAGCATTGGAGATTGAAAACTAAATTCTAGGAGGGAAATACCATTTTTTAAAACGTGGCCTATGAGAGAAATTATTAGTTTTAGGGTTGGGGGAAGAAATAAAAATTTAAAAAGTTAGAGTTTCGTTAACTTTAATAGCTCATAGATGAGAAAATGAGATTTCCAAAATTAAATGATAGAAACTTGAAATAAGAGAATACTTTGGGTGGAAAATAGTCCTTTGGCCTCAATAATGTGGTTGTCCATGTCACCAATCAGTGAATTGATTTTTGGTGTTGGCTAAAGTTTCGTATTCCTCTGTGATGGATGGCAACCTTTGCAGTTGATTTTATTGAAGAACAGTATTTTTTTTTCTACTTGGAAAATTATATATTTTTTTAAATAAATAAACCCTACTTAAGTGTTTGTAAAAATCTTTATAAAAGATTTGAACTCTTGTTCTCTTGTATTTGTAACTTCTTTTATTATCATTTAAACTACTTTTGGTCAAACTAAACAATGGTTTTCACTTAGTAATTCATTATCTATATAATGTGAGAACACATCCTAGTAAAAATTTAAAATAGGGCTTGCGAGTTATGCCTTCTTTATCAAATTTAGATTTTTTTTTATCTAACTTCCCTTACATGTAACTTAAGTTTTTTGGTTTAAGAAAGTAAAAATTAGAATATGATTTTATTTTTCTTTTATTAAAATAAAATTTAATTAGGAAGAAAAACAATATGTAATATTTGAAGATTGAAGATAAAGAAGCATTTTTGAAGACCTGAAGTGTAAAACCTATGTTAACTAGTTAACCTCTTATGACTCGAGATGATTGACATTAGTTAAGACTATATACTGACACATTTTAATTTACGTTATAAAATGCATGTTTAAGCTTTATTTTTATTTTAATTTTTTGCAAAATATCATTTCACATGTGGATTAAAATTTGTGTGACACTTAACTAAAATCCCTCAACTAATATTAAGTCGAATATTAATAATCAGTGCCTTTCAACATAACACTTTGATTAAACCTTTGTTTGTCAAAACCTTGTTCACTAAATTGAATGATATATTTTTATCAGATAAAAAATCAAATATTTGTTATATTGAGTTTGATTTAACTAACATACTTTGCTTGTTTGTCAAAGCGAAACCAAGATATATTTGAGGCAAAGTAGGGATTGCATTTACCCATACTTGAACATACAAGTGATGGCACATCTTTGTTAACGATACATATAATATCACTTTATGATAGATTGAAGGTACAAATACATAATTATTTTTTGTCAAATTACTCATTAAAATTTATTGACTGTTTTAATTAATAGGTTGATTTAACAAGCTTGAAACTGTTTTCCCTATCAGGTTTAAATAACATTGTATCACATCTTCTGGAAAGTGCAAAATTTTTGTCCATCATTGCATTGTATTATTTAGTCGTTCAACGAATACCCAAATTCTTGTTCAATGAGTTCGAATGATTAATAATAGAAAGTTAAAAATCATTTTGTAGTGAGGTAGTGAAAACCTTTAAGGGTAAAGGCAAGCAACAAAAGTATGGGGCCTAAGGAATAATTTGCCATAAATTCAATTAAATAAAGCCATTTAGGTTTCTTCCTCATCTGGGGGAGAAAAGAGGTGCAAAAGAGATAAGAGAAAGAGACGCAGAAGAGAGAAGAGAGAAAGAGCCAAAGAGAGGAGAGAAAAAAAAAAAAAAAAGAAGAATGAGAAGACTGAATTGATGGGAAAATATGGATAGAGTATTCCCATTTTCACTTATTTCTAGCTTTTAAGGTTCAAATTTACTGTTTAAATTAGAGATTTTCAAAATTCTAACTAGAATAGACAAGGAAGGAGAAAGACTTATAGGAGATTTCAATGCGGCTTGAGATCTATTCAAATCTAAGAGTGAGTACAAAACCTTACCATGTAAATTCATTGTATTCCAATTATATAGCCTTTAAATTTTTGATCTTGATAAATGGTATTTATATATGTTGTTGATTTTGTTGTGAAAGCTGGAGAGTTGGAAGTCACTTAATTTAATATTGTGTGTTATAAAAATTGTTAAATACTAATTATCATTTAAACTACTTGGTTAAACTAAAAAATGGCTTTCACTCACCAGTTCATTATCTATATTATGTGACACCTGCAATTGTTTGATACATGATTAGATACTATACATGGGGCATAAGATACAACTTATTACCCAATGGTTTTCGTGCTTTAATTTTTAAGAATACATCTTTGTAAAAATTTAAAATAGGGCGTACAAGCTATGCGTTCTTTATCAATTTTAGATATGTTTTGCAACCAAAACCATGTCTTTATAGTTTGAAAGAGTTCACAGGCCAGTTAACTAGTTAAATTATCTCATCTTTAACCGATGTAAGACACACAGACAGAGTATAAATAGACTTAACATTTTGAAATTGAAGTTGTAAACTTATTTGAATTTTTAATCATAATGTTATATTTTTTTATTCCTACAATTAATCACATAAAGAGACAAAAAACAAATTATTAGTATTGACTGGAAATAGAATAATTTTTTTTAAACAAAACATCGATTCATGTCAAAATGTCTCTTTGTGTATTATTTTGTAACAAATCATTTTTTTTTTTGACATTTAACAAATTGTTTTATTTTGTAATAAGTCATATCGTTACATAATATATTTTGAAATAACTTTACCTATTACATAGTTTGGGTTATTTGAGGTTGAATTGGGCCAACACGAAAATATTTCGGTTCGATTTAGGATTAAAAATTTTTTACACAATTTTATTTTAGGTCAGGTTAGGGTTTAGAACTTTTGATCAAAGCCCGAATTATTACAATACGAACACGATCTGATGACACGTATTGTGAGGTCTAAGATAGATTGAACTTATATATAAATAATTATTAGGTCAAAAAACTTGTTCCCACCCAAATTTAGGTATAATCCCAAACTCACACTTTTCAATTTTCAAAAATTTAAAGTCTCTCCGATGAGCAAATTTTTTTTTTAAAAACTTAGTTAAAGTTAAAGGCAAAATCATTATTTAAAAAAAAAAATTATTATAATTTTCCTTTTTATTTTGAAAATCTGACAATTCTCCCCTATCTAAAATTTTAAAAATAACAATTTCACCCCTAGAGTTTTGAAACCATTGTCAGAGATGACTAAGTTTGCCGTCTTTGACTGTGTTAGCTATCCCTCCCATCTTATTTCTCCTTGTTGACTAAAACCCACCCTCTGGCAAAGATCATTTCTTTTGATAAAGATAAAATCACCTTTGTTGGAGTTTGAGTTATGTTCAATTTGAATGAATTGAACTAAAATTAAAATTTCAATTCAATAATTTAGTTTAAATTTGAGGATAATCTTTTGTTTCTTCTATTCCTCTTGTTGTCTTCATCAAAAATCAAATTGTGGATGCTCTTCCAACACTCTCTCGTCTTTTTTGACAATACTATTTACTATCCATACTAACTCATACTAGATAAGATATTTCTAAATATATTGATTTAAAATAATTAATGATAATTTTAATTAAGCCAAATGACTATTTCCCACCCAAAGTATGCGCTTTTGCCAAGTTTCCCCCCATTAACTTTGAAAATATCATTTACCCATCCGTGAGCAGTTAAAATTAACGGTTTCAAGGGTAAAATCATTATTTTGTCTGAATTATTAAAAATAAACTTAAATTTGATTTTATTTTCCCTTCTAAACCCTAAAAAATAATAATTTCCCCCAACCCAAGTTTTGAAAAACTGTATTCCCCCCTAGAGTTTTCAATTTTTTGAGTTAGTTTTTCGACGCCGTTTCTTCCTCTCCGGCGACCTCCAGACCATTCCTCTTCCTCTTCGGCGCGGCCTCCTTCAAGCGATTGTCCTGGAAACTGTCGTCGATGAAGACGACTTGTCTTTGTTGAGGCAAAGACGAGTCGTCTTCGTCCAGAGACAAAGAAGAGGTCTTCGTCAATGATGAAGACTCTTCATCGACGAGGAGTCTTTGTCGTCAACGAAGACCTCGTCTTCATCTCTGGACAAAGATGATTCATCTTCGTCTCGATGAAGACGACTCGACGACCATGTCTAGCATAATCATCGGAAGGAGGCCATGTTGTAGAGGAAGAGGAGTCGCCTGGAGATCACCGGAGAGAAAGAAACGATGTCGGAAAACTAACTCTAAAAAATTGAAAACCCTAGGGGGGAAAACACTATTTTTTAAAACTTAGGTTGGGGAAAATTGTTAGTTTTTTAAATTTTAAGGGGGAAAATGAGATAAACTTTTCACGTGATAGGGTTCCATTAAATTTAACAGCTCATAAGTGGGTAAATGGTATTTTCAAAGTTAATAGGGGGAAACTTGATAAAGGCGCATACTTTGGGTAAGAAATAGTGGTTTGGCCTTTTAATTATTGGCTTTTCTTTCCCAAGACAACCATCAACCATGACTGATTGTTAGCTGGACACTAGATAAGATATTTCTAAATTTATTAATATAATTGTCTTGTCAATTTGAGACAATATGCCAAATTGAGAAAGTTATTTGGCATATTGTCTTCTTCATATTTGAGATAAGATATTTCTAAATTTATTAATATAATTGTCTTGTCAATTTGAGACAATATGTCAAATTGAGAAATTTATTTGGCATATTGTCTTCTTCATATTTGAGATAAGATATTTCTAAATTTATTAGTATAATCACTTGGTAAAATATAGATGGACCTACTATAATTGTCTTCATCATATTAAACAATAGGCCAAAGGACTTGTTCCCACCCAAAGTATTCTCTTATTTCAAGTTCTCATCATTTAATTTTAAAAATCTTAAATACCTACCTATGAGTAGCTAAAATTAATGATTTTAAGGATAAAATCATCATTGTATCTATAATATTAAAACAAACTAAAATTTAAACTCATTTTTCTCTCATAAACCTTAAAAACAAAAGGTTTTCCCCTTATCTAAGTTTTAAAAAATGACAATTTCCCCCTAAGGTTTAATTTCCAAATTTTCAACTCCAAATTCACTACTATCACCGGCGACGAATATCTCTTGATGCCTCCTCTCCCTCCAGTGGCCAAGTTTCTCTTATTTGGAAGCTTGGATGGCATCGATTGAAGCTTTATCAGGAAGATAAAGTTGTTTGTCTTTTCTGACGAAGACAAGGGGAAAGACAAAGATGAGAGATTTTGTCTTCGTCTTGGAGATGATGTTTAGTCTTTCCCAACGAAACATCATCTCTTGTTGGGCTTAGAACTATCGGCCAGAGGGTGAGATTTTTAGGGAGTGATCGCTAGAGGAAGAGAAAGGAGACACTACCAAAGAAGTGTCGGAGATGACATTGGAGATTGAAAACTAAATCCTCAAGAGAAAATACCATTTTTTAAAATTTTAAGGGCTTAGAGTTTCATGAACTTTAATAGCTCATAGGTAAGAAAATGAGATTTTCAAAATTAAAGGGCGAAAACTTATAGTAGGAGAATACTTTGGGTGGAAAATAGTCCTTTGGCCTCAATAATGTGGTTGTCTCTGTCACCAATCAATGAATTGATTTTTCGTGTTGGCTAAAGTTTTGTATTCCTCTATGATGGATGGCATCCTTTGCAGTTGATTTTACTGAAGAACGGTAATTTTTTTTTTTATACTTGGAAAATTATATTTTTTTTAAATAAAGGAACCCTACTTGAGTGTTTGTAAAAATCTTTATAAAATATTTGAACTCTTATTCTCTTATATTTGTAACTTTTTTTATTATCATTTAAACTACTTTTGGTCAAACTAAACAATGGTTTTCACTTAGCAATTCATTATCTATATTATGTGAGAATTGCAATTGTTTGATGCATGTATAGATATTATACATGGTGCGCAACTTATAGCTTATTAACCAATGGTTTTCGTATTTTAATTTTTGAGAACACATCCTAGTAAAAATTTAAAATAGGGTCTGCGAATTATGCCTTCTTTATCAATTTTAGATTTTTTTTTATTTGACTTCCCTTACATGGAACTTAAGTTATTTGGTTTAAAAAAGTAAAAATTAGAATATTATTTTATTTTTCTTTTATTAAAATAAAATTTAATTAGGAAGAAAAACAATATTAACATTTGAAGATTGAAGATAAAGGAGAATTCTTGAAGACCTGAAGTGCAAAACCTATGTTAACTAGTCAACCTCTTATGACTCGAGAGGATTGATATTAGTTAAGACTATATACTGACACATTTTAATTTACGTTATAAAATGCATGTTTAAGCTTTATTTTTATTTTAATTTTTGGCAAAATATCATTTCACAAGTGGATTAAAATTTGAGTGACACTTAACTAAAATCCCTCAACTAATATTAAGTCGAATATTAATAATCAGTGCCTTCCAACATAACACTTTGATTAAACCTTTGTTTGTCAAAACCTTGTTCACTAAAGTGAATGATATACTTTTATCAGGTGAAAAATCAAATATTTGTTATATTGAGTTTGTTTTAACTAACATATTTTACTTGTTTGTCAAAGCGAAACCAAGATATATTTGAGGCAAAGTAGAGATTGCATTTATCCATACTTGAACATACAAGTGATGACACATCTTTGTTAATGATACATATAATATCACTTTATGATAGATTGAAGGTACAAATACATAATTATTTTTTGTCAAATTACTCATTAAAATTTATTGACTGTTTTAATTAATAGGTTGACTTAACAAGCTTGAAACTGTTTTCCCTATCAGGTTTAAATAACATTGTATCACATCTTCTGGAAAGTGCAAAATTTTTGTCCATCATTGCATTGTATTATTTAGTCGTTCAACGAATACCCAAATTCTTGTTCAATGTGTTCGAATGATTGATAATAGAAAGTTAAAAATCATTTTGTAGTGAGGTAGTGAAAACCTTTAAGGGTAAAGGCAAGCAACAAAAGTATGGGGCCTAAGGAATAATTTGCCATAAATTCAATTAAATAAAGCCGTTTAGGTTTCTTCCTCATCTGGGGGAGAAAAGAGGTGCAAAAGAGATAAGAGAAAGAGACGCAGAAGAGAGAAGAGAGAAAGAGCCAAAGAGAGGAGAGAAAAAAAAAAAAAGAAGAATGAGAAGACTGAATTGACGGGAAAATATGGATAGAGTATTCCCATTTTCACTTATTTCTAGCTTTTAAGGTTCAAATTTACTGTTTAAATTAGAGATTTTCGAAATTCTAACTAGAATAGACAAGGAGAAAGACTTATAGGAGATTTCAATGCGGCTTGAGATCTATTCAAATCTAAGAGTGAGTACAAAACCTTACCTTGTAAATTCATTGTATTCCAATTATATAGCCTTAAAATTTTTGATCTTGATAAATGGTATTTATATATGTTGTTGATTTTGTTGTGAAAGCTGGAGAGTTGGAAGTCACTTAATTTAATATTGTGTGTTATAAAAATTGTTAAATACTAATTATCATTTAAACTACTTGGTTAAACTAAAAAATGGCTTTCACTTACCAATTCATTATCTATATTATGTGACACCTGCAATTGTTTGATACATGATTAGATACTATACATGGGGCCTAAGATACAACTTATTAACCAATGGTTTTCGTGTTTTAATTTTTAAGAATACATCTTTGTAAAAATTTAAAATAGGGTGTACAAGCTATGCGTTCTTTATCAATTTTAGATATGTTTTGCAACCAAAACCATGTCTTTATAGTTTGAAAGAGTTCACAGGCCAGTTAACTAGTTAAATTATCTCATCTTTAACCGATGTGAGACACACAAACAGAATATAAATAGACTTAACATTTTGAAATTGAAGTTGTAAACTTATTCGAATTTTTAATCATAATGTTATATTTTTTTATTCCTACAGTTAATCACATAAAGAGACAAAAAACAAATTATTAGTATTGACTTGAAATAGAATAATTTTATTTAAACAAAACATCGATTCATGTCAAAATGTCTCTTTGTGTATTATTTTGTAACAAATCTTTTTTTTTTTTGACATTTAACAAATTGTTTTATTTTGTAATAAGTCATATCGTTACATAATATATTTTGAAATAACTTTACCTATTACATAGTTTGGGTTATTTGAGGTTGAATTGGGCCAACGAGAAAATATTTCGGTTCGATTTAGGATTAAAAAATTTTTACACAATTTTATTTTAGGTCAGGTTAGGGTTTAGAACTTTTGATCAAAGCCCGAATTATTACAATACGAACACGATCTGATGACACGTATTGTGAGGTCTAAGATAGATTGAACTTATATATAAATAATTATTAGGTCAAAAAACTTGTTCCCACCCAAATTTAAGTATAATCCCAAACTCACACTTTTCAATTTTCAAAAATTTAAAGTCTCACCGATGAGCAAATTTTTTTTTAAAAACTTAGTTAAAGTTAAAGGCAAAACCGTTATTTTAAAAAAAAAAAAAATTTTATTATAATTTTCCTTTTTATTTTGAAAATCTGATAATTCTCCCCTATCTAAAATTTTAAAAATAACAATTTCACCCCTAGAGTTTTGAAACCATTGTCAGAGATGACTAAGTTTGCCGTCTTTGACTGTGTTAGCTATCCCTCCCATCTTATTTCTCCTTGTTGACTAAAACCCACCCTCTGGCAAAGATCATTTCTTTTGATAAAGATAAAATCACCTTTGTTGGAGTTTGAGTTATGTTTAATTTGAATGAATTGAACTAAAATTAAAATGTCAATTCAACAATTTAGTTTAAATTTGAGGATAATCTTTTGTTTCTTCGATTCCTCTTGTTGTCTTCATCAAAAATCAAATTGTGGATGCTCTTCCAACACTCTCTCGTCTTTTTTGACAATACTATTTACTATCCATACTAACTCATACTAGATAAGATATTTCTAAATATATTGATTTAAAATAATTAATGATAATTTTAATTACGCCAAATGACTATTTCCCACCCAAAGTATGCGCTCTTGCCAAATTTCCCCCCATTAACTTTGAAAATATCATTTACCCATCCGTGACCAGTTAAAATTAACGGTTTCAAGGGTAAAATCATCATTTTGTCTGAAATATTAAAAATAAAATAAAATTTTATTTTATTTTCCCTCCTAAACCCTAAAAAATAATAATTTCCCCCAACCCAAGTTGTAAAAAATTGTATTTCCCCCCTAGGGTTTTCAATTTTTTGAGTTAGTTTTTCGGCACCGTTTCTTCCTCTCCGGCGCGGCCTCCTTCAAGCGATTGTCCTGGAAACTGTCGTCGATGAAGACGACTTGTCTTTGTTGAGGCAAAGACGAGTCGTCTTCATCCAGAGACAAAGACGAGGTCTTCGTCAATGACGAAGACTCTTCATCGATGAGGAGTCTTCGTTGTCGACGAAGACCTCGTCTTCATCTCTGGACGAAGATGATTCATCTTCGTCTCGATGAAGACGACTCGACGACCGTGTCTAGCATAATCGTCGGAAGGAGGTCACGTTGGAGAGGAAGAGGAGTCGCCTGGAGGTCACCGGAGAGAAAGAAACGACGTCAGAAAACTAACTCTAAAAAATTGAAAACCCTAAGGGGGAAAACACTATTTTTTAAAACTTGGGTTGGGAAAAATTATTAGTTTTTAAAATTTTAGGGGGGAAAGTGAGATAAATTTTTCAGGTGTTAGGGTTCCACTAAATTTAATAGCTCATAGGTGGGTAAATGGTATTTTCAAAGTTAATAGGGGGAAACTTGACAAAGGCGCATACTTTGGGTGGGAAATAGTGGTTTGGCCTTTTAATTATTGGCTTTTCTTTCCCGAAACAACTATCAACCATGACTGATTGTTAGCTGGACACTAGATAAGATATTTCTAAATTTATTAATATAATTGTCTGGTCAATTTGAGACAATATGCCAAATTGAGAAAGTTATTTGGCATATTGTCTTCTTCATATTTGAGATAAGATATTTCTAAATTTATTAATATAATTGTCTTGTCAATTTGAGACAATATGTCAAATTGAGAAATTTATTTGGCATATTGTCTTCTTCATATTTGAGATAAGATATTTCTAAATTTATTAGTATAATCACTTGGTAAAATATAGATGGACCTACTATAATTGTCTTCATCATATTAAACAATAGGTTAAAGGACTTGTTTCTACCCAAAGTATTCTCTTATTTCAAGTTCTCATCATTTAATTTTAAAAATCTTAAATACCTACCTATGAGTAGCTAAAATTAATGATTTTAAGGATAAAATCATTATTTTATCTATAATATTAAAACAAATTAAAATTTAATCTCATTTTTCTCTCATAAACCTTAAAAACAAAAGGTTTTCCCCTTATCTAAGTTTTAAAAAATGACAATTTCCCCCTAAGGTTTAATTTCCAAATTTTCAACTTCAAATTCACTACTATCACCGGCGACGAATATCTCTTGATGCCTCCTCTCCCTCCAGTGGCCAAGCTTCTCTTATTTGGAAGCTTGTATGGCGTCAATTGAAGCTTTATCAGGAAGATAAAGTTGTTTGTCTTTTCTGACAAAGACAAGGGGGAAGACAAAGATGAGATCTGATGAAGATGAGAGATTTTGTCTTCGTCTTAGGGATGATGTTTAGTCTTTCCCAACGAAACATCATCTCTTGTTGGGCTTAGAACTATCGGCCAGAGGGCGAGATTTTTAGGGAGTGATTGCTAGAGGAAGAGAAAGGAGACACTACCAAAGAAGTGTCGGAGATGACATTGGAGATTGAAAACTAAATCCTCAGGGGAAAATACCATTTTTTAAAACTTAGCCTATGAAAGAAGTTGTTAGTTTTAGGGTTTTGGAGGGGAGGGGGGAGGTGGAAGGAATAAAATTTTAAGGGGGGGGGGGGGGGGGGGGAGGTGGAAGGAATAAAATTTTAAGGGCTTAGAGTTTCATTAACTTTAATAGCTCATAGGTAAGAAAATGAGATTTTCAAAATTAAAGGGCGAAAACTTATAATAAGAGAATACTTTGGGTGGAAAATAGTCCTTTGGCCTCAATAATGTGGTTGTCTCTGTCACCAATCAATGAATTGATTTTTGGTGTTGGCTAAAGTTTTGTATTCCTCTATGATGGATGGCATCCTTTGCAGTTGATTGTACTGAAGAACGGTAATTTTTTTTTTTTTTATACTTTGACAATTATATTTTTTTTAAATAAAGAAACCCTACTTGAGTGTTTGTAAAAATCTTTATGAAATATTTGAACTCTTATTCTCTTATATCTGTAACTTTTTTTATTATCATTTAAACTACTTTTGGTCAAACTAAACAATGGTTTTCACTTAGCAATTCATTATCTATATTATGTGAGAATTGCAATTGTTTGATGCATGTATAGATATTATAAATGGTGCCCAACTTATAGCTTATTAACCAATGGTTTTCGTATTTTAATTTTTGAGAACACATCCTAGTAAAAATTTAAAATAGGGTCTGCGAATTATGCCTTCTTTATCAATTTTAGATTTTTTTTTATTTGACTTCCCTTACATGGAACTTAAGTTATTTGGTTTAAGAAAGTAAAAATTAGAATATGATTTTATTTTTCTTTTATTAAAATAAAATTTAATTAGGAAGAAAAACAATATTAACATTTGAAGATTGAAGATGAAGGAGCATTCTTGAAGACCTGAAGTGCAAAACCTATGTTAACTAGTCAACCTCTTATGACTCGAGAGAATTGATATTAGTTAAGAGTATATACTGACACATTTTAATTTACGTCATAAAATGCATGTTTAAGCTTTATTTTTATTTTTATTTTTGGCAAAATATCATTTCACAAGTGGATTAAAATTTGTGTGACACTTAACTAAAATCCCTCAACTAATATTAAGTCGAATATTAATAATCAGTGCCTTCCAACATAACACTTTGATTAAACCTTTGTTTGTCAAAACCTTGTTCACTAAAGTGAATGATATACTTTTATCAGGTGAAAAATCAAATATTTGTTATATTGAGTTTGATTTAACTATTATACTTTACTTGTTTGTCAAAGCGAAACCAAGATATATTTGAGGCAAAGTAGGGATTGCATTTATCCATACTTGAACATACAAGTGATGACACATCTTTGTTAATGATACATATAATATCACTTTATGATAGATTGAAGGTACAAATACATAATTATTTTTTGTCAAATTACTCACTAAAATTTATTGACTGTTTTAATTAATAGGTTGATTTAACAAGCTTGAAACTGTTTTCCCTATCAGGTTTAAATAACATTGTATCACATCTTCTGGAAAGTGCAAAATTTTTGTCCATCATTGCATTGTATTATTTAGTCGTTCAACGAATACCCAAATTCTTGTTCAATGTGTTCGAATGATTGATAATAGAAAGTTAAAAATCATTTTGTAGTGAGGTAGTGAAAACCTTTAAGGGTAAAGGCAAGCAACAAAAGTATGGGGCCTAAGGAATAATTTGCCATAAATTCAATTAAATAAAGCCGTTTAGGTTTCTTCCTCATCTGGGGGAGAAAAGAGGTGCAAAAGAGATAAGAGAAAGAGACGCAGAAGAGAGAAGAGAGAAAGAGCCAAAGAGAGGAGAGAAAAAAAAAAAAAGTAGAATGAGAAGACTGAATTGACGGGAAAATATGGATAGAGTATTCCCATTTTCACTTATTTCTAGCTTTAAGGTTCAAATTTACTGTTTAAATTAGAGATTTTCGAAATTCTAACTAGAATAGACAAGGAGAAAGACTTATAGGAGATTTCAATGCGGCTTGAGATCTATTCAAATCTAAGAGTGAGTACGAAACCTTACCTTGTAAATTCATTGTATTCCAATTATATAGCCTTAAAATTTTTGATCTTGATAAATGGTATTTATATATGTTGTTGATTTTGTTGTGAAAGCTGGAGAGTTGGAAGTCACTTAATTTAATATTGTGTGTTATAAAAATTGTTAAATACTAATTATCATTTAAACTACTTGGTTAAACTAAAAAATGGCTTTCACTTACCAATTCATTATCTATATTATGTGACACCTGCAATTGTTTGATACATGATTAGATACTATACATGGGGCATAAGATACAACTTATTAACCAATGGTTTTCGTGTTTTAATTTTTAAGAATACATCTTTGTAAAAATTTAAAATAGGGTGTACAAGCTATGCGTTCTTTATCAATTTTAGATATGTTTTGCAACCAAAACCATGTCTTTATAGTTTGAAAGAGTTCACAGGCCAGTTAACTAGTTAAATTATCTCATCTTTAACCGATGTGAGACACACAAACAGAATATAAATAGACTTAACATTTTGAAATTGAAGTTGTAAACTTATTTGAATTTTTAATCATAATGTTATATTTTTTTATTCCTACAATTAATCACATAAAGAGACAAAAAACAAATTATTAGTATTGACTTGAAATAGAATAATTTTATTTAAACAAAACATCGATTCATGTCAAAATGTCTCTTTGTGTATTATTTTGTAACAAATCTTTTTTTTTTTTGACATTTAACAAATTGTTTTATTTTGTAATAAGTCATATCGTTACATAATATATTTTGAAATAACTTTACCTATTACATAGTTTGGGTTATTTGAGGTTGAATTGGGCCAACGAGAAAATATTTCGGTTCGATTTAGGATTAAAAAAATTTTACACAATTTTATTTTAGGTCAGGTTAGGGTTTAGAACTTTTGATCAAAGCCCGAATTATTACAATACGAACACGATCTGATGACACGTATTGTGAGGTCTAAGATAGATTGAACTTATATATAAATAATTATTAGGTCAAAAAACTTGTTCCCACCCAAATTTAAGTATAATCCCAAACTCACACTTTTCAATTTTCAAAAATTTAAAGTCTCACCGATGAGCAAATTTTTTTTTAAAAACTTAGTTAAAGTTAAAGGCAAAACCGTTATTTTAAAAAAATAATAAAATTTTATTATAATTTTCCTTTTTATTTTGAAAATCTGATAATTATCCCCTATCTAAAATTTTAAAAATAACAATTTCACCCCTAGAGTTTTGAAACCATTGTCAGAGATGACTAAGTTTGCCGTCTTTGACTGTGTTAGCTATCCCTCCCATCTTATTTCTCCTTGTTGACTAAAACCCACCCTCTGGCAAAGATCATTTCTTTTGATAAAGATAAAATCACCTTTGTTGGAGTTTGAGTTATGTTTAATTTGAATGAATTGAACTAAAATTAAAATTTCAATTCAACAATTTAGTTTAAATTTGAGGATAATCTTTTGTTTCTTCGATTCCTCTTGTTGTCTTCATCAAAAATCAAATTGTGGATGCTCTTCCAACACTCTCTCGTCTTTTTTGACAATACTATTTACTATCCATACTAACTCATACTAGATAAGATATTTCTAAATATATTGATTTAAAATAATTAATGATAATTTTAATTACGCCAAATGACTATTTCCCACCCAAAGTATGCGCTCTTGCCAAGTTTCCCCCCATTAACTTTGAAAATATCATTTACCCATCCGTGACCAGTTAAAATTAACGGTTTCAAAGGTAAAATCATCATTTTGTCTGAAATATTAAAAATAAAATAAAATTTGATTTTATTTTCCCTCCTAAACCCTAAAAAATAATAATTTCCCCCAACCCAAGTTGTAAAAAACTGTATTTCCCCCCTAGGGTTTTCAATTTTTTGAGTTAGTTTTTTGGCACCGTTTCTTCCTCTCCGGCGCGGCCTCCTTCAAGCGATTGTCCTGGAAACTGTCGTCGATGAAGACGACTTGTCTTTGTTGAGGCAAAGACGAGTCGTCTTCATCCAGAGACAAAGACGAGGTCTTCGTCATTGACGAAGACTCTTCATCGATGAGGAGTCTTCGTTGTCGACGAAGACCTCGTCTTCATCTCTGGACGAAGATGATTCATCTTCGTCTCGATGAAGACGACTCGACGACCGTGTCTAGCATAATCGTCGGAAGGAGGTCACGTTGGAGAGGAAGAGGAGTCGCCTGGAGGTCACCGGAGAGAAAGAAACGACGTCAGAAAACTAACTCTAAAAAATTGAAAACCCTAAGGGGGAAAACACTATTTTTTAAAACTTGGGTTGGGAAAAATTATTAGTTTTTAAAATTTTAGGGGGGAAAGTGAGATAAATTTTTCAGGTGTTAGGGTTCCACTAAATTTAATAGCTCATAGGTGGGTAAATGGTATTTTCAAAGTTAATAGGGGGAAACTTGACAAAGGCGCATACTTTGGGTGGGAAATAGTGGTTTGGCCTTTTAATTATTGGCTTTTCTTTCCCGAAACAACTATCAACCATGACTGATTGTTAGCTGGACACTAGATAAGATATTTCTAAATTTATTAATATAATTGTCTGGTCAATTTGAGACAATATGCCAAATTGAGAAAGTTATTTGGCATATTGTCTTCTTCATATTTGAGATAAGATATTTCTAAATTTATTAATATAATTGTCTTGTCAATTTGAGACAATATGCCAAATTGAGAAATTTATTTGGCATATTGTCTTCTTCATATTTGAGATAAGATATTTCTAAATTTATTAGTATAATCACTTGGTAAAATATAGATGGACCTACTATAATTGTCTTCATCATATTAAACAATAGGTTAAAGGACTTGTTCCTACCCAAAGTATTCTCTTATTTCAAGTTCTCATCATTTAATTTTAAAAATCTTAAATACCTACCTATGAGTAGCTAAAATTAATGATTTTAAGGATAAAATCATTATTTTATCTATAATATTAAAACAAATTAAAATTTAATCTCATTTTTCTCTCATAAACCTTAAAAACAAAAGGTTTTCCCCTTATCTAAGTTTTAAAAAATGACAATTTCCCCCTAAGGTTTAATTTCCAAATTTTCAACTTCAAATTCACTACTATCACCGGCGACGAATATCTCTTGATGCCTCCTCTCCCTCCAGTGGCCAAGCTTCTCTTATTTGGAAGCTTGTATGGCGTCAATTGAAGCTTTATCAGGAAGATAAAGTTGTTTGTCTTTTCTGACAAAGACAAGGGGGAAGACAAAGATGAGATCTGATGAAGATGAGAGATTTTGTCTTCGTCTTAGGGATGATGTTTAGTCTTTCCCAACGAAACATCATCTCTTGTTGGGCTTAGAACTATCGGCCAGAGGGCGAGATTTTTAGGGAGTGATTGCTAGAGGAAGAGAAAGGAGACACTACCAAAGAAGTGTCGGAGATGACATTGGAGATTGAAAACTAAATCCTCAGGGGAAAATACCATTTTTTAAAACTTAGCCTATGAAAGAAGTTGTTAGTTTTAGGGTTTTGGGGGGGGGGGGGGGGGGGGGGGGGAGGTGGAAGGAATAAAATTTTAAGGGCTTAGAGTTTCATTAACTTTAATAGCTCATAGGTAAGAAAATGAGATTTTCAAAATTAAAGGGCGAAAACTTATAATAAAAGAATACTTTGGGTGGAAAATAGTCCTTTGGCCTCAATAATGTGGTTGTCTCTGTCACCAATCAATGAATTGATTTTTGGTGTTGGCTAAAGTTTTGTATTCCTCTATGATGGATGGCATCCTTTGCAGTTGATTTTACTGAAGAACGGTAATTTTTTTTTTTTTTATACTTGGAAAATTATATTTTTTTTAAATAAAGAAACCCTACTTGAGTGTTTGTAAAAATCTTTATAAAATATTTGAACTCTTATTCTCTTATATCTGTAACTTTTTTTATTATCATTTAAACTACTTTTGGTCAAACTAAACAATGGTTTTCACTTAGCAATTCATTATCTATATTATGTGAGAATTGCAATTGTTTGATGCATGTATAGATATTATACATGGTGCCCAACTTATAGCTTATTAACCAATGGTTTTCGTATTTTAATTTTTGAGAACACATCCTAGTAAAAATTTAAAATAGGGTCTGCGAATTATGCCTTCTTTATCAATTTTAGATTTTTTTTTATTTGACTTCCCTTACATGTAACTTAAGTTATTTGGTTTAAGAAAGTAAAAATTAGAATATGATTTTATTTTTCTTTTATTAAAATAAAATTTAATTAGGAAGAAAAACAATATTAACATTTGAAGATTGAAGATGAAGGAGCATTCTTGAAGACCTGAAGTGCAAAACCTATGTTAACTAGTCAACCTCTTATGACTCGAGAGGATTGATATTAGTTAAGACTATATACTGACACATTTTAATTTACGTCATAAAATGCATGTTTAAGCTTTATTTTTATTTTTATTTTTTGCAAAATATCATTTCACAAGTGGATTAAAATTTGTGTGACACTTAACTAAAATCCCTCAACTAATATTAAGTCGAATATTAATAATCAGTGCCTTCCAACATAACACTTTGATTAAACCTTTGTTTGTCAAAACCTTGTTCACTAAAGTGAATGATATACTTTTATCAGGTGAAAAATCAAATATTTGTTATATTGAGTTTGATTTAACTATTATACTTTACTTGTTTGTCAAAGCGAAACCAAGATATATTTGAGGCAAAGTAGGGATTGCATTTATCCATACTTGAACATACAAGTGATGACACATCTTTGTTAATGATACATATAATATCACTTTATGATAGATTGAAGGTACAAATACATAATTATTTTTTGTCAAATTACTCACTAAAATTTATTGACTGTTTTAATTAATAGGTTGATTTAACAAGCTTGAAACTGTTTTCCCTATCAGGTTTAAATAACATTGTATCACATCTTCTGGAAAGTGCAAAATTTTTGTCCATCATTGCATTGTATTATTTAGTCGTTCAACGAATACCCAAATTCTTGTTCAATGAGTTCGAATGATTAATAATAGAAAGTTAAGAATCATTTTGTAGTGAGGTAGTGAAAACCTTTAAGGGTAAAGGCAAGCAACAAAAGTATGGGGCCTAAGGAATAATTTGCCATAAATTCAATTAAATAAAGCCGTTTAGGTTTCTTCCTCATCTGGGGGAGAAAAGAGGTGCAAAAGAGATAAGAGAAAGAGACGCAGAAGAGAGAAGAGAGAAAGAGCCAAAGAGAGGAGAGAAAAAAAAAAAAAGTAGAATGAGAAGACTGAATTGACGGGAAAATATGGATAGAGTATTCCCATTTTCACTTATTTCTAGCTTTAAGGTTCAAATTTACTGTTTAAATTAGAGATTTTCGAAATTCTAACTAGAATAGACAAGGAGAAAGACTTATAGGAGATTTCAATGCGGCTTGAGATCTATTCAAATCTAAGAGTGAGTACAAAACCTTACCTTGTAAATTCATTGTATTCCAATTATATAGCCTTAAAATTTTTGATCTTGATAAATGGTATTTATATATGTTGTTGATTTTGTTGTGAAAGCTGGAGAGTTGGAAGTCACTTAATTTAATATTGTGTGTTATAAAAATTGTTAAAATACTAATTAATTTGATGTTGTGTTTGACAGGGCACCAAGTAAAATATTTCTAGATGTGTTGATTTAAAATATAATTAATAATTATTGTTAGTTAATTAATGTATTTGTCTTGTCAATTTTTGACAAATTGGCTGATAATTAGGATTAAAAAAATAATAAATAAAATTATGACGAGTCTACGTGTAATTCTCTTGTCCATATTAGGTATCAGCAATTAAGTTACATGATTGTCTTGTCAATTTTTGGTCAATTTTTGGTCAATAATGGTCTCTCTCCATATATATATATATATATATATATGGAAATTGAAACTTTTATCTTTTTTTTTTAACTATGTGTACATTTATACCACTCATTTTAAAACTTAAACAAAAATATTATAATAATATTACATTTTTTTATAAAACCTCTATTGATATAACTTATACAAGAAGAAAGAATATCATTTATCCTTTTTTCCCAAACTTTTTAGTGAGAAAAGAACCACTGTAGTATGGAAAAAAAATTTCAACAAATACAACACGTAATTAAATAGTAAAACTTGTATGTTATGTATTTTTTTTTATGAACAATTAAAAATCAAATAATGTATGATAGATTCATATTCATGACTTTATGTGAAATTTAATTTTATTATAATTTCATATTATTAGATTATTTAATATTGTTATTTTATGTTGTTTACGACTTTATGTGAAATTTCATTTTGTTATGATTTTATATTGTTAGATTATTTAATACTGTTATTTCATATTGTTTTTATTGTTTAAAGTTATTATAATATTATATTAATGGATATAAAATACAAATTTTTAAATTTGAAAAATTTTCAGACGAAGAATGGGTTGACATCACCCCCCCTTGACGACAACCCCCCTTTTGGATTTTTTTGAGTTTTCTTTCATGCAATGGGGCCATACATATAAGTTAAAAAATTGCAAATGACTTGATTCTACTTTTAAATTTTCTTCCAACAGTGGGGCCTATATAAATTAAAATATTGCAAATGACTTTATTTTTCTGCATGAAAGAGAACTCAAAAAAAATTAAATCCAGAAACGGGGTTGGCAACGCCAAGGGGTTGGCGATGCTAACTCATTGTTTGTCTAAAAACTTTTCAGATTTAAAATTTTGTATTTTATAATCATTAATATAATATTATAACAACTTTAAATAATAAAAATAACATAAAATAATAATATTAAATAATTCAACAACATAAAATCATAACAAAATTAAATTTTACATAAAGTCATAAACATGAATCTATCATAGATTATTTGATTTTTAATTGTTTATACCTAAATGTGAATAATTTTACTGTGAAATCTTTGTAACAAATGTTAATTCTCTAAATAAATTTAACAATTTTCGTCTCTCCCTCTCACTAGAAGAGTGAGGAAAAATAAAGAGATAATATTCTCTTTTTCTGCATAAGTTATATCAATGAGGGTATTTTAGAAAAATAAAATATTGTTATGATATTTTTATTTAAGCTTTGAGATGAGTAATATATTTGTATACACAATAAAAAATAGGGTAAAAATATATATATTCATCACTAGTCAATGAATTGATATTTGGTGTTATCTGAAGTTTTATATTACGTTGGGTTTTTGGGTTTTCTCATGCGAAAAAATTTAAATTTATTTAATAAAAGAATTTGATTTATCATATTTATAAGTTAGGATAAAATAAGCGTTAATATATTCATACAAATAATACACAAATTTTAAAAAGAAGCGATAAAAGTACTGTTTTAGTTTTTCAGTATTTTTTTGTGAAATTTTTTCATTTTTTCTCAATTTCATCATTAGATTACTACAATATTTAGAATTTGGATAGAAAACTTATTGTTCTTTATTCTAAACAGTGAAAATCGTGTTTTGTTTCATAATTGTGCTGTTATTCGTGTTAGAATGTGACTAATTATATTGTGCAGTTTAGTTTAAACAATTTTTAGAAAAACAATTTTTTCCTTTTTGTCTACTGTTGGATTGCTCTCACATTTTTGACATTATTTTAGATACACTTGATCTCATGTTTTGGATGGTAGAGATTGATTTTTTATGTTTATAACATGAGATATAAACTTACAAATTTGCTATAATATTTTTTATTTTTTTTGCAGTTGTGTTGTTTTTTAGTTTTGTTACTTTGAGGTTGTCTACTTATTCGTAAGTTGAAAACTATGTATAATTATTTTTGATATAATAAATTAATTTATTTAGACAATGTCCTATAGTTTTATTCTTTTATTCTTCGTTTCAAAGAAGTTACTATGTGAAATTATGATTTTTTTTAATTATATTTACTTTTGATTTTAATTGTTTTGCTGTGACATAATTCAATCAAAAGGGGGAGGAATTTATTTTTGGTCTTGTTAGTGTAATTGATTTCCTCACAACGTACACCTCTTTGAAGTATACTATCCCTTCGCAATTGATTTTCTTGAAGTATATTTTGTTTTGTCTATTTGGAAGATCGGATCAGTTAAATGTCTGGCACTTCTAGTAAAATCTGTTCAGTAATATGATCTGGTTATAATAAGGTCGTCTCGAACGCTAGAGAGCGTTCTTCAAGCAATCCAACATTAATCGGCTTTCTCAAGGATGATGTCTTCTTCAACTTCAACACAGCCTAGTGCCCCTTCTTCGTCACAGCCAAGTGCCCCATCTTCGTCACAGCCTAGTGTCCCTTCGTCAGCTCAGCCAAGTGCCCCTTCTTCGTCAGCGCCTGGTGCCCCTTCTTCGTCACAGTCTAGTGTCCCTTCGTCAGCTCAGCCAAGTGCCCCTTCTTCGTCACAGCCAAGTGCCCCATCTTCGTCACAGCCTAGTGTCCTTTCGTCAGCTCAGCCAAATGCCCCTTCTTCGTCAGAGCCAAGTGCCCCATCTTCGTCACAGCCTAGTGTCCCTTCGTCAGCTCAGCCAAGTGCCCCTTCTTCGTCACAGCCTAGTGTCCCTTCGTCAGCTCAGCCATGTGCCCCTTCGTCACAACTTAGTGCCCCTTCTTCATCACAGCCCAGTGCCCCTTCTTCACCTCAGCCAAGTGCCCCTTCGTCACAGCCCAGTGCCCCTTCTTCGTTACAGCCAAGTGCCCCTTCATCACAGCCAAGTTCCCCTTCTTCATCGCAGCCAAGTGCCCCTTCTTCATCGCAGCCAAGTGCCCCTTCTGCAAGGCACTTATCAGAACAGGATAAGAGTAAGTAGCAGAACATTAAAAATTAGTAGAAGCATGTATATATTCCAACCAATTTGAAAAAAAAAAAAAAACCCAAGTGTGAATATTTTTCTGTTATTATCGCAGAAGATTGCAAACAGTACTTGCCACTGTATATAGCTATACTTGAAGGCAACCTGAAATATGTAAAAACGCTCTGTGATGACGATAGACATGCTTTAGAGGCTAGGATTACGGCCAACTTGGACACGGCTCTCCATGTAGCTGTTGGAACCGGCACTGCGAATCATATTGTGAAGTACTTATTGAATGAGATGTCGATAAGTGAAGTGGCACTGAAAAATAATGATGGAAATACGGTCCTTTCGGTTGCCGCCATCGTTGGAAATTGCCCTGCTGCCAATATGATATTGATGGAAGAAGAACATCGACCCTTGACTGATGTTACTAACAACCTTCTCTGGATTCCTTTAATTGAGGCTGCTCGGCATGGCCAAAAAAGGATGATTGAATTTTTGTGGCAATTCGCCCAAAATTATTTGATGCGTGTTGCTGAGCCAAGATTCGAAGAAGATGGTGGCGTTTTGTTCTTAAATTTACTCATAATGTCTGGATTTTATGGTGAGTTGATTTCTTCGCTACTAATGCTAGCTGCTAAGTAAAGATTTTAACATCTCTCAAGAATGATCACATATACCATAAGCCAATGTATTTTTCTTCTCTCTGATTTGTCTTTAAAATTAATCTGATTTGTAGCCAATTAATGCTCAAAATTTGAGACCGATAATATTCCTTAATTCCTCTCCATCATTGTGTTTCAGACTTGGCGCTACGATTGCTTAAGGACCATGAGAAATTAGCGACAATGGAGTCATCTAGTGTAGAGTCTCCTTTGACTGTATTAGCACGAAAGGCGTCTGCATTTCCAAGTGCAAGATCAAGAGAGTTAAAGTGTGAGTCTATATATAATAAAGTTGGTGTTATAATTAAGTGGAAGTTCTTTTCTTAACCCAGTAACCACTATCATGATTCATCAATAATCTTTATAATAATGAGCCATTATATAAGTAAATGATGTGTTATATCTTCCTTTATACGAGAAAGAAATTCCAATACCTAGCCATTATCACTGTTCTTACTGGTATGTTTTTCTTTTATTTTTGGTGTTCGATAGAAAATCTCTTAACCTCATCATGTGTAACATTATTAATCAAGTATTCTTCTGCAATCCAGCAGCAAATCCTTCTGCAGTCCCAGATGGAAGACGAAGGAAGCGGAAGTGCCTTGATGTTTCTAAGTGTGAGTATATGTTTATCACTTAATAAATCATCAGTATATGTTCTATCATCTATTATCTCATGAATATTAGTTTTTTTCCGTTCATTTGTTTCTGCTATTTTCTTGCTTGTTAGAAAAACCATCTTAGTTATCCCATTATTCAGTGTTTACAGCTCAACGCTATTCCAACGAAACACGAGAGACAAAGCAAATGCATGAGACAGTACTAAAACTTGTCCAACTGTTGTGCAAGGAAATCATAAATAATCTGGATTTTGAAACAGCGTCTTCAAGGTTCGAACCCGCGCTCCTTATAGCAGCAGAATTGGGGGTTTATGAAGTCGTGGAAGAGATTATAAAATCATTTCCTAATGCAATCTGGTTTACAAATGAAAAAAATTATAGTGTATTTCACTTGGCAGTTTTGCACCGTCAAGAGAAGGTATTCAACTTCATATTTCAAATGAGTGGTCACAAAAATTTGCTGTTGATGTCTGAAGACACTGATGGGAATAACATATTACACCTAGCTGGAAAATCGGCTCCCAAGCATCAACTCAGTTTCATCCCTGGTGCAGCTTTACAAATGCAGCGTGAGTTACAGTGGTTCAAGGTACAAGGACTTTTGATTTAAACGTTATATACATCTTTTATACGTTTGCTACAACTTTAACTTGGTAGGGGTTCAAGGTTCCCCCAAGCAGGGGCGCATGTATCTAGTTACTGTCTCAACTGGGCTCCGGCGAGGGTCAACTCCTTTAGAACAAAAGTTCCCTTATAGTAATATAGACTCAATTTATTTTTACACATATATATTTCTCACACTGCAATACTAAATACAATTTCTTATAATTTATATTGTGATAAAACATTCACAGTTTGTGCATAAATCCTTATTAAACAAAAATTACAGCCCACCCTGATCTCACCGCTGGTTCCAAGACTTTTGAATTGCACATTATATACATGTACATGTTGTGTTGTATACAGCTTCAACTTGGTATAGATTCAGACAGAAATGGAAAATGTTTTTAGTCATGATTTTTTTTTTTTTAATGTGTGTGCAGGAAGTAGAAAAAATTGTACCGCCTAAATTTAAGGAGGATAAAAATTCAAATAAAAAAACTCCGTCAATGATATTTACCGAAGAACATGAGAACCTGGTTAAACAAGGTGAGAAATGGATGAAAGGTGCAGCAAGGTCGTGCTCACTAGTAGCGGCTCTTATTGCCACTGTAGTATTTGCAGCATCAATCACAGTGCCAGGTGATTACGACGGTAATGGCCAACCAAAATTTTTTAGACAGATTGCCTTCACAATCTTTTGCATTGCAGATGCACTCTCTCTGTTCTCATCAATTGCTGCCATCATAATGTGCTTGTCGATCCTCACTGCACGATATGCAGAGGATGATTTTCATAAATCTTTGCCTCGAAGGTTAATATTGGGTCTTCTTATGTTATTCCTCTCTATTACATCGCTGATGATAGCGTTTGGTGCCACTGTTTATCTGGTTTTTATCGACAAAAAGGCGTATTGGGTACTTGGTTTAGTGGGTGCATCAGCTTGTTTGCCTGTGTACTTGTTTGGGACTTCACAATATCCCCTTTTACGGGACTTGATTGTTTCCACATATGGCTCAGGCATCTTTCGGAAGCAGAGCGAAAGTATCCTCCACTAATGCTGGGATGATTTAGATGAAATAAAGCTGAAATCATTCTCTGCTACTGTTATGTCGTGAAAGAGTTGAACTACTGCTGTTCTGTTGACATTTCTAATTGTGTATATCGCAAAAATTTACGTAATTATTATTTTATGTCAAATCTACCTTGTTCAAATCTATGAAAGTGGTTACATCTACATACATGCAGATCAATCCAAAGGAAGATGAGAGATTTGATAATTTCAACCATTGTCATAATCTCTTTAACATATGACATTCTCTCTATCTTGTATATTTATAAGATAACAATCAATTTTTATCTTTTGTGGAGCACACAATTATTTTATTCCCATTGAAATAAAACTGAATTAAATGTCTATAACAATTTGACACTTGGAGGAGGGCCTTTGAAAAGCTCTTTAATAAGTGATCAAGTTATTGAATCCAATCTAGAAGTGAGTCCCTTAAGACAACTTGATCCTATCGCTAAAAACTAATTTGCCCTGACAATTAAAATGCAACTGATAACACCTGGTGTAAAGACACTATTGAATTATATGATCAAAGGTCTAACTAATTGCATCACAACCTTAATCCAATGATTGGATAACATTGTCATAATGCCATTGTGTTTTATAAAGGAATATAATTTGATTATGATTCTTCTTGTAATTTTGTCTTCAATTTTATCCTCATCTTCATTAATTATATAGTTGTTGTATTGTGGCACACATTCGAAGAGCTATTTACTTCAAATTCCAAGATACAAAGAAGTCTCAATTGGGTTATAATTGTAATTTGGGTTACTTAGGTTATTACTACATAAAAGATGCCCTAATTTACATTATTTACAGTTCAAAGAGATTTTTTTTTTTTTTTGTTTAATAATATTGATGACTACTTTGGGGATTGTTGAGTTGTATTTTGTTAATGTTTAGTTGTATTCTATTATTTTAAGAAGACTATCAAGCCATATTAGGATAGAATTTGTATTTTAGAGATTTGATTTAATTTATTTTCTTCTTTATCTTCCATGTAATTGTATATATTATACCATTTTGCTCTCTGAATAATATAAGGAAACAATATTCTGAATTCATATGGTATTAGAGCCCAGATTAGACATTCAAAAGTTTTTCCAGCATTCTCAACTGATTTTTTGACGAATCCAAGTCCTTTCTCTACTGTTTCTCTGATCACTGAGCTTCTGACATTTTTCGATGATCGTGCTTATACCAGTGTAACCAGGGGGAACTCGTTGACATAATCCATCAAAGAAGCATCGTTGTTCGTCGCTCCACGCGCCTACACATGCCGCTCTTTCTCTCGGTATTTTTCGACATTGATCTCTTATTCTTGCAACCGTGCGATGACATCGCCTCTTCCGTTGAACTCAAACGATGCCGACGAGTCAATCTATGGTAAGCTTGCCATCATTGGATGCCAAAATTTGCTGCACGTGCCGACCATTTTTCTATATGGAATGTGATCTCCAATCCACTGTTCCAGCATATTGGGACTACATCGCCACCGTCAATCGATTCAGTAAAAGCCGGTGATCATTTCTGTTGAAGACTCACTTCCACTGGTTGTTGAAAGCATCGCTGGTGATGTCATTGAAAAGTTCCTTCACTGTTCACGCATCCAGAAGCTGTTTTTTACTATTCAATAGTCTCTTGATCAGTTTTGTGAGCCCCGATTGCTCCGACTCTTCACTATTCTCTAAAAAGCTTCTTTCATTCTCTGATTTGTGATTCAATATGTCCATTAAAAGCTCCAAACCAACTTTTCTCTTTCCTTTTAATTTTCTTCCAGTAATTACTATAGAAAAATTAATAGGGAGCAATAATTATACTTCATGGGTTGAATCCGAGCTTGGGCTCACTGAAAACGAGCCAAAAACGAGCTGGGCCCTGTTCAGGCTCGGCTCGGCTTGTATCCAACCCTACATACAATAATAAGACTTTTATTGACATTGACAACTCCATTAGACCTAAAGTTGGAGTAGTTAGATGTTAAAATTGCATTGCTATGTGATAAGTTGGAGGAGATTTGAGGAGTTTAGGATAAAACATCTAGTTTCCCAGCTAAAAAATGGTGCAAAGGATTTAACTCTTATATGTTAAGCAATGGTTTTACAATGTGTGAGTATGATTGTTGTGTGTGCTCTATTTTGGATGATGACTCCTAAATTTATTTATTAACATATGTTAATTTGAGATAAACTTCATAATATTTGAAAAGCTTTTGGTTAGACAATATTTGCTATCTTATTAACACCAAATTTGATTTTCCCACAATTGGATTACCCTTTATGGATTTTAGCTTAGGTTAGTGAATCTAAATATTCAAATTTAAGTCGATTTGGTTAGATATAAATTCAAAATTATTTTTTTAACTTTACTTTTAATCTCAATTTATCAATCTTAAATTAGATTTTGTTTGAGTTTAATTCAAATCGAATTCAATCCCACATTTATTATAGGGTAATGCTTGAATTGATTAATATTCTTATAAAATTTGTATCGACTAAACCCAAAATTTATCAACACTTTTATATTATTAGATTTTGAAAGGCTTTAAGTGGAAAAAAGAAAAATTAAAATAAATTTTAACATGAATAAATATAAATTAGTGCAATAAATTTGACTAAAAAATTCAGAATAAACAGGCAATCGCTCAAGCTAGTTGGTAACAAGATATGAGAAGGGCTCTGTTTTGACTCTTGGGTCAAATTTGCCAGATGCTAAGAAGGTGAAGCTGAAGAGTGAGAATCCGCAGCATCACTTATTTCATTTACTTGCTCTGCTTCAAATTTTACTATTTCAAAAAGGAAAAACAATTTTTAGAAGTGCACGCTTAGTGTTTGATAAAATTCCTCTTTGAAACTCATCGTTCTGTTTTCAACTTTCTTTTTAGAGTGAAAGAGCTAAAACGCTAACCCTTCTCTTTTTTCTTTAATATTATTGCACTGGTTCAAATAATGAGCCTTGTTATGGATGGCTACAAGTTTTCGTCATGTGGGGTTATGTAAATAAATTTGATAATTTTGTAATTTTTTTTGCTTGGTCTCAAGTTTATGATGGTTTCAATTGTTTTTATTCGTGATTGAATAGCAGTTTGAAGAATGGAGAAGGGGAAGAGAGCTGAGCTAGTGAGCTTTTTAAAATCTGTTCCCTTTGTAGAATTCTGTTGTGTTTATGGCTCCACTTTGCATCCAAACAATAAAGACAAGGTTTCACTTTGTTTTATATTTTTTGTTCTGTTGAATTTTTTAATGCCGCAATTCATTTTAGTGCAAAGTTTGTGTTTTTATCTTTTACGTTATGATTTTATGTTTATGCAGTCAGCCATGGTTGACTATATTCTTGGAGTATCCGATCCTCTGCAATGGCATTCTCAGGTGTGATTTTATATGATATCTGAATGTTCTTTGTTGATTAAAATTGACTCCTGATAGGAAAGTTTGCTGTTTGACTTTCTAATAAAATCTAATATATTTGTTGTACAACCAAGAATCTCAAAATGAATGCAGATCATTATGCATCCTGGTTGAGGTTGCTTGGCGGGGCAAGGCTGGTGATTCTCTCTCTCTCCCAATTTCTCTTCCTATCTCTTAACTCGTGGGCGCACCTAGCAGATGCTGAAATTTCATTTTCTTACCCTTAATACTGAAATTTTCTTGGCTGTGTTGTCTTAGATTACACAAGTTGCAGATGATATAGGTGTAGGAGTACACTTTAACCCATTTGTTATCTGGAATGACAAGGTACTGACTTTTCGAAAAATTTAATGACTTGAATACAAGGAATTTATGTGTGTGGCCACACTTCTGTGGCACTGATCCAACTTCTCTTCCACGAACAAAGAGTTCTTGTATTTAGGCTTGAGATGCTCCTTCAATCATACTCTTGCATTTATTTCGTTGATGAATAAAAATTTTTCTGTATTCTCTTACATGAAATAATCATGTACAGATGTTGAAGTACGGGGTTGTTCGAATGCGTGACTTGGTACAAGATGTACTGAACTGGGAGAAAATTTACTTAAGTGGTCGTCTACAGAAACCGGTCTGCATTCCTTATTTTCCAATTTTTTTAATTTCTATCATCTCTTCTTATTTGTAATATGCATCAAAATTTCGTCTTGGGAACTAGCATCATATTTCAGCAAAGGGACTAGGGAATCCGATCTAGGTTGCTCAGCAATCACACCTCAAATGGAGCTTCAAAGGTGGCTGAAAATCTTGTTTATTCTGTTGGCTCTCTAATTGACAGCTTTACAAAGGGTTTAGACATGGGTAATTGTCAATATAGAGTAGAAGTTGTTGTGGTACAACTATCCCGTCTTTCCTCAATCATGCAGTGTTCAGTCCCAAATTCAGCCTAGAATTAACATTTTCTTTTTCTGTTTAATCTACTAGTTTTCTCTTAATTGTGTAGGAATAGTACCACATTAGCATCTCCACGGATAAATTGCTAGATTTGCCAAATAGTCAATATAAACCCCTGAAACCAATCATTGCTAGTAGCTAAGGTTTTGTAGGCTGACAATCTGCCGAGTATGATGTTACTGAAATTTACATTTGTTTAGATGTCATTTGATATGTAATCATATAATGATAGGAGATCTTGAGTTTTGCTGATTATCCTTAATTTTTCTTCTCCAGAACTGTGCTTTTCATTAGCTATCTTCTTCTTTGTTTGCACTGATTTTGGTTCTTATCACAACCTGAGATCTGAAAATTGAGTCTGTCATCTTATATGCTAGTATAATTTATCAATCTCAGGGAGCTTGCTGTTGCTTGTGCAGGTACATATACTTGTGGATAATCTGGATATTGCAAACACAAACTCTGTTAATTTGAGGGCTGCATTGTCTGCTGCTCTTCTGCTCTTGCCCTCCAAGTTCACACAGGTTTGGTTCCATGTTACTCTTTGTTCATTTAGAGTTGCTAGATGTATGAACATGTCTTTTGTTGTGCAGGAAGATCTGTTTGCCAAAATATGTAGCCTTTCATATATGGGAGATTTGCGGATGCTTTTTGCAGAGGACAAAAACAAGGTACTGTTTGACCGCACCTATGAAAAATATTGAGAAAAATGATTAGTGGCTTTCAGTAGCATTGATGTGCATGGTTCCTGGTTGACTCTCTCATGTTGTCAGTTTTACATAAGAGTCCCTCTCTTCCTCCCTCTGTTTCACTCTATTTATATATTGCAGTTATGTTAACAATAAGAGTTATACAAAAGTGAACAAGCATTTCTTTTGTTCTCTGAAAGTTTCTGGTTTTCATGTATAAAATTTGCCCCAGGTGAAGAAGATTGTGCAAGGGCAGTTTGATCTATTCCACTCAATGTATAAGCCATTTCTTCAAGAATATGAGGCCAGAGACTTCTTGAGAGTCTCATTATCTGGAACTGACCAAGCAAATATATCACAGGTTGGTAAATTTGTTTTGTTAAGGAAACTGTTGTTTGATCAGCTATATTCTTTTCGACTTGTGCTTCAAAGCACCAAGTTCTTATATATTTCTGTTGCTTAATCAGGATTGCGGCTTACCAGTCACTTGTTCCCTTGTATCTTCTCTTCCACTGGCAATTAGAAGCCAAATGGGGAAGAAGCTTGGACAGAAGAAGATAATAAATGAGTATGGTATGAACTTTGATTTACATGCACATATTAATTGGAAGATTATTTTTGAGTATACAATAATCCTGCATACTTGAAAGATTACGTAATGCTCATTTTGCAGGTCAAGCTATAAATGAAGTTATAATTGGTTCAAGAGAAGAGGCCTCCAAATGCATGCAGGGTGTTCTGCGGCGAATTGTAATGATTTCTAGTGCAAGGCAGGCAGTTTCCGGTCTACTTGCTGTGGGTGGTATCAATGCCACTAAATATCTTGCTAATAAAATGCAGAAAGCCTGGAAATCTTGGACTTAAAACTGTCCACTTCTTTCTCAATTTTCACATGAGATTTTGTCAGGTGTATTATAACTTTTAAATGAGAATGTGTTATCTTTACCACAAGCTGCCCTGGCTGTAAGTTAATAAATTGTGCAGACTAGCCAGCTTTATACTTTAATTATTAGGATTGGTTTTTGTTTGCTGAGGTAATATTGGGAGCAAGCAAGCCGCTCTTTGTAATGAACATCATATTTGTTCTTTGGAAGTGTTTATGGCACGTGAAGAATCGTACCACTAAATACATAATTTTTCAAGTTTAATCAAAAAGTAATGCTATGTGCACCCAGTTTGAGTATTTAATTAGGTATTTAGATAATGTATTATCATGTGATTGAGTATTATTTTAGGCTAGAAGACTATTTTTCACCCAAACTATGCTGAATTCTCAAAGTTCTTTTCGTTAACTTTGAAATCTCATTTACCTACCATTGACAGTTTAAATCTGTTAATTTTAAATGTCAAATCGTAATTTTATATTTAATATTAAAAATAAACTTAAATATGATTTTATTTCCCCCCTAAATTTAAAAAACTAGTTTTTCTTCCCTAAACCAAGTTTGAAAAGATCACATTTTCCCCCTCCCTAGGGTTTAGTTTTAAAACCCATTCACTTTCTCCTGTGCCATTGTTGGCAGTCTCTCCCTTCCAACGATTTCTCTACCACCGACGGCTCGTTCTAACTCCATCCCAACTTATCTTGTGTCGAGAGATGTTGTTTGGAAAGATCTGGGAAGAGAAATTGTCTTCCCAGACGACGAAGACGAGATTGATCGATCTCATCTCCGTCATCTGGGAAGACAATCGTCTTCCCAGATGAAGACGAGTTGTCTCGTCTTTGTCTAGGAAGACGATTTCTCTTCTCAAATGACGTCTCTCGACACCGGATGGGTTGAGATGGAGTTGGGGCGGACCATCGGTGGAAGAGAAACCGTCAGGAGGGAGAGATGGCAGGCGATGGCGTTGACCAAAGTGAACGAGTTTTGAAACTAAACCCTAGGGGGGGAATACAATCTTTTCAAACTTGGCTTAAGGAATAAAATGTTAGTTTTTAAACTTTTAAGGGGGGAAATGAGATTAAATTTTTAAGGGTGGGTGGGTAAATGGTATTTTCAAAATTAACGGAGGGAACTTTGAAAATTCAGCATAGTTTGGATTGGAAATAGTCCTTTGGCCATTATTTTATTATAATTCAAAATCATATAATTACATAATGATAGATTATCTATATACCGAATTGCTTACTCAAAATTGGGTATATAGAGTTTTATTGCCAAAGATATTATCAACATCAACCCTAATACTTCAAAAATTTAATGGGATGATTAAAATGTTGTAATAATCAAGTAATAATTTAATAAAACTACTTGACTTCTTGGCAAATATGAGAAAACTACTATATATTAAATACATAATTGTTTGTGAGTTTTAATAATCGGACAAGGCTTCGACCCGATCAAGCGCTTGATCTAGGTTAACCTCAGTCCAAATGATTGGACTAGTGGTGGACATGTGAATTGTTAGGGGTGATTTGTCTCTTTTGTTTTGTTAAGGGATCAAACTGACAAATATTTAGGGGTGATTTTTCGAATTTAATTTTTGTAGGGATTAAAGTGATATTTATGGAGTGAGAAAAAAAAAAGTTGAAAGTTTAAAAAAGGGAAAGAACATACCTCAAAAACCCTGGTTGTTGAACATACAAACCCTACCCATCAATCTCCATTCAGATAGCTTTTTTAGGTGTTAATCTCATCATTTTCAATTACGTTAGACCCTAATTTATCAATTTCACCTTCTATCCCACTTGATATGTCCTCTTCGATAGCTCCTCCAAATGATGATTTCATCATTTGCAACTTCTCGCATGTTCATCTTGTCATTTTTGTTAACTTAATCACCTTGTCATTGTTATTTTAAAATACAATTGATCTAATGGTTAAACCACGACATACTGCCGTTCTCCATTTGAACCAAATTTCAAAGTCATTCAATGAGTGAAACCGTTGGACGATTAACTGGAATCAAGAAGGGTTCCAGGTTCTGCTTGGATAAGATGATACTAGCTAGTTCAATCCAAGTTTCAAAACTCTGATAGACACATTATAAGAAGAAAAATTAAGGTTGTTAAATTGTTACTACATTTGACATTGTTTGAGTTATATTAATTATCACAAAATGATAATTTTATAGGACACAATTTTCATTTCGTCCTAAAAAATGTATGATTTATTTTTAAGGATAATTTTAATTTTGTCTCAAAATAATTATTTTAGAGGACGAAATCTTAATTTTGTTCACAAAAATTTAAAATTTATTTTTAAGTACATTATTAGTTTTGACCGAGAATAATAGTTTTATGGACAATTTAATTTTTGTCCCAAAATAATGATTTTAAAAGACAAAATTTTCATTTCATCGTAAAATTATATTTGAACTTAAATCAAATTTTAAATTAAATGAAAATCAAAATCCTTTTAAATTAAAAGAAAATCAAAGGCCAAAATTAAAATTATAATCACTTAATTTTTTTAATTGAAATTTTCCAATCAAAATCCCTAATTTCTAGAACTCATCAAATGTTTTCCTCTATAGCATCACAAATGTCTCCTCTCCGGCGCTCGAAACCTCGATAAACTCTCTAGATCTTGTCTTCAAATCATTAGTGCATTGAACTATTTGTCCTCATTAGAGCATTGATGATGGTCGACAGGAACTCGTTTTCTCTCCGGTGTCTCTCTTATCCTGTGTTCGTCTTTGATGCTATCATTTAAACAAAGTATTATAAGTCTCTATCTCTGTTTATATTTTTATGTATTTATTTTGCTTTGTGTTTTGTGGTGATTGTTTTTTGGTTGTTTTGACTGATAATGTGAGGGTTTGTGTGGATTTGTTTTTGGTTTAGGGCGAGAAGTGTAGTTGATGAAGTCGTCTTATATGTCATCTCCGAAGGAGGTGGTGATGAAGCGAACTCTGCCACCATCAAAGTCGCGACTAGAGGTCTTTGATCCAATCTTTGCTCTTCATGTTTTTCGTGTTTTATTTTTGAATTGTATTGTGGTGTAAAGGTTACATTGTAGATTCAAAGCTTCTTTGAAACTTGTTTTGTTTTGTGTTTTTATTTTATTTGAAATTGAAACCCTCATTTGGCATCTTATCTGAGGAGAGGAAACTCTTAGATTCTGTTTGGATGCTGAAAAAACTGTTTATTTACTGGTGTGGAATGTGTCAATCTCGATTGATTATAAATTTACGTGTCTTTATTCTATACAGGAAATAACTATATCTTGATTGAAATCTATTTCTAACAAGTCATAGCTACTTCTTTGTAGCAAAAGTGGACAATCGATGCCTATATTGCTATAATAGATTGCTACAATGCTCAAATAATTGATAACACTTCCTTTTGAGCTCACTACTACATGTCAGAAGCTCTAGAGAAAGTAATCGATAGATCTCTGCTTTATGAGCTTATAATGTTTTTTTGTATAAATATCATTTCTTGGAATGATTAAAATATCCCTTTGGTTGTATTTCAAATTATCTTAATTGTTGTGTTCATGGGTTATGCTTTAAGGGAGAAGGAATAAAATCTTGGTCATAGTACTTGAATGTTGTGATGTTGGTTATCAGTTCTTATTTTGGTACCAGATTGGCAATCATGGTCATGCTTGAAAAGTAGCTTGTTATGTTGAATATATGTTGTGTGTTACCGTAATGTAGTAAGATTTATTAATGATTCTTTACGATTCTGTTTCAAGTAATTTGGTGTGATGGATTGACTAATGGGGATTCTTTTTATTGAATGATCTAACTAGTCTATTGAAGTCTGGTTTCAGAGATGGCGTATTTTTATCATTTTGCACTTGAGCTTGGAAATGGAGTAAACAATTTGTTTAAGGCCAATTAGGCCAGACTTTCTTGTGATGATGTTCTTTTGGTTGTATGTAAACGATTTTTATTGTTTTATTGACAGGGAAAACGGTGATGACGATGTCACTATCAAAATCCTTTACTGTGGATTTTGTCATTCTGACTTGCATTCTTGCAAAAATGAATGGGGGGTCTCTAATTACCCTCTCGTTCTTGGGTATGAAACTATTTTTTCTTGAAACTATAATGTTTAACATATATCATACTATTCTTAGGACTGAATTAGATGTACCTACACAGAAATTTTACTGAGTCAGAATCTTTACCGCATAACGTCCCTGGCTGTGCTGCAACATATTGTTTTATCATGTGCTGTTGAATGATTTTGTATTAATATGCCAAGTCTGGTCCTAGATTGGTGTAAGTCAATCCTTTACTGTTGAATGATTTCTCTGATTACGGTATAAAGTATATTCGGTTATTGCACAGTTGAATTTCAGTCTCAAGCATCTAAATCAAATCTCAGTCTTATACAACAGAGAGCCAGGAAAGCCTTTCCTTACAGTTATGAACAGGCCTCTTTCCACCTTATTTTAATTTATGATTGAAATTATTGTAGCAAATTCACTACATAAATAAGAATGGAAATTTGTGTCCTCGATTTATAACACTATAAAGGACATAAAAAAATGGTTCCTAATCCATCATTTAATCAAGGATAAAAAATTGTCTTTAATTCATTATACAATCAAGGACAAAAACATTTGTCCTCAATTCTTTATATGATTAAGAATGAAAAATTTTGTCTTAAATTTATTATATAATTAAGGACAAAAAATTTTGTCCCTAATTCATTATACATTTAATAACAAAAAAATTTGTCTTTAATTCAATATATAATCGAGGATAAAAAAAATTGTCTTTAATTTATTATACATTTAATAACGAAAAAAACTGTCTTCAATGTATAATCAAGGATAAAAAATTTTGTCTTTAATTCATTATACATTCAAAGAAAAAAAATTCTCTAATTTATTGTACAACTAAGGATGAAAAATTGTGTCCCCAAATATGTATTTTTTAGGACAGAATAGTGTTATTTGGGACAAAATTTAATTTATTTATGGACAAAAAAATTCATCGTAAAACAGGAATCATTTTATGATGAAACATCATTTCGTCCTTAATGATGGGTTACTAGGGATGATTTCATTTTTTGTGGGTATTACTCTTTCCTAACGCATATTTTTTTATGTTTTGATCTTTTGTTACAACTGATTTTTTGAGATGAATTTTTAACTTTCTACGATTAAAATTCTTGTCACATTCTATAAAATTTGTTGTAGTGAGTACAATTGTCCCTTTATATATGCCATTAATGTAAGGTTTAAAAGTAGTAATTTTAAATTTTCCATTTATACAGGTTATTGAAGAAGTGAAAAATTTGGTAAATTTATATCAAAACGAGAAAATCAGTATAGTAATAAGAGGATGAGGTCTTGGCGCAGGTCTTGCTATGTTGAATATAGCTGATATAGTTTCTAATAGATATAATAAGTCTGACCCTAATTCAGACAAGAAGGAATTCTTGGTCATAGCCTTTGTGTTTGGGAGACCTAAGGTCGGAGACAGCCTTCCAAACTCAATTCAATAAGCAAATGAATGGGAGGAAGTTATGTCTCTTGGGCACAGCAAATGCCAATGACATTATCACTAAAACTCCATTGGCAGACTACATTGAAGTGGGATATGAGATTATGACTACACAAACAATTGCAAGTTCAAATGATTATGGCAAGTTAAGAAGTGATCATAATTTGAAGAATTATATTAAACAACTTTGTGCACTACCATCTGTCTTTCCCAAGGTGTCATAAAAATCTTAGGAAAAAATGCACACATATATTTATGTCTTAAACTAATAAATAAGGTTTGTATCATAATCACAAACACTTAAAAATTGATCTTTCTTATTGTAATAAATTCCTCCTTTTGAGGAAGTGTTGGGTTAGGGTTTTTCTTGCTTCTAGTTTGTTTGTTTGTGCTAGTTGGCACGTTTATGTGTCTTGACTTGGCACTTTGGTACAAAGTCGTTTGTGCAATCTTTCTAATAATATTGTGTTGAGTATGTTGTCTTTGTTGGAAATTAAATTATAACTCATGATTATGAAACAAACTAAACTAAATCGAGTCAAACCCAAACACCCTTGGTTTGAGTTCAACTCAAATGAAATATAAAGTATTTTGAGCTTGTTGAGCCAAAATTAAGGATAACTCAAGTTTGATTCGGTCTGTAAGTTTGAAGTTTGAAACTTAGCTCCAGTTTATGACTCAAATTCGTGACTCAAGCTCATAACTAATTGACAAAACGATGTTGTTTTATCCAATAATTAAAAAAAAAACAACGTCATTGTGACAATTTCTTATCATGATTCAAATTGAGTTGTGAGCTAAGCTTGAATTGAGTCATCGCTTAGCTTATGAACTAAACCAAGCTAAACTTCCTTTAGCTCAAGTTCAGCTAAATTTCATAAACGAGTTAGCCCTCCTAGTTTTAGATTGATTTGAGTTTAACCTAAACAAATTCGAGTTAAAATGAGCATTACTAAGCCAACTTTTGAGATTGACCTAGTTTATTTTGGGTCCAACCCTATGGATGTGGTTATATAGGTGTTAGTGAAAGTCTCGCCCTTTGAGTTAGCTTTCAGATTGAATCTATAATATTCAATTCAAGGTTAAACTCATTTGATTTAGTACATAGTATCAATGAAGGACTACCGATGAGATGAATAGTTTTGTCATCAAGATGAATAATATCACTATGGACAAACAAGTTAATTTTAATACTGGCTTATTTAAGCCAAGTCAACTTGAATCGGATCCAAGTGGACAAAAATATTTTTTTTTCAAGAATTTCTGAAGTAAATAAATAATATTCCAACAAAGTATGAAAAAATTTCTGTTTGTTTTTATTGCAGAGAATTGGAGGAAATATCAAGCCATACAGGCGATCTGCAAAACTTGGAATATTTCGTTCAAAATATTTTCCTTATGACTTGGAATATTTCACTCAGCTGTATAATTATATGCCATGTTTGAGTTTGGTTAATTTGCAGTTCTAAACCATGTAAAGAAAATACAATAGATGAAGCCCATCCTTGAATTTGAGCTAAATGAATTTGAACTATATCAGATTTTGAGACTGAACTAATTTGATTCGGACCCATCCTTGAATTTGAGCTAAATGAATTTGAACTATATCAGATTTTGAGACTGAACTAATTTGATTCGGATTCAGCGTTAGTTGTCATGGATTGAGCTAAAAAAAATTTTGGGGCCAAAATATAATATATAATAAATAATAGAACAATAATTAGAAAGTTACATCTGTGGGGCTAGAGGTTTTTCTTTTGTCAAGAATTCTGGACTGAGTTTATTGGGAGTAAATAAAAATTTCCATATAAATTTTAAAATTTTATTCATTGATTTTTTTTTCCACCAAATAAAATTTAATGGGCGGACTGGCAAAATTGCTAGTCGTGTTAGATTTGCTAACCATGTGGGCCATGACAGGGCCTTGGGGTAAGACTTGTGGGCTGGCCCAATAAAAAAACCATTAAAAATTTATTTATAATTAAAAATTATTATTTGATGGATGACTAACAAAAGCACATAGGTTTGCCCACTAAAGGTTTGCAAAGGCATGACCCAAAGAGTCTTGGACCGTGATACAAGCCCTTTAATCCTAACGAGTCAACCTGATTGACTAGGCCCATCAATTGGTAAGCTTAGACCCAATCTAACGCTTAGACATAGTGACCCGTGACAAAGTTGACTTAATCTGACATATTTCACTGTCATCTCTAGCAGTTTAATTTTTGTCTTTTTAGTATAATAAACATATTTGAGGTTAAAAGATCAGGGATAAATTCAATCACAATTACATCCACAGTTGACTTGAGTATGAGTTGAATTTACAATATTTAACTCGATTGACCATGGGTATTATTTTATCAAAAGATTATTAACACAATAAAAAATGTTCTTAATGAAATAAACAACATAGTTAGAAGGGTGAAGATAGATAAATAAGCTGAACTCAAATTGAATTGTCAAATTAGAGCTCTAACTCGAGCTTCACTCGTTCAAACCTAATCAGTTTAAATCCATCCTTATTTCTTATCAATATATATATATATATAAATATATATATATATATATATATATATATATATAAATAAAAACTTGCCTGATGGAAATTAAAATCACCTATAGTGTTCTTTTTATAAAATTAAAATTTGATTGAGCAATACAAGGCGCACGATGCACAAATGGCTTTATTTCCATACTCATCCACAGAGGAAGGAATTTATTTCCATAAAAGAGATCGACTCTGTATTATCTTTTTCCCAGGAATTTTATGATGCCTTGGACAAGGCATATGGTAGTGCACAGAGTTCTCTAATATAATTCTTCAAATTATGATCACTTCTTATCTTGCCATACTCATCTGAGCTTGCACTGGTTGGGGTAAACATTATCTCATATCCAACTTCAACATAACCTGTGAATGGAATTTTAGTGATAACGTCATCGACATTTGCAATGCGTAGGAGACGTAGCTTCCTTTCACTCATATGCTTATTGAATTCAGTTTGGAAGGCTATGTCTCCAACCTTAGGGCTCCCAAACACAAAGGTTGTGACCAAGAATTCCTTATTCTCTAGATTAGGGTTAGGCTTATTATATCCATTGGAAACTATATCAGCTGCGTTCAATGTAGCAAGACCTGCGCCTAAACTGTATCCTGTCATTGTTATATTGACTTTCTCGCCTTGGTATAAATTTACCAAATTTCTAACTTCTTCTAGAACCTGCATAAATGAAACATTAAAAATTACAACTTATGAACCCTACAGTAAAGGAATATACCAGGACTAATAAGGGTGGATCTGAACCGGGCTAATTGATTTGGCTCGAATCTACTCTTGCCTTGAATGAACTGATTTCCAATTGAAGATTCAACTCAATCAACTTGAGATCATTTATTTGTAACACTGTTCCCTCAAGTGATACCATTCATCCTTGAAGTTCAGCTCGAATCTAATCAACCTTAGGGACTAATGTAATTGTAATCATAGATATATTATTAGAAAAAGTTCACCTGATCTCTAGCGCTTTTGTTATTGCATTCTGAGTTTGGCTCTGTGTAGATGGAGTAAAATCCTTTGTGCACCTCAGCATCAGGGACTGTTGGATATATGACTTGAGCATGGGTTTGTGAGAAACTAGCATTCCTTTCCCACTCCGCTCTATTGTAAGTTCCTCTCCAGCAAACCAAAATGTCTCTCCTTCCCAACAATCTCGCTCCTTCATCTGTTGCCACAGCCACATAACCAATCCAAGCTGATCTGTCCGGAACGAACAATTCCACCGGGAATGAAACATTGACCCATGCATAGATGTACTTTTTCACTTGGTATATTTGGCATTTCATTGCTTTGCCTCTGTCTGGGCCAACTTTAGAAAAAAAATCTTTTTCTTCATACATGGGAAGTTCATACCTGGGTGAATTAGTATCTTTAATTATGCAGTCATAGATAGCATCAAGTCTTTCACCATAACCAGTTATAAACTTGCTAAGGTCAACGTTGAGAGGATCCAAGAGACCATGCCATTTGTATTCCCCACTAAGCTCCCTCCATTCCTTTGTTATTGGCCGAATGATGATTTTGTTGACGACGAGTCCTTTCTTGCCATTATCACAATCAGTCTGTGCCATAGAGATTTCCATGTCCCCATACAGATGATCACAAGGGGTAATAAAGTCACCAACTAGGATCTCTTTCCATTCGTTTGTCGGCATATCATTCAAATATTGTGTGCGTTCAATTGGCTCATGGTTAGGCAGGAGGATTTTCAGCGTCACTGGTTGAGAAAGTCCAGTATTATCCTCCTTCTTCATTAAGATAAATGAAACTTCATATGAAGTCCTTGGGGTGAGCATTTCTGTAAGGAATTTCTTTTTTACCTCAAGCCAATATATTCCCACCGCCTCAGCCACCTCAACTTGAACACCACTGCCAAAAGACAACATACGTACAATTAGTAACCTTCCTTTCAAGTAGAAGTAACTAAGATAGGTTTATTTATAACATACTCAGTGTCTTTCATGGAAGCCCACTTCCAGTAACTTTGATCATCTGCCCAAGCGATTGAGAGATCCCTTGCATACAACATGAATGCGCTGGCGCTGGTAATCTTGTCAATCCAGAACTTCTGCAATAATGATTTATTACTGAAGTTGATTGCTAGTACTGAAAGTAGCCATGAAAACGATATTGGGGACTTACCTCTCTCTTTTCTTTCAGGAAAACTCCATCCCGAAGGCGATCGAGAACATCTGTAGAGTCAGCATAGCTCAGAATGACCTCCAAGTTGTCTGGGAGCTTACATGAAGCCATCTCTAATGGTTGCTCTTAGTTACCAACGCACACTTAGAATTTATAGGATGAGATGAAAGATATAACCATGTGGAAAAAGTTATAAAGAAAATTTGCTTCATGAATTTACTTAATACATTATAAAAATAATCACGAATGTCAAAATCAATCACAACACTTTGTATTGAATATCATGCATGAATTTTCATCACTAAGAAGTCTTCAAAATGTTGAAATTTTTGGCACTTAGAGGATGCTTAGTTAGCATCTAATAAAATGTCTGGCATAAACAAAATCGAAAAAGTACTCTGAGTGATTGTCAAGTCATTGCCGACTCCAGCAGCAAACGTTGAACACAAATGTGAATTTGACAATGTCAAAGAAATTATCCTGTGGAAAAAAGGTGTCAACAAAAGTCAGGAAGATATTGCTGTGTGGAAAAAGGTGACCATTTAATACGGAAATTTAACCAAAAAAAATTCAATTCCTTGAATTAAAAAAAATATGATTAATTGTTTGACACTTTCAAGTGTTATTATCCCTTATTTGAATTATTTAATACTGTTATTATGGGATATTGAGAAATGTGGTCTCTAAGGAGTAACATTGGTATTTGATATCATGCACGTCTTTTTATTACAAAGAAGTCTTCAAAAGATATCATTGAGAAAAAATATTTTAACATTTAGAGGATGTTTATTAGCACTACTTCTACAAAATTCCTCAACATTAAATATTAGTTTCTCATTGTTTTATAAATATTTCACAAAACTTTTGTAATTGTAATCAAAGTATAATTACTCTCTTATTATATTAATATCATAATAGTACTTATCAAGTCATATGTAAGTCTTTATCTTACTTAAACGGTTACACATATAAATATGACATTTGCTAGTACAAATTCAAGATAATGGTTGGGTAAAAAAGGAGACATTTCTAGCATTTAATCAATACTTAAATATTGTAATATTATATTTGTATAACTCTAATAATATCACCATCATAGATATAGGGTTTTTCTTTTTAATCAAACCATGTTAAACATTGATTGTTTGTTTATCTTCTTGTGTTTCTTGGCGTTCTTGCACTAAATTTTCAATTGGTTTAGTATCCTTCTCGTTAACGCAAATCTGTCACCAACAAATTAGGTATTTATTTTATGATTTTGCTTTTTACAATGAATAATTATTTGAATAACTTAATACTATCATTATGGGATATTGAAGTGTTCTGTTGAAGCGGCAACATGGGCATTTAATATATGTGTTTATTTTTAATTAGTATTCAAAAGATAATATTGAGATAAAATATTTTAATATTTTAATATATGTTACCATTGAGAGAATATTCAAAAGAACTTGGTTTTTAATGAGTCCAATTTGGATTAGTCAAACTTAAGTTAGAACTCTTGCTTGGTAATTCGAGTTAAATTTGGTTTATTTATTCATACGATAATATTGTTTATCTCGTTAATAATACTATTTACTTTATTAAAAATATTTCAGTGATATAGTGCATCAACTTAAACGATCTTGAGCTTAAGTTAGACATTATGGATAGTTTGAACTTACTTGAACATTTGATTACAAGAGATACTTCCGGCACTATTGCAAGAGATTCCAAACCAGGTACCTGGACCTTGTTTTTGTTTTGAAGTGGATAGAAGTATTTGTGGCATTGACAAAAGAAAGAGTCCATGATGACAGAAGAGAAAATGGCTATGGTTTTCAAGGCTGGCTTTCCATATGAGAAGAGCTAGTGCTTCTTGAGCAGAATTAGAAGTAACATCAGTTGAAGAATGAGACATAACAACAAACAAGAGCAGGAAAACAAGTGAAAAAACTCTCTTCAAGATTGACAACCCCATTGTTTGTGATATTATGTAGTGCATATCATTATAGAAATATACTAGATTTATAAGTGTGAAGATCGAAACTCATATTATACAAAACCAATTAATTTGTGTTAATATCCAATTTACTATATTTATATACCATTCACTTATATTATTTTTTTTTTCATGTGAGATTCTTTAGTCTCTAACACTCTCTCTCATTTATATTATTTTTATTTGATATGAGATTCTTTAGTCTCCAACACCCTCTCTCAATACCATGTAGAAATATATTAGATATATAAATATGAAGATTAAAATTCATATTATATAAAATTAATTAACTTATATTAAAATATAATTTATCACACTTATATATCAGTCATTTATATTATTTTTATTTAATGTGAGACTTTTTAATCTTCAACAATCATAATTTAGAAACATATATATATATATATATATATATATATATATATATATATATATATATATATATATATATATATATATATATATATATATATATAATGATTGCTGGCAGAGGACAAGTAACATCACTATCCACATCAAGAGGTTGTGGAAACATTTATTTAGCGAGCAGGAAATTTGGGGGGAACATTTCATGCATTAAAGTATGCATTATGAGTTGCTTTTATATATATGTGTATATATATATATATATAATTGCTCGCAGAGGACAAGTAACATCACTATCCACATCAAGAGGTTGTGGAAACATTTATTTAGTGAGCAATTCATAATGCATGAAATGTTCCCCCTCAAATTTCCTGCTCACTAAATAAAAGTTTCCACAGCCTCTTGATGTGGATAGTGATGTTACTTGTCCTCTGCCAGCAATCACAAATGCACATTTGGTCAGACTTATTTGACTTGACTTAAAAGTGTCTGTCTTACATTCGTTCATATTTAATTATGAAATTAAAAAAGATAAGGCAGACTAATTCAATTTTGTTGCTTAGGCAGTTTTCTAGACATAAATTTTTTGCAACCCCCTGGATAATGTGGACAATAAATTTCCTGCAACTCTAGTTGGCAAATTAGTTTTCATGTAGCTGCAGAGTAGGACTCTTATTTAAATGTTGATTATGTAGTTAACACATTAGTAAAGAGAGTTAGATTCGAATCAAATTGAGTTTAAGTTGAATTGAGTTTAAACGTATCGAGTTTTTCTCAAAGTTGTTCGAGATTAATCATTTTGAGTTTGAATTCAATTCGAGTTCACCTATAGTGTCAAGTCAAGTTGAGTTTTAAGTTTAGATTGAAACTGTAGCTAAAAAAAACTAAAATAATGTCGTTTTAATGTGTATTGATCAAAACAACATCATTAATGGATTCGTATCAAATTTTTTCAAGCTCGCTTGCTTGGTAAGCCATACATCTCGCAAGCTCAAACTCGAAAATATTTAACTCTCAGGTTTGAGTTCATACTCAAGTTCATTTAAGTCAAACTAATTTTAAGTTTGTTTAAGCCAAACTTATTTATGAATTTGAATAAGCTTGACTCGAATCCAACCTTACTAGTCAAGGTTTTTCATTTTATGTAAGTGGTTATGCTTCCCGCAACAAACTATCAGAACTTTAGCTCCCTTTGCCTGAATCTTTAGCATTTTTATAAATCAAGCTATTATAAATTATTAACGTCATAATTTTCATTTTTCTTTATTCAGTAAGAATCAAGAAAGTGTTGAATTCAAATTCACATTGGAGATTTAATTTCAAGTTAACATTCTATAAAATTATTTTACAATTCAATCAAGTACTATTCTACACTATAAATAAATAGTTGAATTTATTTTATTCCCTTCAGAATTTTCCACGTTTTTGTATAAACGCAAAGATAATATGAAAATATGACCTAATTACTGGACTTTAGCTATATAGAAACTATGACCAAAATATCACTATTTTTTTTTTTTTTTTGAATTTATGCTGTTTAAGAGCCATGTCCAGATAAGCAGAGTTCTATATGAGAATAGTTTTGTCGGTTGAGATGATATTTCATCATTGGGAATCCCAGAAATGATGCAGTTCAAAATTTTGAACTCCAAAATTTTGATTTTTTTACTTTAAAAAATTAATAAATCTGAAAATATTACTGGAAAACTGTAAACCACCTTTTAGCAACTTTAGTATGTATTAAGAATAAAATCCACCTATCCATGCTGCCAAAGTCATCAAAACACAAAAGCATTCACCACATAAACATATCAGCTAATAGTTAAAGACTATTAGTTTATTTCTTCTATTAGGACTGGGAATAGTAAAATAATTAAAATGAAAAAAATGCATGAAATTTATGCATATTATTTATTCATGATAATCAAACAGTTTAAAAGTTGATGAGGTGACTTCTAAAAATATTTAAATCAATCGGAAATTAAAAATATATATATATATCATTTATTTCAATCAAACATAATGAAATAAATATAAGGGGCAGCTTGGGGGTGTTCTTATCTCGAATATCTTAAAAGCTGAAATATGGAGTCAGGGGCTGAAGTACCAAAGAAACCAGTGTTTATCAACAAATGTAATTGATGTGAGTTGAAGTCTGAAATTTAGCACTCACAGTTGGATTTTTGTGAAGAAATTATTGCCAAAATTAATAAGAAATGGAAAGACGTTGACACTGTCCTAGTTGCGCAAATTATTTGATTCGTGCATTAATGGTTACCAATTTTTCATGATTCAATAATACAGCTCATATCACATGCTGTTGCCTGTTTTTCTATCTACTGACTTAGTCAGGATGAAAAATACATTAAACCGCAAACTAAACAAAATATTTGTGGCATTACAAAACGGAAAGTTTCTTGCCATGACTCAAATTGAGCTGTGAACTAATCTCAAATCAAGTCATCGTCTGGCTTGTGAACTAAACCAAGCTAAACTTCATCTAGCTCGAGTTCAGCTAGCTTTTAGAAACGAGTTAACCCTCTCAGTTTGAGATTGATTCGAGTTTAATCTATAAATTCAAATCGAAATGAGCATTACCAAGTCAACTTTTGAGACTGAGTTAGCTTGTTTTGGGTCCAACCCTATGGATGTGGTTATATAGGTGTTAGTGAAAGTCTCATCTTTTGAGTTAGCTTTCAGATCGAATCTATAATGCTCAATTCGAGCTTGAACTTATTCGATTTAGTACATAGTATCAATGAAGAGCTACCAATGGATGAATAGTTTCGTCATCAAAATGAATAATATCAGTATGGTTGGAGCTCCTGTTTAATATGGGCTTATTTAAGCCAAGCCAATTCGAATTGGATCGAACCTTAGGATATTAGTAACCTTTGACTTTTGTTTGATATCAGGACCCAACAACCCCCAATTGAGAGACTTAGAGAGAGCACCTGATATTGTTCTCATAGACAGTGTCACTATTAATGATGTGTCAATCTGTACATTATAAGCCACTTAAAGTCACAATGTATTGTCTGGTTTAGCCTTCATTAAACTCACAATCTGGCCTGAGAGAGAGAAACAATAAATTTATATTGATCCAAGGCCGTCAAAACTTATTTGATGTGAGATTTTTAACATTAACACAATTATAACACTTATAATTACATCCCAAGGACATTCTAGTTATTTCATGAAAATAATGTTGAGTAAATCTTTAAGTAAAAGAAAAAACAGCAAAGGGACAATTGCTTTTATGATATATGATAAGCCTGTGAAGTATTAAGATGAAGACATTTAATTTGTCTAAAAAATTATGGGACATTGTTAATGAGATACCTCCTAATGGAATGAACATATAGCAGGAAAATGATGCAGCAGCTAGCACTTTTCATCCTTCAACATGTCGTGGATTATTTTTTTTCTTTTAAATAATTTCTGTAGTAAATAAATATTATTCCAACAAAGTATGAAAAATTTATTGCAGAGAATTGGAAGAAATATGAAGCAATACTCAGAGGCGATCTGCAAAACTTGGAATATTTCCTTCTGACTTGGAATATTTCACTCAGCTGTATAATTATATGCCATGGTTGAGTTTGGTTAATTTGCAGTTCTAAACCATGTAAAGAAAATGCAAGAGATAAAGTCCATGTCTTGAATTTGAGCTAAACGAATTCAAATTATGTCATATTTTGAGATCAAACCAATTCGATTCGAATCTAGCCTTAATCGTCATAGATTGAGGTAAAAGAAATTTTGGGGCTGAAATATAATATATAATAAATAATAGAATAGGAATTAGAAAGTTACATCTATGGGGCTCAAGGTTTTTTTTTTTAAATTTTTTTTCAAGAATTGGGGTGGCAGAAAATAAAAACTGAATTTATAGGGAGTAGATAAAATTTCCCATACAAATTTTAAAATTTTACTCACTGATTTTTTTCCTTCCGATAAAATTTAACAGGTGGACTGGCAAATTTGTATGTCAGTGTTAGGCCTACAAACCATGTGGGCTGGCTTGATAAAAACTATTAAAAAATTATTTATAATTAAAAATTAATAAAAATTATTATCTGGTGGATTGATTAACAAAACACGTGAGTTTGCCTATTAAAAGCCTACAAAAGCATGACCCAAGGGGCCTTGGGCCGTGCTACGAACCTTTCTGTCCTAGCGAGCCGACTTAACTAATTAAGCTCATCAATTGGTAGGCCTAGGCCCAACCTGAACCCTAAGCATGGTGAGCTGTGCTAGAGTCGGCTTGACCTGACACATTCCATTGTCATATCAAGTAGTTTATTTTTTTAGTATAATAAACATATATGAGGTTAAACGACAAGGGGTGGATTCAATCACACCTACATCCGAGGTTGACTTGAGTATGATTCGAATTCATAATATCGAGCTTGTGCTCAGACTCAATTAAACATGTGTATAGTATTATCAAAAAGATTATTGACACAATAAAAACTGTTATCAATGGAGTGAATAACATAGTCAGAACGGTAAAGAAAGATAAATAAGTTGAACTCAAACTGAATTACCAAATTGGAGCTCCAACTCAAGCTTCACTCGTTCAAGCCGAACTAGCTTGAACCAACCCTTACTTCTTGTCAATAAATATACGCACATACACTAGCTTGGTGGAAATTAAAATTAAATGACTTTTAGTGTTCTTTTTATAAAATTAAAATTTCATTGAGAAATAAAAGGCTCACAATGCACAAATGGCTTTGTACCATAGTCAACACACATAAACCAGAAGAAAAACCCCAACCCGACTCTTCCACAGAGGAAGGAATTAATTTCCATAAAAAAAATCGACTTTGTATTATGTTTTTCCCAGGAATTTTATGATGCCTTGGGCAAGGCATATGGTAGTGCACAAAGTTCTCTAATGTATTTCTTCAAAGGCCAAAAGACTTATTCCTACCCAAGGTTTGATGTAATCCCAAACTCCTATCACTAACTTTCAAAAACCTAAAGTCCCACTCATAAGTTAATTTTGATAACATTTTGGTTAGTGAAAAGGGCATTTAAGTAAAACCAAATGCATGATGCTTTTATTTTAAACATTATTATGACAATCTAAAAACAAACCCAAATAGTTTTGAACTACTCACCACCTAACTTAATCACGCTAAAAGAGTCATCTTCATTTACAACCATCACTTCGTTTTCGTTTCTCTGTCTTCTGTTTTTTTTTTTTCATTGTTAATATCTAAGTCCAAATAGTTTCACTAAAGAACGAATCAACAAAGGGAAGAAAGAGATGTTGAAGAGTCCCCAAAAAGCCATTATGCAGATTACTAAATGGGTTTCGGATCTTGATCATTGTTGCCTTTTGTTAATAATCCCTCTTTTATTTGTTTTTGTCTTTCTTTCTCTATCTTATCCACCTTTGGGCTCATTATGCAGACAAGACCTAGGAAGATGAATCTTCTTCCCAAACGAAGACAAGATCATCTTCCCCAACAAAAGCCACTGGAGGGAGAGAGATTGCCAAGGAGAGAGCTCAAGATTTATTAATCGAATAAACTGTTTGATGAAATGGGTTATCAAAAGTGTTAAAACTATGGGTTGTGTCAGAGTGGTAAAACTATGGGTTGTGTAAAAGTGGAAAAACTAAGGGATGTTCTTAAACTGTTTGACGAAATGATGCAGAGAGGCAAAGATTGTGTCATTCTTAGGAAAATGAAAATAAGGGTAATCTAGTAATTTAAAATTAAATTAACAGAAGTTATTAAAAAATTTAGATAATAGGTGGGTACTTGGGTTTTTGAAAGTTGGTGGGTGGGAGCTTGGGATTACATCAACTCTTGGGTAGGAATAAGTCTTTTGGCCTTCTGATGATCACTTCTCATCTTGCCATACTCGTCTGAGCTTGCACTAGTTCGGGTAAACGTTATCTCATATCCAACTTCAACATAAACTGTGAATGGAATTTTAGTGATAACGTCATCGACCCTAATACTTTTAAAATATTATGGAACCTTTAAAATGGTGTAATAATCAAGCAATAATTTTGAATAAAACTACTTGATTTCTTACCAAACCTGAAGAAAACTCACTATTAAATACATGATTATTTATGAAATTTCCTAATCATTGATATTTAAAGAATATTGGATAATTTGAAAAACACTTTAACTTAGGTAATGTGGTTTTAATAATCAGATCAAACTTTGAACTAGTATAAGTTATCCTTATCCGATCAATTGGATTGGAGGTTAGACATGAATTGTTTAAGAGTGATTTTGTCTCTTGTTTTGTTAAGGGGTCAACTTGATACACACTTAAGGGTGATTTTATTGATTTCCATTCATGTAGGGATCAAAAAATACTTACAAAAAGAGTATAAATAGAAGGTGAGAGGCTGCAAAAAAAAGGAGAGTTATAGCCCTCAAAAACCCTAATTGTAGAACACACAAACTCTAACCATCAATCTCCTCTTTGGTAGTTTTTGTTGGTATTGATCTCATCATTTCCAACTTCTCCAAACACTAATTTGTCAATTCCACCTCCCATCCCACCTCCATCTTCTCTTCAAAAGCTCCTCCTAATGATGATATGGTCATTTGCAACTCTTTCTAATGAACATCGATCTGGTCAGTTCTGGTGACTCATTCACCTTGCCATTGTTCTTTAATTTAAACCATAATTGATCTAGTGGTTGTACTGCAATCGGATACAACTCCCCCAATTGAACTATGTGTTAAAGTGGTTCAATAACTAAAGTCATTGGATAATTAACTAGAACTTTGGAAAGGTTTTAGGTTTCAGTCAGAAAAGTTAAATTAGCCAGTTCGATTGGTGTTTCAAAACCATGCTAGGCATTTTATAAGAAGTGTTAGAATATATTCTATTTCCTATATTAGAATAAATTTTGAATTTTGGCTTTTTATTATATGTAATTATACATTGATTATATATTGATTAGCTTGATTTTATTTCCTTGTATAAAATTTAGGACATGTATATATTCATGTATAATCAAACATTATGAGATATACAAATTTTATTTCTTCAATTATTCACATGGTATAAGAGCATTAATTTTTTTTACAGCTACCACCCATATTTTTCTCTATTACAACACTTTCTAATAGGTTGAGAAACTTCACTTCACCCTCACATAAGGGAAAACACTCTTCTTGTCCTTGACTTTTTTCAACCTGCTATCTCAATTTCTAGTCACCAACTTGAGGGTTTGTGGATCTTTCTCACTAGGTTATCCTTATTTTTGGTTTTTTATTTTTTCTTTCCTTGGTTGGTTTCATTCCTTTATGCTATTCTTGTATTCTCTGATGATCGACAAGTACAGTAGAGGGATTTGCCTCATTGCTAGTTGAGAAATGAAATGTTATCGGTTCTACTTGAGACGAGTTCTTCGACAGATAATCTTTTCGACAACAAAGGTTTTTGGTACTTTCTCTCCAAATCTTGGTTTTCTTTTTTGTGACAACCAGATGGATCTCTTAGTCTCATAGGTGTTAAGGTAAGTGCCCTAAAGCCAATTTGAAATTTGTGGATGTAATTTTATATTAATAATTGATAAAGGATTTATTGTTATTCAATTCAAATGTTATCTATTTATATGATCATATGAATAACATGCCCTTAAAACGGTATAATTGTGATGATGGGATCAAATGGTTGATTGTGGGAATCCTATGTACACTTTTAGTGGTTATTCTAGAAATGTCAGTAATCCCAACATTATAATGAACAAGCACACATGTAATTATGATGGGATTATCGTAGTATTAAGCAACCCCACTAAAAGTAATGACAGTTTTCACGTGTTGAAGTTATTGTAGACAGCTTGTGTAATACATGAGTGCACATTGTAGATGTGTTCATTGAATTGACCTGACCAAAGGATATCTATATGAATAGTTTCTCCAATGTCTATGAAATAAATCGCTGAACATCACGGGTGCATGTAATCCTCTAACTTGATGTCGCTAGACTAGCTTATGTAAGGATCAATATAATTTGATGTTATCTAATGTGTCATCGTGATTGAGGTAATTATAAAGATTGTACTTTGTCATATCGTGAGATACATAAAGACTATGGTTGATCGATAAATGATTCGTCACTCTTGAGCATAAGAAAAGATATCTCATATGAGAATACTGAATGACATCTATGACAACTTGAATCTATGACCATAGTGGGATAAGGTTGTAGCATAATTCGTGTAAGTCATTGATGTGTATCAATTCATACTAAGAAATCACTGAGATAGACATATATTTATGTCTCAGCCTTGAAAGATACTAGTTTACGAAAAGATTGAATTACACATAACTGTGATGTTGTAAAAGCTTAAGACATGTCTACTACTATTTTGTCATCCGAGTGATTATGATGTTTTGCTAGAGGTCAATCTTTATCTGTGTATAAATTCACTTTGAATCTAGACACTATGAATTTGATAGAAAGCTTATAGGTCACATGCATATAAGAATTAAATCGAACTTAGAGAAGTGAATTGTTTGTTGATAATCTTAATGTTTAGGAAAGAGAGAACAACAACGAATGAACTGGGTTTACCTCATAAGTTGAGAGGACTCAGTTTGACTATGTCTTGACATAAGTGCGTAGCCATGCACTTTAATGTGCCAGTCATGCATTCAGTGGTCATGATGTCGGCCATGCAAATACATGGCATGACTAACACCATGAAAAGAAAAAAAATTAAATAAATAAATGCATGCATGTTTGGACAAAAGCACATCCACTTGTGCAATGCTTGAAACATGTTGGCTACGCATGTTTACATGCCAACCATGCATGTATGTGTTGAAGAATGCCCTCCATGTTTAAAATTCTAATAAAACTTGGACACATGAACATATATAAGACATAATTATTCACGTATTAAGTGAGACTAGACAAGAGCTCTAGCAACCTTTTTGTTTGGAATTCCTTTGTCACATTTGTGCTTCGCATGGATACCAATGCACTACTTTGTAAGGGTTGGATAACATTCTTTCTTTTGTCATGTGAAGGCTGAAGAAGCCATCAATGCAGGTTTAAACTTAAAACACTCTATAAGTGTTTTTGTATGTTTATGAATTTATGTTTAAAATGGGTATTCTAATCATGGTTTTCAAGTTTGTATGATTTTTAAATTTTTAAATTTCTCTACACTGCTAATTGTCGATGCCTTAAAAACCCTACAACGGGTTCCTTTTCTTTTCTAACAACCAATCTTTCACGCAAAGCTTCTATGAATTGTTGTTTGGCTAGAGAAATTCGTGAGTTCAATTTTTGGAATTGTTTTTTGGCTTGGAGTTTGGTTTTCCTTTTAATGCTTTGAAATTATTTATTGTCCTGGAGATTTGCAATTATTTATTGCCTTGGAAATTGGGTTGTGACTCTCCATATGGTTGCTTGAAAAACATGATTTATTTTGAATTTAGTGGTTTATTTTTCAAGATAAATTTCTTAGATTGGGACATTTCTTTTAAAATTAGATTAGCGGATATTGTTGGGTTGTTTTGGACTTTGCATTAGGCCAAAGGACTATTTCCCACCCAAGGTACATGCATTTCTCAAGTTTTCTTCTGTTAACTTTGAAAATCTCATTTACCCACATGTGCACGGTTAAAACTAATGGTTTCAAGGGTAAAATCATTATTTTGTTTGTATTATAAAAAATAAACTTAAATTTGATTTAATTTCCCCCCCTAAACCCTAAAAACTAATAATTTCAGTTCAACCCAAGTTTTAAAAAATAGCATTTTCCTCCCTAGGGTTTCTAGTTTTTAGAATCAATTTTCTAGTATTGTTTATTTCTCTTCGACGGCCTCTAGGCAATGACTCTTCCTCTCTAACACGATCTTCTTCTGGCAGCTCTCCTGGGAGCTGTCATCGACGAAGAGTCTTTGTCGTCGACAAAGACCTCGTCTTCATCGATGACAGCTCCCAGGAGAGTCGCCAAAAGAAGACTATGCCAAAGAGGAAGAGTCGTTGCCTAGAGATCGCCAGAAAGGAAGAAACGACACCAAAAAATTGAATCTAAAAACTGGAAACCTTATGGGAAAATGTTGTTTTTTTAAACTTGAGTTGAGGTGAAATTATTGGTTTTTAGGGTTTAGGGGGGAAAATGATATAACTAATGGACTCAGTTAATTTTAACAGTCCATGGGTGGGTAAATGGTATTTTCAAAGTTAACAGGGGAAAACTTGAGAAATGCGCATACTTTGAGTGGGAAATAGTCCTTTGGCCTTTGCATTATTGGATTCTTGTGGTGGAATACTAAATTGTGTTAGGCTTGTTGCATTGTGTTGGATTGTTTTGGCTTGCTACTACATATTGAATTATCAAGTTGTGTTGAGCTTGCATTACTATTTTATCTTGGTAATGTTGGAGTTAGCCTATAAGTTGACATTATTTGGAGTTATTTATCTATGGAAAAGGTAGAAATCTCATACCTTATTAGTACCATCCTTAAGGCTACGACCTATGTTGTTTGAGCATAAGAAATGTCTGGGTTTCTTAAGGGTCGAAAATTGTGACATTATATTAATAGTGATATACCCTAACCAATCAGAAAAGAAGACATGGAGACATCCAATTATATTGCATTACCTGAAGAATAAGATAGCAAAAACTGCCAAATTATTACCTGGTTTCATAGTACTTGTGTTTCAACAATCAAACTTTAATTTAGTTGTCTTGAGATTGCTAAATAAATATGGGACTTGCTTGCTAAATGTTACTCCACTACCAATGCCATTCATTGGTTTCAACTTTATGGTAACCTCAATTGCATGCATAAAAAATTAAGTTAATCTATTAATGAATTTCTCTTAGAAATGATAGCTTTATGGGATCAATTATCGTTGTCTAAACCAAATGGCATGATCCTCAAGATGTCATACTCTATTGAAAAGAAAGATGAATTTCGAGTATATTAGTTTATTATAACATTAAATGATAAGTTTGAATCAGTGAGATTCTCTTTGCCACAAAGGGATGCCTTCCTAGATCTTAACATAATGGTTACAAAATTATGTGTTGAGGAGACTTGTCTAGCTACCTTGAAGTCTTGATAATCTTTATTCTCCATTGATATTGTTTTGGCTACTCTTGCCTCCTCTTCATCTCAATGTAAAATATTTTGTCGTTACTGTCATAAACCATGGCATGTTGTTTCTGACTGCTTTAAGTTGTAATCGAAGAAAGGCATTGGACAACACAATTAACCTAATTCCAAGTCTAGTAAGGCTTTTAATTCTAATGTCATTGTTACTGCCACCAAAGGTTCATCTTCAAGTCACTCTTTTGCCATAGATGAGTTTCTTAGTAATGTAGACCTTGATACTCTTGAGCATTCATGTCACTATTTAAGTGACTCATATTTTTATTTTTGAAAGAAGTTTTAAAACATCAAAATTTATTAAATTGATAGGATCTAAATCATTAAAAATTTAATTCTTATGGATGTTTAGTATAGATCCACCTAATATTTGTGCGTACTACAGGTACACAACCAATGACATTTATAACTACATCTATTATTTTGTGGTTTACTCTGTATTATTATTTATTTTGTTTCAATCTTAGTCCACTTCTGGTGGTATGATTGAGATTTTCTATTATAATCATCTTTGAATTGAAAATTATTTCATCCAAGATCTTACTCACACCCATGATAACTACTTATACTAATTGCGTTGACTTTAGGAAACGATGCAATACTTGTGGGACGAGTTTGATGGTTTTTCATTAATAAGAAAAATTAACTCAGAATTTTTTTCTCAATATTGCTACTACATGAGTATATTATAAAAAAATAAAAGGTGAAGAATATTTTTCTCTTCCACATTATCTCAATCAAGGAAAAATTCTGAACATCGCAGAGTTGTACTAAACTATAGAGTCATTAGGAGTATTATTGAATATGATGTTTAAATTTATCTTTTAAATTTGTCCACGAATCTAGCGGATTTATCATTATATCCATATATTCGACTTGCAATCTTTCGAGGATATGATATCGGTAAAATAGTGGTTTTAGATTTATCCTTCTAGAACATTTTATTTAATCATTTTCTCAAGACTCATAAATTTCAGGTAGAAAATCGTGTAAAAACCCCATTTAATATTATCCATATAATTTTAGAAACTTCAAATTTAAATATTATCATATTTACAAAACTTCTAGTTTTACAGATAATATATATGAGTTAATCTTTAAAACTTCAAGTTCAAATATTATCTCATATTTATAAAACAACTTATTTTATAGGGAAAATAGTGGGATTAATTTTTGAAAATTTTATGTTTATATATTATCTTATATTTACAAAACTTCTGGTTTTATAATTAATATTTAGAATATTATGGTATGTAAACTTTAATTCTATTATATTTCAGACTTCAAATCCATATTTTTTATAATTTATATAAACTTTAGATTGTAAATGTGATATAGTTAATATAAAATAAATAAATATTTTAATAGAATTTGAGACTACAATCTCATATATATAAATATATATTCTCATGATTTTGTTAATTCAGATTGTAAATCAGATTTAATTATTATAATATAAATATATATTCAAATAATATTTAGAATTTCGGCAGTAAGAATAATATTAGGATGAAAGAAGTGTGTGTCCACAATGGAAAGGGACGCAGGTTTATACAGCCAAATTTCATTACCCATAGTCAATAATATCATCCCATTCTTCCTTTTCATTAAATGCAATCCCATCAAAGTTTCTGACTTTCCTTTCGCGTTGGGTGGTGGAAAATCTACCATATATACAACATTTTCAACATAAATGGTGTGGGTTGGTGAATATCATTATTAAGTACGCTATATAAATTGTATTATTAGAAATGAATATATATAGAGTTTTTAAAGTAATTTGATTTATAGATTGAAAGTTTAGCCCACTATCATGTTATTGATTGTTTTAGGAAAATTTTAGCTTAATAACAGTATAAAATATAAATATATTACTTTTTGTCTCAATATAATCTTATAAAACATGACGAAGAGATAATTATGTAAATATAAAATTGAAACAAATACGTCCAAATTCTTATAATTATAAGAATTTTTCAATGTAATTGATCAAGTGGGTTGGTGAGTATCGTTGTTAAGTACTGTTTATAAATTGTACTGTGAGACAAGCGGTTCTCCTTTAGTTTATTTATATGTATCATTTTTCTGTTCTTGCACAAGTCTCCAAGCCTGGCCACACCAAACCGATATATCCGTTCTGATCTCTATGGAGATAAAATTTTCCGTCTGCTTTTTCTTAGCTTTCTTACTTCATCTTTCGACACTTTCCTTCATTAATGCTGAAGCAACGGATATTTCCACGGACAAACAAGCTCTTCTTGCCCTGAAAGCTGGTATAAGCCATGATCCTAGCAATTTATTGGCCGGTAATTGGTCCACAAGAGCTTCTGTTTGTGATTGGATTGGCATCACTTGTGGTGTCCGCCACCATAGAGTCACAGCTCTGAATATTTCTTATCTGAATCTTACAGCTACCCTTCCTCCTCAATTAGGAAATCTATCTTTCCTTGTAATTCTAAGCATTAGAAACAACAGCTTTCACGGCTCTATCCCGGATGAGTTGGCTCACTTACGTCGACTCAGATATCTTCAATTCAGTTTCAATAACTTCATCAATTTAAAGATCCCATCATGGTTGGGTTCCTTGACCAAACTTCAGTTCTTGGGTTTGAGTGAAGTAAAGTTTTCAGGGACTATTCCTCGGTCCCTTGGCAACTTGTCTTCACTTGAACGACTTCATCTCGATCATAATCAGTTGTCAGGTTCCATTCCCACCTCCATTTTTAACATATCATCACTGCAGAAACTTAGCCTGTATCAAAACCAACTCTCTGGTTCCTTCCCTTCCATCCTTTCCAACATGACTTCGTTAATATACATTGACCTCGGTGATAATGGATTATCTGGTGGACTTTCTGCAACTACTTTTGATCATCTTCCTAATTTGGAATCGCTTTATTTGGATAAAAACTTGTTCAATGGCGAAATACCATCCAGTCTACCAAAATGCAAAGGTTTGCAATACTTAACCTTGGCGATAAATTATTTCATAGGCTCCATTCCGAGAGAAATCGGGAACTTGACTCAACTTAAGTGGCTGTATCTCGGATATAATGAATTCCAAGGTATGATACACACAAATATATATATATATATATATATCACAAATTTTCTTTCTAGATCATACAATTGCTTACTTTAAATTTTATTTTATTTTATTTTATAGAAGTTATAAAATAGTTGAGTAACCTTCTCTTTTCCACCAATGGAAGAAAATTTCGCTATGAATGAATAAGACAAATTTATATTATCAATGGACTGCACTGAGCTTCTTATTAATTTTAGGGTTGTACCATAGAAAACATATAACTATATATTTATATAGAATTTTTAATAATGTTGCAATTACAAAGAAATCTCTGTTAAATTTTGAACGAGAGAACCTTACTAGAGGGTTACGCCCAGCAGCGACTACTGACTCTAGAAGATATGGTTTATATATAATTAGACTCTGCAATCCAACACTATTCCTTATCCTCAGTATTTCTTCTTTAATTTATGTTATCATTTCAGAATCTCTTCTTGTTGCAAACTAATTCACTGACTGAACAATCATTTTTCAGGTGAGGTACCATATGAAATTGGTAATCTTCGTAATCTTGAGATTTTAATGCTTGATTATAACAACCTTCTGGGCCCTGTCCCAGCTGCTATTTTCAACATCTCAACAATGAAATTCCTTTCGCTTATATACAATAAACTCTCGGGAATCCTTCCATCTACTGCAGAGCTTCCAAATCTTGAGCAGCTTTACTTGGGAGATAATAATTTCATTGGACCATTTCCTGGTTTCATTACAAATGCCTCTAAGCTCTCTATTATAAACATAGGATTCAACTCATTCTCAGGCTTTATTCCAGAAGCAGTTGGTAACTTAAAAAATCTTGAGTGGCTTTACTTATCTTTTAATGACTTGACATCTTCTACTTCAGATTTGAGTTTAATTTTTCCTTTGACAAATTGCAAGAATTTAAGGCATCTTGACGTAGATGGAAATCCACTAAATAGCATCCTTCCAAGTTCCATAGGCAATCTTTCAGTTTCTTTGGAAAGTATATACATGAGTGAGAGCAACATTAGTGGAAACATTCCCAAAGAAATCGGAAACTTAAGCAGCTTGGTAGAAATACAACTACACGACAATGAATTGATTGGCTCTATTCCAGTTGCAATTGATGGGCTAAAGAAACTCCAAGGTTTGTCTCTTGAAAATAATAATTTGGAAGGATTCATCCCGTACAGTCTTTGTCATTTGAATGAATTGGTTGAGTTGCACTTGGATGGTAACAAGTTCTATGGGTCCATACCTGCATGCTTAGGCAATCTTACTACACTTAGGAAATTGTTTTTAGGTTTCAACAAATTAACTTCTTTTATACCCTCAAATTTGTGGAACCTTAAAGATATCTTGTACTTTGATTTGTCATCAAATTTTCTGAATGGATCTCTTCCATTAGAGATTGAGAATCTTAAGGTTGCGATAAACATAGATTTGTCAAGGAATCTTATTTCAGGAAGCATTCCAATTGCTATTGGTAGCCTAGAGAATCTACAAAACCTTTCCTTAGCATTCAATAGACTACAAGGCTCAATTCCTGAAACATTTGGTAAGTTGACAAGCTTAGAATTCTTGGATTTGTCAAGTAACATTCTTTCTGGATCGATTCCTAAGTCTTTAGAGGCACTCATTTACCTAAAATATCTAAATTTATCTTTCAACCAACTCAGCGGTGAAATTCCTAAAGGAGGATCTTTTGGAAATTTCACATCTGAGTCATTTATGGGAAACCTTGCATTATGTGGTTCTTCTAAACAGCATGTTCCACCATGCAAAACTACCACATCTGGAAAGTCAAGTTCAAGAAAAGTTATCTTGTTGATTGCTTTGCCACTAAGCATTACGTTGACATTAGCTGTTTTTGTTATTATAATTGTCTCGATGAAATGCGGAAAAAAGAGAACAAGGCCACCTACACATGTTGAGATGCATCCACTACACACGTGGAGAAGAATTTCTTATGAAGAGATAGTGAGAGCAACAAATGGATTTAGTGAGAACAACTTGCTTGGAAGAGGAAGTTATGGTTCGGTTTTCAGAGGAAGATTACATGATGGGATGGAGGTTGCAGTAAAGATATTCAACTCGCATTTTGAAAGTTTTGAAGTTGAATGTGCAGTAATGAGTAATATTCGTCATCGAAATCTTGTCAAAATTATCAGCAGCTGTTCAAATTATGATTTCAAATCTTTGATTCTAGAGTACATGCCCAACGGGAGCCTTGAGAAATGCTTGTATTCTGATGATAACGTTTTGGACATTTCAAATAGGTTAAACATAATGATCGATGTTGCATCAGCTTTGGAATATCTCCATTTTGGTTATTCAGTTCCCGTAATTCACTGTGACTTAAAGCCCAGCAATGTCTTGCTAGATGAAAATATGGTTGCACATTTAAGTGATTTTGGCATTGCAAAGCTCTTGGGCGAAGAAGGCTCTATGACACAAACACAGACCCTCGCCACCATTGGTTATATGGCTCCAGGTAATTTTTTTTTTTTGGGTAAGTGTCAGGTAACTATTTCTAGTTCAGAATGTTTTATTTTTTTTTTCAATTAAATTTTCTTTGCTTCAAGTAACTATGTGATCATTGTCAGAATATGGAAGAGAAGGAAAAATATCTAGACAAGGGGATGTATACAGCTATGGTATTATGCTAATGGAAACCTTTACAAGGAAGAAGCCAACAGATGAAATTTTTACAGAAGGAATGACCTTAAGGAGTTGGGTTGGTGAAGCATTATGTAGCACAGTGATGCAAGTCTTAGACACAAATCTACTAAGAAGAGATGATGAACATTTCTCTAGCAAGGAGGAATGCATGTCATCTATCTTGAGTTTGGCTATGGATTGTACAAGAGAATCACCTCAGTACAGGATTGACATAAAAGAAGTAATAACAAGACTCATCAAAATTAAAGTTGAATTTGGAAAAGTCAGACAGAGAAGAGGCAGAAGGGTTTAAAATTTAGGTTGATTTCCTTCTATTTGCATTGATAGTAAAGTTTTAATGCTAGTCAGCCGTATTCTTTAACCTTTCTTTTGCTTATGTAATGTTATTTGACTATTGCACCCAATTGAATGTCATTTGCAGAGAGAAATGAATGAGTTTGCTAGTGAGCTTCCTGCCCATGAGTTGAACGGCCTGAGTTTCTGAGAAGCCTTGTGTAGTGATGAAGCGGCTTTCAACTTCTTCCAAGACTTAGATGACAACTTGTATATCATAATGAAAGAAGTGCTTGGAATCAGCTGTTAAATTTGATCGACCTTTGTGTATAAAAGACATAGTATAGAGGCTTTGTAGAATTTTCCCAGTTTTAATAAAGATGATTTTTTTTTTCCTTTTATTAACAATCGTTCCCTTTACAAACACAATCTTTATTATTTATGTTTTTGGGTATAATATTCTTACAATTGGAAATAATAAAGATTGGAAAGAACTTTTAATGGTCTACAATCAATAATAAACGTTAAAAAAATCAATGAAACTTTTTGGTACCATGTTAATGCCAAAAAAATTTTCTATAGAATGGAAGTCAAAAATATTACATCAATATAAACCTTTTGTCTTTGTCTCCCGCATGAGACACCTTTTAAAGACAACCACGAAATCAATAAAAGTTCGAGTGAACAAGATCTCACCGTTTTAAGTGGTGCATTACATATGAATCGAAACAACATTAATAGTGACACTATTTGCAAGGACAATGTTAGGTGCTCTCAAGTTCCTTTATTGAGGGTCTTAGGGTTATATTGATGCTAAAATCCTACATCGAAAAAGAGCTTAGAGCTTTGGATTCACTAAAAAGAAAAAAAGATTTAATATGGGAAAATTTTTTCTATTCCCGTCATTAATACTTTTAACAAGATAAACTATAATGATAATCGACAATTAGAAATAGACTTTTAATGATTATTTTCCATTTGTTAAAATTATAAATTTACTTGGTTTTAATGAAAATATAAATAATCGGTCATACAAAAAATCATAAAAATAAATATTTATAACGACATGATATTATCCTTTCGTTATTTCTTCTCTTAATAATGTTAGTGTTTTTTCATACTGATTAAAATAGTCCATTGTCTTCCTTGCGAGACATCTTTAAGGGCCATTTGGTTCAAAGATTTAAAAATTACCTTGACAATATATCATTTATTATTTTATTTGGTTTGTTAGTAATAAAATATTACAGTAATTTTTTATTACCAATACTGATGTAGCAAGTAATATAGGTGATAATCTGATTACCATTTTCACCTTATGTATTAAAAGATTATCAAGGTAATTTTGATTTTATTATAATTATATTCTTATTTATTAATTGTTTGAGACAAAAATAAATTTATTTTTAATTAATATAATAAATAATATAAAAAATATTTTTTAATAATTATTTTCAAAGACATTTAAACAAAATAATTTATTAGTATTTTTTTATTATTTTTAACCGAACACAATAATTATTTATACTAATCAAATTTTATCAAATATAATAATCATTTATACTTAGTAATCTTTTAAATAATCTATCTTTAAAATATTTTTTTTATTTTGATAATAAAACATTATCTAAACTAAATGTCTGTTTAAAGTAAAAACTATAAGCCCAAAGAAGGGAAAATCGTACAATACACCGCAACTTTTAGTGGTTTGGTTGTTAGAACGGTGACTTAGAGCTAATTAAATTTGTATAATTTGTAATTAATTTGTGTAATTTGTGGTTTCGGCTTATTTCATAGTGGGCAAGCCTGAGCGGCGAGCCTGATGAGATGGCCGCTCATGATCGGCTCTGTTACGAAGTTCGGGATCAGCTTAGACATACTCAGGACAGTGCAGCCGATCCCAGACTTGACTTACTATTTCTCCGTGATTCAGAAAAAACACGTAATCTGTGATGAAAGAATGGTTTACTTACTTTGTCGATTTTTCTGGGGAGATTACTGGTCATCGCCGAAGCAGAGAATAATCGGATTTTCCTCATCTGGGTCATCGCCAAACGCGAATCCAACCTCCATGTAACTGTTTCCTGTTCAGAATGTTTTATTATTATAATTTTTTTCAGTTAGATTTTCTTTGCTTCGAGTAACCATGAAAGTGCATGTGATCACTGTCAGAATATGGAAGAGAAGGGAAAATATATCTAGACAAGGGGATGTATACAGCAATAGTATTAAGCTAATGGAAACCTTCACAAGAAAGAAGCCAACAGATGAAATTTCTACGGAAGGAATGAGCCTGAGGAGTTGGGTCGATGAGTCATTATGCAACACAAATTTACTAAGAGGAGATGACCTGGCTTATCAATCTGTGGCCCCATGTATATTGTAGAACTCTCTATGTTCTGAAAAGTCATAGCCAATAACATAAAGTCCTGACAATTAATCGATCCATGGACTATACCCTGTCAATGGGTTTCCTAAACTCCCTTAATTAACCCACCTATGATATAGTTTGGCAAGAAAATTAATATCGTTTTTAACATGAATAAATATAAATTAGTGCAATAAATTTGACTGAAAAATTCGGTATAAATAGGTAACTCTCTGGCCCGTTGCGAACAAGAAATGAGAAGGCCTCTGTTTTGACTTTGGGGTCAAATTTGTCAGATGCTAAGAAGGTGAAACTGACGAGTGAGAATCCGCAGCATCGCTTGTTTCATTTACTTGCTCTGCTTCAAAATTTAATAATTCAGAAGGCAAAGACAACTTTCGGAAATGCACGCTTAATGTTTGATAAAATTCCTCTTTGAAACTCATCGTTCTGTTTTCAACTCTCGTTTTAGAGTGAAAAATGAGCTAAAACGCTAACCCTTTTATTTTTTTCTTTAATATTATTGCTCTGGTTCAAATAATGGGCCTTGTTATGGATGAGTACAACTTTTCTTCATGTGGGGTTATGCAGATAAATTTGTATTTGTGTCATTTTTTTGCTTGGTTTCAAGTTTATGATGGTTTCAATTGTTTTTGTTTGTGATTAAATGGTAGTTGAAGAATGGAGAATGAGAAGAGAGCTGAGCTAGTGAGCTTTTTAAAAGCTGTTCCCTCTTTAGAATTCTGTTGTGTTTATGGCTCCACTTTGCATCCAAACAATAAGGACAAGGTATCCCTGTGTTTTAGTTTTTTGGCTCTGTTGCATTTTTTAATGCCGCAATTCAATTTACTTTAAAGTTTGTGTTTTTATCTTTTAGCTTGTGAGTTTATGTTTATGCAGTCAGCCATGGTTGACTATATTCTCGGAGTCTTGGATCCTCTGCAATGGCATTCTCAGTTGTGATCATATATGATATCTAATTGTACTTTGTTGATTAAAATTGATTACTGATAGGAAAGTGTGTTTGTCGTACAACCAAGAATCTGAAAATGAGTGCAGATCATTATGCATCCTGGCTGAGGTTGCTTGGCGGGGCAAAGCTGGTAATTCTCTCTCTCTCTCCCTATATATCTTCCTATCTCTTAACTCTTGGGCACTCCTAAGAGATGCTGAAGAAATGTACCACCAAATACATAATATTTCAAGTTTAAACATAGGCAATATTATGTCCATTCGGTTTTGAGTATCCAATTAGATAGTCAGATGATATCACTATGTGATTGAGTATTATTTAATCTTTAATTTAAAATTACTTAACCACATAATAAAATATTATTAAAGTACTCAATTAATAACTCAAAATTAGGGGCATATATCTTTATTGTTAAAGATATTATCAACATCAACCCTAATACTTTTTAAAATATTATGGGGCCTTTAGAATGGCATTATAATCAAGGAATAATTTTAAATAAAACTATTTGTTCTCTTACCAAAAGTGAGGAAAACTACGATTAAATACATGATTATTTATGAAAATTTCTTATCATTGATATTTAAAAAATATTGGATAATTTGAAAAACACTTGGGTAATGTGGTTTTAATAATAAAATCAAACTTTGACTCAACATAGGTTAACTCTAGTCTAACCGATCAAATTGGTAATTGAATATATGAATTATTTAAGAGTGATTTTGTCTTTTTTGTTTTGTTAAGAGGTGAAATTGATATATACTTAAAAGTTGGTTTTATTGATTTCAACCCATGGAGGAATTAAAAAATATTTGTGAAGAGAGAATAAATATAAGGTGAGAGGTTGCCAAGAAAAGGAGAACTATAGCCCTCAAAAACCCTAATTATAGACCACACAAACCCTAACCATCAGTAGTTTTTTTTTTTTTTTACATTGATTTGGTCATTTTTTATTTCTCCAACCACTAATTTGCCAATTTCACTTTCTATCCCACCTCAATCTTCTATCCAAAAGTTTCTCCTAATGACGATATGGTCATTTACAACTCTTTCTAACCAATGTTGATCTTGTCACTTTTTGGTGGCTCGTTCACCTTCCCATTGTTCTTTAATTTAAACCGCATTTGATCGCTTGGTTACACCACCACTCAATAATACTCTCCTAATTAATATATATATATATATATTCCACATGCCATAAATCAAATCAAATTTAAGTTCAAACAAGTTTAAACTTAGTTTGATTTGGCTTCATTCCAACCCTACTCTACAATATATATATATATTGGGCCTTGCCCGTGCACACAGCAACATGAAGAGCTGTGTCTAAGTTTAGTGATCCTGGCTTCTAATGCATCTTTATCCTTCTCGCCTGTGAGTATAGCTTTATAGAGAGATAGATATTTCTCGCAATTTTCTGCAATAAAAACAAGAAATTCTCATAATTTGTTGGAATATTATTATCAATTTATATACTTGAGAAAATTCATTTAATTTAATTAATTTTTGACTACTTTCTCATATCTACTTCTTGCAAGTCCATTAACTAAAATTATCAAAAAAAAAAAAATTAGGTAACTGTTATAATCTATTTTAAAGAATAGACTATATTATTTTTAAGTAATGCATATTTAGTTAATATAGTAGTTCGTCATACTGTAAATTCAACGGTTTCATATTTTTTGCCAATGAAAAAAAAGTTTCTAATATAGTGGTTTTAATGGTTAAAACAGTAATTATATATTCGTTATTGTATTATTTTTTACCCTCTTTTAAATACGCTATAAATGACCTAAAAAATTAAAATAAATAATCAAATAAAAAATAGGAAAATAAAAAACAAAGTCTTATACAGTTTTCGTTTCCTATTATTATCATGAGATCCCTTCCATGATAATTTTAGTTACAACTGGAATATAATTACTTTGCCATTCTTTTGACACATGGTGATTCAATTTGTAGTTAAAAATCATGAAGATTAGCTGTGTTATAATTTTTATATTCAATTATAGATGTAGCACCAACCGTAATTTCTAAAAATTTAAAGGCCAAAGGACTATTTCCCACCCAAGGTATGCTGAAATGTCAAGTTTCCACCTTTTATCTTTGATAATACCAAACACCCATCCATGAGCAGTTAAAATTAACGGAACTCTAACCTCTTGAAATTTTATCTCCTTTTACCTCCCTAAACTTTAAAAACTAAAAGTTTCCCTCAGTCTTAGTTTTAAAAAATAGCAGTTTCACCTTAGGGTTTCCTTTGAATCTTCAACGACATCTCCGGCTCCATTGCCGACGGCCTCTCTCTCCCTCCCAAAGCATCCTCTCCTTCCAGTGATCTCTTTCTTCCCATTTGGAGCCCGATCGATGTCAGAGATGTCTTAGAAGACGAAGTTCTTCATCTTGTCGTCTTCGTCTAGGAAGACGGTCGTCTTCCCAGAGGTCTTCTTCTCATCTTCCTAGATGAAGATGACAGCTTCGTCTTCTTCTTCGTCTGGGAAGACGAAGAACTTCATTTTCTCCGACGAAGTTCTTCGTCTTCCAAGACATCTTTGATGCCAATCAGGGCTCCAAATTGGAGGAAAGAGATCGTCAGAAGGAGAGAATGTTTGAGGAGAGAGAGGCCGTCAGCAATGGAGCTAGAGATGTCGCTGGAGATTTCAAAAAGAAACCCTAAGATGAAATTACCATTTTTTAAAACTTAGGCTGGGGAAAAATTTTAGTTTTTAAAGTTTAGGGGGGCAAAAATAGATTATATTTTAGTTTATTTTTAATATTATAGAGAAAATAACGATTTTACCCTTATCACCGTTAATTTTAACTGCTCATGAGTAGATGTTTGGTATTATCAAAGATAAAGAATGAAAACTTGACATTTCAATATACCTTGGGTGGGAAATAGTCGTTTAGCCAAATTTAAACCTGGTAAATGTTAAAAAGAATATGTTTTTTAACAAAAATAATATTTTATATATCTATTTTAGATATATAAATATATGCATATTTATATATGTTATCGAATGATTAGATATTATTTTATTATTAATTTAAAACTATATAATTATATAAGGCTAAATTACTATTTTTCACCCAAGGTTTAATGCAAACCCAATTTTTTACCTGATAAATTTTGAAAATCTAAATATTCATATTTTTGTTAAATTTCACAGTTACTGTTAGAAGTAAAATCGTTATTTAACAAAAATATTTTAAAAAACTAAAAATTTATTATATTTCCATCTCCAGATTCAAAAACTAACAAATCCTCCCAAATTTCTCTCGTCAGTAGAGGTTGGCTAGAAACTGAAGGGGATTGACGGAGAAGCTGAGTGAAAGAGAGAAGGCTATCGTTGGCATCATTGGAGAGAGAAGGCTATAGGGGGAAAGGTTGATATACCCATAAAGGATAGTCAAAATTTTATTGTTTTAACGCTTATATTAATACAGGAAACCTGAATTTTATATGTGTGTGAATGATTAACATGGGACATTAAAAGTATATAATAAAATGATTGATTAATTGGTAGGACTTTGCTGTCACTGCTGAAATTGGAAAGAGAGTCATGTGATGTGATAGTCAAATTTATAGATTTACCTAAAGATTTGGTGGGTAAGGCATAGTCAAGTTGGTGCTGAGTTTCGATGATTTTGGTCCAGATGCATTCATCATATTTAGATTAAATCATATAAAATCTAGTGCCTATCGAATAATAATTCAATATGTAAAATCTACGTTTAACCTGATTTGATTTGAGTTCAAGAAAATTATTTAAATGAAGTCAGCAGCTACCAAATACCAATAATTAAATGATTCTGGTTGTATATTAAACGGTAGCTTCAACACCAAACCATTCTCTGACTTCTACGCAATTGACTTTTATCATCATGGAAAGAAGTTAATATAAAGTAATAATTTATAAATAGTAAGTCAGTCTCCAACTTACCATATATATTCATAAAAAAATATTCATTTGCAATTCTAGTTTTCCATTGATAAATTATTTTAGAGAACACGTTAATAACATGTAACATTGCATTTGCAATTCTAATGTCATTTCCAGGCCAAGGTACATTGAAAATGACATTAAAATAATAAAGTGAAGCTGAAGTGTCGAATAGATCGTTGAGACTTAGAAACGCCGATGATGAGAGGAGTTGAAACGCCAAAGATGGTGAAGAGTTGAGACGCCAGAGATAGTGAGAAGTTGAGACATCGGAGACAGAGAGGAGTCGACAAGCTTATGACGGAGAGGAATAAGGATAGGTTGTGGATATTTGGGAATGCAAAGTGGATGTTGATAGGCTGCAAATATTTGTTATGAAACGCGTTTCTTTTCCAAAAACACGCTTCATATTTATTTTAAATTAAAGAAACGGTTCCGAAATGTTTCATACTAGTTCTGAGAAGTTTTTGGTTTTCGAAACATTAGAATGCATTTATGTGCATTCTAGGTCCTAATTTATGTCCATCAATTTCACCTACATATCAAGTTGAGCTGTAACATTCCCTAAGAAACGTTTGACTTAAATGAATAATCATTTGACTTGATTTCATCAAATCAAAATTAAGGGTAACTTTAGTTTTATTCGAATTAAAAATGGTTTAGCTCGTTTGAATTCATAGTTCAAATTTGTAATTATTCATAAAACAACGATACTGTTTTGACAATTATTTTAACTATAGATATGAATCGAATTGAGTTCAAAGACCCTTAACTCAAGTTTGGCTCAAATTTGTTAAGCCAAAATTAAGAGTAACACTAATTTGAGCTATAAATTTGAATTTAATAAAAGTCAAACTAAATTGAACACCTTTAAACTCAAGTTCAGCTCAATTTAAGAAATAAATCAAATCTTTTAATTTCATAAAATGTCATAGTTTTGATGTACCGTAACATTTCATTTTTAATTAAACCATAACTAAAATTCTAATCTTTTGCAATAGTAATTAAATCGGTTGTTTTATATCTCATAATACTACTACAACACAATTAAAACCATAGCTTAAATTACTTAAGACAATGGTTTAAAATATGTAGTCTAAGTGTAATGTTGCCTAAATCCTAGTACGTGGTATTGTTGTACGGATTCTTTTTGTATCAATCACATATATATAACTTCGAGTTGAAACTAAAAAATAAAATAAAATAAAATAAAAATCATAAATCCATTTCCTTGTTTTGCGGTGTGTGGAAGATGTTAGTTGTGAACTATAAGTGCGTAGATTTTTCAAATTTGTAAAGGCCATGTCGCAATAACAAGAATATGAAAAAGTGGGCAAGCTAGTCATCAGGTTCATGAGCTCAGCCATGGAGCTCAACCTCATAGATATCATCTCCGCCTCCGGTGATGGCATATTTCTCTCACCTTATGACTTCGCAAGTGGGCTCCCCACCAAGAATCCTGACGCCTCCGTTTTGCTTGACCGTTTGCTAAGGCTCTTGGCTAGCTATGATATACTTAAGTGCTCGATTAGAACTGGAGAGAATGGAGAAGCTGAGAGATTGTTTAGTGCTGCACCTATTTTGCAAGTTCTTTGTTAAAAATGAAAATTGGAGGGTCGGTTGGGCCTTTGTTTCAATTGCAACACGACAAGGTCCCCATTCAGAGCTGGTATTTTTACTTTTTAACTTCTTTTAATTATTATCTTGTTTGAGAGTTGGGTTAAATTTGGGATACTGTAATCTTCGTTGTCAGGTATCACCTAACTGATACTCTCCTGGAAGGCGGAATCTCTGCATTTGAATACTCAGAGAAGGATCCTACGCATAGCCAGTAGTTCAACAAAGCAATGTCAAACTACCTTGATCATGAAGAAGATGGTCCAAGTTTACAAAGGATTTGAAAATGAAGGCCTCAAATCCTTAATAAGATCTGTGTAGGTGTTGAACATGTTGGTGGAGATATGTTCTTAAGTGTTCCAAAAGGCGATGCCATTTTTTTGAAGGTACGTGCATTCCTAGGACTTCAGTTTGCTGGTAATGTAAGGGCAGTTAACAATTTATGGTTTATTGGGCAGAAATGAAATTTAGAGGGCCTAGAATAACAGTAAAATATAAGAGGTTAAGAAAATGAATAAAAGAGTCAATAAAAATTTAAGGGACTTTATTGATAGTTTACATATATAAAGGTAAAATGTTTTTTGGCAATCCAGTCCAAAACACTCAAAACTCGAACATAATATTACTCTACCCCAACCGACCCTCTTTCTTCACTCCAATCTAACGTTTACAGTAATCAAATTGTATATTATATCGTATATCAAAAAGTTAATTTTGCATATCTTGTATTGTACCATACTGCATGATATTTCCTTTTTTAAAATAATAATAATAAAAAATTTTGATTTTTATATCATCATCTTGAAAAACAGTACATACATCCCTTTAAATTTTATAATTTCTTAAATACAATTCTATCATGTCATCACTTCTCAAAAAAAAGTGAATCAATTGTATCATTAATATGTTTTTTATCATACAATATGTCTATTTTATTATATTAATATATTTTAAGATATGTATTATTTTCTATCTATATTATATCATATTATATTATGCGTACCATATATGGTAAAATACTAAGGACCATGACTGGGATAGGTTGGACAAGATTTGCTTGAAATGTACACTAAGCCACTCAACCCATCTTAACTAAATCCATTCTAATGCTAAAATAAATTTTAATAGAATCATCATAACATATTTTAAATTTATTATTTTTAGATATAACTGTCATTCATATTGTTATAAATAATTAAATATTTTTATTATTGATCAAATTTATTTCAAAATAATTATTTTAGGGTATTACTGAAATTTAAATTTATGATAAATTATTAAATTTATAATTAATTGCCTGAGTTATACTTTAACTTTTTAAAAAACGATAATAATACTCCATATATATATAGTTTTAGCTTATAGTTTTTTTTTAAATATTTAGTTAGACAATATATATATATATATTGGTGGTATAAATATCTCTTGGATTATTTTATGGGCATTTTAAGAGTAATTATGAATAAAGCAATGAAGGAGGTGATGTGTCAAAATTAGGGTTGAAATCAAGCTAAGTTGGCTTAGACTCAATTCCATATTCGATTTGAATGAGTTCAAATAATTCATCTTCTTTTCTTTATCTTTAATGACCCTTTTAATTTTTTTTTTTTTTTTTTTGGATCCCTATTGTCAGTTGGGCTGGATTGGAATGTATCCTACCTAAAATAGGTTAGGTGGTCTCATCAAACATTGCCTGCGAGAAAGACGCGTTAATGATGATTGTCCAACGGGAGGAAGATAAAGGACACTTAAAGAATATGAGAAATTAGCTTTGAATTACAGATTTTCTGGGTGTGACGTGATATGTTGTGTAGCACCAAACAATGGCCCAACCGTCACTCCATTATCATTCTTAACAAAGAACTTGCAAATGGGTGCAGCACTAAACAATCTTTCAACTTCTCCATTCTCTCCAATTCTAATCGAGTATTTAAGTATATCATAGCTAGCCAAGAGCCATAGCATACGGTCAAGCAAGACGGAGGCGTCAGGGTTCTTGGTGGGGAGCCTGCATGCGAAGTCAGAAGGTGAGAGAAATATGCCATCACCGGAGGCGGAGTTGACATCTATGAGGTTGAGCTCCATGGCTGAGTTCACGGACCTGATGGCTAGCCCACTTCTTCATATTCTTGTTCTTGCGACATGGCCTTTGCAACTTTGAAATATCCCGGCGCTTATAATTTTTTTCTTTCCAGTTCACATCTTAAGACATCAGTCTAAATTAGTAATTATATTACATGCATGCTAACATCATTGGTATTTGTTCAAAGATTGGTGTTAAGTAATGAGAATTTAAGGCGGTGCTTTCATTTAAAAACAAAATTTCACGCCTATTCTTGCAACCGAAAGGCCAACAATCAATTAATAATCTAGGCTAAAGGATTTATTCTTACTCAAAGTTTGTTGTATTCCCAAATTAATATTTATTAAATATTAAAAAACTAAACACCTATACGAGAGTTGTTAAAATTAACAGAATCAGTTAACGTTATCTATTTCCCTCATAAGTTTAGAAATTAATAATTTTTCCTCAGGATTAAACTGTAAAATGTTATATTTTCTCCTTTAGAGTTTTTTTTTCTTTTCTCTTTTCCCTTTTTTGGCGTCGTCACTAGCCAACTTCTCTCTCCCTCCCTTTTTTTCCACTTTTCCAAGACGATTCTTCATCTGGAGAAGACTCTGAATTTCAAGAAGAAAAGGGGAGAGAGAGGGAAGTGGAAAATATATATTATAGAGGGAAGTCCGCTAGTGATGGGGTTGGAAAAGAAGAGGAAGAAAAAAAAACTATAAGTAGAAAATATAACATTTTAAAATTTAATCTAATGAGAAAATTATTAGTTTTCTAAACCTAAAAAAGAAATTTATAACATTTTTTTCTTTTTAATATATTACTAGTTAAATGATAATTTTAACTCTGAAATTTAACAGGTTCTGTTAATCTTAACCTCCCACGGGTGGGTGTTTAGGTTTTTAATATTTAACTAGTATTAATTTGGAAATGTAATAAACTTTGAGTGAGAATAGGTCCTTTGGCCAATAATCTATATTGAAGTTCACAAGTCATACAATGTGTAAAATCAAACTCACAAGTAACATCTTCCATACACCAAGAAACAAGTAAATGGATTCATGACTTGTATTTTATTTTATTTTTTAGTCTGAACTCGAAATTAATAAATAGTAATGATATATGCTAATGAGATTTTTCATTATTAATTGGTGTAAGTTGCATAGGCTATGATGGTATTGATTATGATCAGGTTATAAAATGTATTCTGAATAGACTATATATAAGAAGTGTACGTATTTTTGTATATTTCTCTCTTGTCCCACTCTTTTGCAGTGGTATTTATATTTATAGGATCTAAAAAAAGATGTTAGATTTCCTTTGTTGTTACGAATGACCATAGAAAAATTCTTTTGATTTTAGACAAATTATTGTTAAACGTATGTCTTCATGATAGGTTTATCTGCATTCTTTGACTGATATAGGAAAAAGGGTTGCTCTTCAATCGCCAATCCTGCAGACTAATTGCAATTGCTTGAACGTATTTCCTCGAAACGATACTTCTCCGGGAGACATCCCACAGGCAGAAGAACACCATATTATAAAAATACCAGCGCCCTACGCTTAAAAGGATGACAACAAAAGACGATGTTACTAATCATGATAGTTAAATTGCTGATCGTATTATCATATACATATTTACTACATCATTATTTTTTTAAAAAGTGTATCGATCTGTACCAATAATATATATCATATCGTAGAATTTGTATCTTATTGTATTAATTTAATATACTTTATAATATATATCATTTTCTATCTGTATCGTGTTATAAGATACGCACAGTATATAGAAAGATATTTATAATTATGCTACTAATAAGATTGTTGAATCCTTACCAGAATGCTAATCCCATGTTATGTTACCTAATAAAGTAGTTACACTACATCCTTTCAGGTATCTAAATTCCTGCAGCTGGGCTTTGTTTAAGAAATCCATGCTTCATTCCCCATGTTGTCCTGTTTCAGGAAATATAGATTTACAACCTACTCATTATAAAAAGACTATAACATCATTTTTCACTTTCCACCAATTCATTATCCCAATCCTTCTTTCCACTCAAAGAACATGGCAGAATCATTTCCATCGAGGATTGCAGCTAACATATTGACGAAGATAGACTTCCTTGATTCCCCAGACAGTGGCTTGTGTTGAATCTTCGAAAAGAAATACTGAAAGGCCAAAGAAATCTTGTTCAATGGTAAAGTCGTACTCATGAAGGCCGAAGCACAACAGTTACATAATCAGAAGCTGGAGGACGGGCTCGCAAAGCTTTCAAAACTGTTGTATGACGCTGAGGATCTCTTGGATGAATTGAAGTGTGAAGTGCTGGCGACACAGGTAGGCAAACTCAATATCCTCAAATATTATCTTAAAATCAAGGTGACTAAAAAGAGCTCAGATGATATGGTAGATAATATTCAGTCTAGATCTATAGATGACAAGGATCCACACACTAAGCTTATTTATTCAGGAGATAATGCAATGAACCACCCCTTTGTGGGCACTTCTCAAGTTTTTGGACGAGAAAATGATAAGAAAAACATTATAGACTTGTTGATGAAGCCTAACAAAAAAGATGAAAGGGCGTCTGTAATTCCTATAGTTGGCCTAGGGGGCATGGGAAAAACCACTCTTGCCAAACTAGTGTACGATGACAAAAAGATAGATGAGCAGTTTAAGTTAAAAATGTGGATAAGTGTACCTGAGGACTTTCATATGATTAAGCTGATGAAAGAAGTTATACTTCTGCAACTGGGAAAAATGATGCTGAATTGGGAGTCGTTGAGTTAGAAGCCTGCTTGTTGAAAGAATAGGTTGGTAAGAAATTTCTGCTCTTCTTGGATGATGTGTGGAATAAAAATTATGATAGATGGGACAAGTTGAAACAATTATTCACGCAAGAAGCAAACGGAAGTAAAATATTGGTTACAACGAGAAGCAGCCAAGTTGCGTCATTAATGGGCACTGCTGATAGCTATCCTTTGCAAGGCCTTTCCCATCAGGATTCTAAGTTGTTGTTTGAGAAATTTGCTTTCGGGGATGACGCAGACAAAGCAAATTCAAATTTGACTGCAATCGGAGAAGAAATAGTGGAAAGAAGTGGCCATGTTCCCTTAGTCTTGAAAACTTTAGGTACCCTACTTCATAAAAACACAATAAAGGATGAGTGGCTGATAATTAGAAACAGTATCAAATGGGAGCCAGAACAAGGTAGAAACAACATTCTATCAGCGTTGAAATTGAGTTATGCTCATTTGCCATCTCATTTGCAAAGATGTTTGACCTATTGCTCCTTGTTTCCAAGGAATTTTTGTTTCAGCAGTGATTATATGATTTGTAATTGGATAGCGCATGGTTTTCTTCAATCTCCTGCTGAATATGAAGACCTGGAAGATGCTGGGTTGCGGTATTTAAAGAAATTATTTTCGAGGTGTTTCTTTCAAGATATTGAAGATCATGGCTATTTATTCACTTTTAAAATGCATAATCTTACATATGATCTTGTGGAGAAGATGGCACAAGCAAACTACAGAACGGTAGATCTCAGAATCTTGCATGACGACGTAAATTCTCAGCAGTTGTGCTCGGCATATTTATTTTCTTGGCATTGGAAATGGCAATAAAAAAGTTCCATTTATTTCGAACAATTTAGGGACCATCATCATGCAAAGTCTACAATCTGAGAGTCTTAGTGAATCTTTTGTTAATAAATTGATATCGAATTTTAACCGTCTCAGGCTGTTATGTTTAAGCGGTTTCAGTTCAAAGAGCTGTCAGATTCTGTAGCTGAATTGAAACATTTGAGATCTCTTGACTTATCTTGGAATTCAGAATTGGAGAAACCCCATGAGGCTATTTGCAAGCTTCTGAATCTGCAAACCTTGAAACTTCGTGGTTTTTCAGCTCTTGAGAATTTACCCCGAAACATACAGAAGATGATTAGCCTCAGATATATGGAATTAACTATACAGTGCGAGCGTCAACCAGAAATTGGTACTGAAAGTTTCAAAGCTCTCCAGTAACTGCACTTACACAAGTGCAAGAAACTAGAAAGTTTTCTTGGAGCAATGGAGAGTCTCACTACCATCCGAACATTGATTTTGCAAGGATGTGAATGTGATAACTTGACATCGTTGCCAGAAAATGTAAAACTTCTGAAGAGGTTGCAGAAGCGGGTGATACGGAGCTGTTCTAAGCTAGATCTGAAGATGGACTTTCCAGGAGAAGGCCTCAGGCTGAACCTGAAAGTGTTTATGAATTATGAATTGCAAGAGCCGGTGAACTTACCCCAATTGATTCTTCAGGGTTCTGCTAACACTTGAGTACATTCGAATTGAAGGATGTCCCAAGGTCACTGAATCACCAGCATGGCTTGCAAATCTCACAGCAATTCAAAAACTTGAGATTGTAAGTTGCTCAGGATTGTCATACCTGCCACCTGGGATGGAGAAACTCACAGCCCTTAGAATAGTGATTCGAAACTCTCCAAAACTGAGTGAAAGCTGCAAACAGAAGTTGCCAGACTCTCCTTATTTGGAGATTGACCTTGACCCTGAAGTTGCTTCATCCTCAAACGACAGTGATGACCAGGCTTGTGCAAATTTCCTCCCATTTTTTAATTTTTCACACACGTATTTGTGTCTGTAAGGCACACACAATTCGAGTTAAAGTTCTATTTCAACAATTCAGATTGAGATTAAATTGTTTGTTTATTCGATACTATTGTTCATTTTGTAGAGAACTCCAATAAGACTGTATACTAACTCGAATAAGCTTAAACTCAAATTAAATATTAAAGATTTGATTTCAACTTGAGCTAGGATTAAATAATCAGCCCCCGCAATAACTGCTATTTTTTACTGTGTAAGGAGTTCTGTTTATTTTAATTTTTGTTTCCTAATATCTAAAATAACCCTTTTTCTTGTTATGTTGTGCACTGTTGCACATTCTAAGAAATTCTACGGGGGCCCTGCAAGCCAAGAAGTTCAGCTCCGTTTCCTGCTTATTGTGATGCTTTTTTTATTTGTGTTCTTGGATTGTATGTTGTGTTTATACTTTCATGGAACTTCAAGGGGAACATATAATTCAGTATATCTTGCTAGCATTGAATAACGCTTTTGAACGATTTCCAAGCTACTGTTTGTTTGTTTTATCTCTATTTCCTTTATTCCGGATTATCTTAAAATAAATATAGCTCACTTTTTATTTGTGTTGAGAGTTCAGATCGAATTCCGTTGATCTTGCTTGTATTGAATAATTCGGCAAAGTTCGAATCTGTTGTAAGTCCAACCCAGCCCAAAGATAGATGAAACTTTATAAGTAATCCTTGGGGTCAGCATTTCTGTAGGGAAATCCTTCGCCACCCTAAGCGAAGGTATATCCAAAAACTCAGCCACCTCAACTTGAACACCACTGTACATGCCATTAGTAACCTTCCTTTCAAGTAAAATTAACAAAATTTATATATTACATACTCAATGTCTTCCATGGAAGTTCAATTCACAGAAGCTGGATCAGTTGCCAAAGCGATAGAGAGATCCTTTGCATACAACTCGAATGCGCTGGCAGTGGTCATCTTATCAACCCAAAACTTCTGCGATTTCGATTTATTATTGAAGTTGATTGCTAATAATAAAAGTAATCATGAAAAGGATACCGGCCAAGACTTAACCTGTTTCTTTTCTAAAAGAAAAGCTCCAGCATGAAGGCGATCGAGAATATCTGTGGAGTCAGCAAAGCTAAGATTCACACCTAGAATTTATAGGATGAGATGTCTCAGAAAGAAACAGAAAGGGGTTCGTTAAATTTGAATTATTTCCTAAGCTGACTCAATTTTTTATGCAATAACTCTGAGAACGTGCCAAGATGCCATGAACCACTGAGAAAAACTGGATTACACCGAACCCCCAGTTGTCGTTTCTTTGAAATAGATAAGCATGAACGCTCACCTGCTGTTGTCGTTTTTTAAACAAGTTCAAGCCTTCAGAGTCAGTCAAAAGATGAATTGAAGGAATATTTTGTGTGGGGTTTGATAACTTAAAATAATGGAATATGTCAAATGTGAGTAGCCATTTAACGCAGAGTCATTTTTTTTTTTTTTCCTTCTTATCAAGTGCCAAGCATGGTTTCTTCAATACCATTCACGCACCAACTCAATTAATTAAAGACGGGCGAGTTCAAGTTAAGATTGACTTTTTTTCCATAAACAAACTAAGTTTGAGTCAATTCAAACATTCAAGTTTGAGTTGACTTTAATCAAATCTAAAAATAAATTATTTTTCAACTAAGTTTGACTTTTCGATTCTTTAATCTTGAAATAGACCTTTTAGATTCAAACTAATCACAAGCTCACCCTTGTTCAAGTTTAGCCCTCATCAAATCCAACCTGAATGGAGGATGAGCTAAATTGTAACCAAGCAGGGCCATCAAATCAGCTTGCTCAAAGTTGCTTAAAACTCAATGAATTGGCCCAATACCATATTTGAATTGATAGATTGGAAATAGTTATAAAGCATTATTTAGGGCAAAGATGATTAACATGAATCAAGATATAAAATAAAAATTAAAGGAGATAAAACTGAAAATAATTAACAAGAACGAATCTGAATAGAAACAGATGAAACAATTCATTAATGGTTCTTTAACTGACAGAATCCTGAATACAGTTACAAGTAGTTTAACAACACAAGCAATTCAAGATAGCAGAAAGTTCTAATTTCTTCTGGCGGCAATAACAACAATTTTCCAGGCTAATAATAATAAAAACAAGCAGGGAGATTTATACATACCTCTTTATTCATTAATTAAGTAATTGTAGAGTTTTGATGAAGCAATTGCAGAGTCAAGATGAATCTCCTTAACATGAGAAATTTTTTTCCAATTCTGTCTGCAGCTTTCACTTAGAATAGGAGAATTCTGTATCTTCAGTTCTTTAAGGGAAGTGAGTTTGTTCATCCCATTTGGCAGACATGACAATTCTGGACAACTTCCAAATTCAAGTTTCTGCAGTGCTGTGAGATTTGCAAGCCATTCTGGTAGTGCTTTCAGACTTGGACATGCTTCAATCTTCATGTACTCTAAAGTTTTTGCAGAGCCTTGAAGAATCAATTGGGGCAAATCCACTAGCTCCAGCAATCCATTAATCATGAACACTTTAACATTCAGGCAATGTTCTTCTTCCTTGTCTTGTAAGTCCATCTTCAGATTAAGCTCCGGGCAATTGTATATAACCAGCTTCTCCAATCTCTTTAGATGTTTTATACTGCAAGGGAGTGAGATCAAGCTGTAACAACCCTGCAGAATCAATGTATTGAGGCTGCTGAGACTCTGCATTTTGTCAGGCAAAGTTACCAGATGGTGGCAGTCACTTAAGTGCAAATGTCGAAGAGAACTCAAACATTCAATTCCATTTTGTGGTAGACGTCTCTCTTTCGTAGTGATTTCCAGATATTTGAGGTTAATCATGTTCTGCATATTGCTGGGTAACTTCTTCAGCCCTGAACACCCACAAAGTCTCAAAGTTTGCAGCATATAAAGCTTTGAAATTGACTCTGGAAGCTCCTCAATAACAGAGTTCGAACATAAATCAAGAAATCTCAAATGTTTCACTGAAGAGACAGAATCTGGCAGCTCCTCAAATCGAAGACCATTTAAGCACAACATCCGGAGATACCTAGAATTCGATACGCAACTACTGACAAAGGATTGAGTAACATTCTTGGACTGCAAACTTGGAAAAAGAATGGTACGAGTAGCTCTTAAGTTCTTCAAGAGCTCTGCAACCTTCTCAGAATGTTGAATGTCAACAAAGGAGAAATGTCGAACAATTTGGGCGATATGCTTGGGAGCCAAACTATCCCTTGAACACTCTCTTGGGGTCACAGAGGTTGCAAGATCATGGACAACATCATGCATTTTAAAGGTAAAGCAATAACCGTTATCTTCAATATCCTGAAACAAACACCTTGAAAATAATTCCTTCAAGTATCTCAACCCAACATCTTCCAACTCTTCCGTTTCATTAGAAGATGCAAGAAAACCAAGTGCCATCCAGTAATGAACCAGATAATCACTGGTAAAACGATAACCCTTTGGAAACAATGAACAATAAGCAAAACATCGTTGCAAGTGACACGGCAGATGATCGTAACACAACTTCAACGTTGGCAGGATGTCGCCTGTCCCTCGTTCTAGTAGCCTTAATTCCTGACTATCCTTTATGAGCATCCATTCGTGCTTGTATGTATTCTGATAAAGTACGCTACCCAAAGTCTTCACTACCAAAGGAATCCCCCCACAATTCTTCACAATTTCGTCTCCAATTTTAATGAGATTTGGATAGTTTTTCTCCACGCCATCTCTGAACGCCCGTTTCACAAACAACAACATAGAATCCTCATGAGAAAGACCTTTCAAGACATAAGCAGGAACAGTGCCCATTGTCAAGGCAACTTGGTTACTATTCGTAGTAACCACAATTTTGCTTCCCCTAGCACAATCCATCAATATCTCTCTCAAATCATTCCAATGAACAAGACTCTCAGACCCCACATCATTCAAGACCATGAAAAGCTTCTTCCCATTTGCAGAAGTAGAAACTTCTTTCATCAATTTACTAACTTCAAACTCATCAGATGCACACACCCACATCTTCAATTCGAAGTTTTTATCCACCCTTTCATCATTATACACCATTTTTGCGAGCGTTCTTTTCCCAATACCTCGAATCCCAACTATAGGAATGACTGAGAAGCTTTCCATCTCGCCTGGTTGCATCAGAAGGTTTACAATATTTTCTTTATCACCTTCCCTACCAAAAACATTATCCTCAAACGAGCTCCTGGAAAAGACTCGTCTGACGTCGGTACGCTCGCTAAGATTAAATTTCGACATGCTTCCTTCAACCTCATCTAGTCTCTTCCTAATCTCCTTAATTTTAGGACTCATTTTGAATTGAAAGTTTGAGAAGAAGGAGGTTACCTTTGGCTTCTCCACTTGTCTCCTCGAAGCTTCGCATTCGAATTCATCCAACACATCCTCCGCATCGTAAAGGACATATTTGAGCTTCCAGAGCCAGAAGCGGATCTCTTGGTTATGCGCCTGCTTTTCCTCGGCATCCAGAAGCACAGCTTTGATGGTGGACAAAGTTGCTTCGAGCTTTCGCAAGTCGGGTTCGAGAGTGCCCGAAGACAAGCTCTGTTCTTTGGAGACAAGGGAGCTTAGTTTGATCAAAAGGTTCGTTGAAAAGCTGAATAGAAAGGATTCCGCCATAGTGAGAAGATGAAGCAAGCATAAAGAGAGAGAGAAATGAGCTGGCTGGTATTTGTAGAGGTCAGTCACGTAAACGTTTTTGATGAGTATAGAGCAAGGGCAAATTTTATGTCAACTCCTATCTATGATAGAGTAAAATCAAACCCTCCTAGTTTCAAAAGATAACAATATCACCCTTTATTGTGTTAACTTTAGATGGCTTTCATTATTGTATCAATAATATACTCTTCATCAATAAAATTATATATACAAACAATAACATATCATCATATCATTGAATTTTATTTTATCTTTAATTTAAAATTATTCAATCACATAGTAATATGTCATTATTTATGTATAAAATTACGTATATTATTTGTGTACATAACACTACTCATATTTTATATACGTACAAAAATGGTATAACTAAACCAATACTAAGTTGGTTCAAGTTTGAAGGCCAACTTAGCTTAATTTGATTTAAATCAAATTCTTTTAGGTCAAGCTCGAGCCAAGATGGTTGACTTGTTTTCAAAATTGGGTTGAACTCTATCTAGAAACAGTTCAATTCAATTTGGCTTATGAGTCAGGCAGATAGATCAAGTCAATTCAAGCATAACTCGTAACTTGTTTGGAGTCAAATAAAAAATTGTTAGAACAATATTGTTTTTGTTTATTATTAGATAAAATTTGTTATCAACATGTGACAAACGATTCAAGTCATAAACTTGAATTGAGATTTAAGGATTAAGTTAAATTTAAACTAGTTTTAATTTTAGTTAGACAAACTCAAAACGAACTTAAGTCATTATATCTTTATTTAATCTAAACTCAAATCAAGAGATATTCAAACTCCATTTGATCCATGTTCAAGTCTGAATAGATACTAATAAATATAAACAAACTGATATTTTATCATGATATTAGATAATTTAATTTTTAACTATATTTTTATTTAAAATCACTCATTCACATAATAATATATCAATTTATTATACATATTTGTACTCAACCATTTGTATATAAAGTATTATTGTTTTTTTTTTTTTTATATAACCCTTAAAATTCAATCTATTTTTTATGTTTCTTGAATTAGAAAATAGATATAATAAATGAAAGTTAAACTTCAACTGAAGATGACATTCCTAAAATAATATTCCTAATATTCAAAATTAGACATTAAAATTAACAAAGCAAGTGATGATATTGTTATTTTGCGAACTCTTGCCTTGACAAATTGAAGATGACACTCCTAATTTTCACAATTGAAAGTTAAAACTAACAAGAAGAAGGGTGGTGTTGTTAATTTATAAACTATAGGGGTGGGATTTTTTTCCGGCCATAGATAGAGGGTCGAGAAAAATTCCTGCAATAAAGGAAGTTGACGTTGAATATTGACCGTTGAATAAGAAACACGGCCTAACTGACAAATGTGGAACCAGGAAACGGAAAAGTCAATATTGATTGGCCATACCAACCTCGTTGTGGGCTTGTTAGTCAATTAATTGTTATCACATTCTTCAAATAATTCGGTGCCCTTTAGAATTCCTCCACACCTAATTTTGTTTTTTAAATCTATTCAACTAAATAAATAATTGATGTTGAAAGAAATTTATTCTTCATTTTCTAGAAGTTTTGTCATAACAGTACAGGCAAATTTGCAACTCATTTATCATACAAAGCTAATAGTTAACTCTAATTCTATTAATTCGATTCAAATTATAATTCAAACTCAAACTATTCAAATTAAATCTAGAAAAAATTAAAATTGATATGTTACTATATGATTTAAATCATCTAATTATTTACTTTATTTTTAATTTAAAATCATTTAATAACATAATAATATATTAATCTATTAGCATTACTCACTCTCCATTCAGTAGTGCAAAAGATATTACTATTCAATCTTATATCTAGAGATAGATTTGAGCCAAAACCTGAATAAAATCTTACTCAAGTTTTGATTGAATTCGGAATTTCAAGATCGAGTTTAACAAGTTTAAGTCAGGTTTAATGATAAATAGTGATGTCAAATATAAGACATGTCACCAAACAAGGTAAAATTAAAAAATCTCGAGAAGGAGAAGAATTGCCAAACATGAAAAGCTCTAGTGAAGAATCACTAATAAACTAGCTCGGTTGAAATCCACCTCCACTTATATCACAAAAATTTGACCCAAATATACATATAGCATGATATCAAGCAAATCTAATTCACCCTTAACCTACAATATCCATAAATTTACAGGCACTGGAGCAGCCTATGAAAGCAATAAGCCACAAAACTGACTTTATTTTATTTTCATTCTACTGTCATGCATGTTCTGTATCATTCTCTTACAAATTAGTGTGTAGCGCAATTTAAGAATGAAAGAACATTTTACAGATACAGATGCAGCTCCATATAAGTTTTTGAGAGAGAACATGGATATCATTTGGGATTCTCCTATCTGTTTTTGGATGGTAAGAAATAATCAGCAATGGAAGAACTTCGTTTTACCATATTTGGTCGCTTATGTGGCCGAAGCCAGGCTCGGATTTCATCTTGGATTTGTGGGGGTAATTCTTCGATCACAGTGGGGTCAATCTCTTCAATCCTGTAATTCCATGCTTCACTTGTTTGTTGAATTTGATCTGAGCTAGATCTGCCACTGTTTGTTGCAGTCTCCGGTAAAAAATTCTCCATTGGCTCCTGAACTTGCATCGATACTGAATAGTAATCACCTGTGAATTGAAAACAACACCAATTAAGCACCTGAAAATGAAAAAAGAACATCGAAATATTACCTAGAAGTGGAATCGTATACCTATGGAAGCTGTAGCATTAGCATTTTGAGAAGATTCAACATGCTCCTGCTTCCATGATGAGCAAAGACTCTGGCTCTTAAAGAAATCCAAGATTGAAGAAGTTCCCTAACACACCATAACCGATAAAACAACAAGAAATTCCTTCTCATTTTCTAGTTTATTTGTAACATGTAAACCAGGCTACTCTTAGGAACCCGACAAACTCTACAGACAACTATTACCAATTGTTAGGAACAAGGCAAATAACATGCAAACAAATTTTTAGAAGAAAATATTGTAAGCAAAAATAGGTAAAAATAGACAATGAATTTGCATTAATTCAACCAGTTTTATAATCGATCAGAATGGCTATTCCTTTATACACAAAATAGTAACAAAAAGGAGAATGAAAATCAACAATTTTCCCCTTTTTGGCTATTGAGAAGCCAGAATCTATTTCTAAATTTTCTAGCCATTCAAAAAGCTAGACTCTCTCCACTTACACTAGCCTTTGAGAGGCCAGCTCCCTCCGTCAATCAATCGAAGGCTACTAAAACAAAACTCACTTTTTCTCCCCTCTCCTTCCCCAATCCCTCTCTTTTCCTCCCTTTTTAATAACAACCCCGGCCATTTCATAACTGTCAACTCCCTCATTTCATAACTGCCCACTTCCCACCTAAATGAGTCTTAACAGCTACATATACATAACTTTTAACATTTAATTTGGACTCACAAATGCATCACAACAAAAGGGCCAAAAATTCTCAGCATCAATACTATTGTTATTCCTCTTGCCTACAAGTAGGATTTGTTCATAAAAGCTATTAGTAAGAACAACATTTTGTCCATCTGGAATTTCCGCAAATTCATCAAATTTCCGTCAATAATAATACTCAAAATTTTATTAACTCTTATAAATTTTCAATGGCAGATATCCAAAGATCTATCATTCAAATTCCACATGTTTAATTGCCTTTGTTTTATCCAAAATTCAACTTGGCACAAATGCCACAACTAATTGCTAAAAACATTCCATATTCTGAAAGGAATAATTGAACACAAAACTTTACTCGGTAGTAGACACATAATTGCAGTTTGATACAATAAATAGCAATAAACATAGATAAAACAGAAGAAACCAGTTGAACCTTGTCTTTCAATTGATTTCTATTTTGTTCCTGCCGCTTCAAATTAGTCATGACAGGTTTAGTCCTGGAGTCATCAGAATGAGCCTGATCCCTCTGTTGCTTACTTTGGTTCAGTCCTGAACAGCTTTCAGTTCCTGAATGAGCAGTTGATGTTAATTACAATGAAACTAAAATCTATCAAGATTAGTGGAAGAGTTATGAGCAATGGTAAATAAGTTACCACCAGAGCAAGAAGATGGTGAAATTTCTGGGGTGAAGCTACAAGATGCCTGCTGTATAATGCAGCAAGATTGATCCTACAAGGACAATAATCTCACATTAGAATCAAATAATAAGAATGATGAACTTACTGTGGTTCCTTGAACTTTATTTCTTTTGTCCTGCCTTTTTTTTTAATGATAGTCTCAAGCTTCATATCCTGATGACAAGTACGACGTGGGTATTCTTTTTAAATATTTATCGGGACAAAATATTGGATTAATACAGTGAAATGTATAGATTATGCACCAAACTTTTGTCCAGGTCACTTTTGATTTGACCTTCAATAGAATCAAGCAGGCCCTCCAACCAGCATATAAGTTAATAAAAATTTTACCAAATCCAACTAATAGTTGTATATGAGACTGAAGAGCGTTGATAAGATTAGACTTCCCATAACAACATATTAACAATCATAGAAGCAAGTTATTCTTAAAAATGATGCTCATGTTTGAAACCTGTTCTTTGTATGCATCTGTTCTCTCTACTTGTTGACCCAAACCGGCCACAGAAAGTTTCAGAGGTACTTCTTCACTAGGGAACTCGTCTTGTGGCTCAGTCGGATTCAGTTCGGAATAGCTTTCACTCCCTGAACGAAAACAACTTATTAGGAATTCAACAAAAAATGACATAAAAATGACAGTCATGTAAAAAGACCTGAAGGCGACAACAATGTAGTATTTTCAGTAAAGGTAGCTGGCGATTGCTTTAAAGAAGAATTAGATGCATCTTGGCCATGGAAATATTTCGTGATTGAACATGTTCCCTATCAGAGGCATTTTCACAACAAGATACAATGTGTCAAAACTATTATCAAAGATATTCAAGTATAATACACGTTAATCAATCAAAGTTCTATTTACATCAGTAGATATGTCAATAAACAAATTTTAGAAGAGATTAAATTGGACTTTATTTCAAAAATTCTAAGTAAATATTCCACAATGAGAATCACCTACCAGTAGGCAACCACTAATCAGACAGTGGACTCACATTCTTATGGAAAGACTAAACTGAAAAGAAATGGGAAAGGCAGCAAAACATTATCATATATGATAATCTCTCTAAATGTCATGATACACAACTTCCAACCATTTCGGATACTGAGAATAGACTCCTATTGGTAACAATTGGACAGCAAAGTACCACAAATCATAATGATTTTAAGGAAACATGAAGGCCCTATGATATATTACAGATAAATTAATATTGTACTTATAGCACTTACAGACAATGTAGGAACAATTTTACTTGCTGAAAGAGAAAGAGCTGTTATTCCCCATCCATTGTAATGACTTCCTTGAGTTTTAACTCCATATGAGCCTAAATATTCACGTAATCCAGCTTGAAATAGGTTAAAGGAATCTTCTTGAATCTTGGCAGTCCCATACCTTAAAGGGCAAGACTTTGAAGGGAACTTTTTATGAGAATCTGTATCACCTGACTGCAGGAGAACTAAAAATCAGGACAGAGACATACAATAAGTTTTATAAATGTAATTTACCAACAGTTTGATGGACTTTCTGAAGGAAGCTGTGGTAGACAAAATCAATTAAAATGTTGATCAGGAAGGACATGTTACCCTGAATGCACTAGCATGCAGTGTAAGCGTGCGTGCAATGCGCTTGTTTTGCTCCAAATCAGAGCAAAGTCGTTCACTTAGTTCGTCAGAGAGTTGATTGAGCCAGTGTTGAACCTAAAGAGAAGTATCATGGGATAACAATTGAGAGGAATTTAATTGCAACCCACATTTTCAAAATTCCATGTGAAACCTAGTGAAAAGACAAAAAAAAAAGAAACTTGTTTCACCAATCTTTTTGCATAGACAGAACTATACATATATATTCATTTCCTTTGTTATACTTAAAAATTTCTCCAACCTTTCACCAAATTCAAAATTGGACACCAAACATTTCGAAATAAATGATAACGCACCATCTCCCACCATTAGGTGCATAACAATGCACTTGATACAAGCTCACACATTAAAATATTATATTACATTCATTCTTTTAGAAAAGATTTACCCCAAATAAAAACATCTTTTACTACTAAATGACTGCATGAAATGGCATGATCCTACAACCTAAACTTGAATGCACCCATCTACTTATGTACACCATAATTCATAAGAACAATTCATTTGGTTAAGAAAGAAATTCTTACAGAAGCAACTGTCTTTAAAGCCCGAGGACCAGGAAATGACTTCCCAGAGCCATGGCTTTTGGGGAGAAGGCGTGCCTGTACTTCTTCGCCGCTGATTCCTCTTGCAATATTCCATAACCAAGTACTGGAGTGCACATTAGAAATAGAAAATTTAAAAAAAAAAAATCATGACTATAAGCGCAAAAATAGCTACCAATGCTTAAAGTCTTGGGATTTAACCCAAAACTAAGGATCTGAAAACAATTAAAGAGAAGAAAAGAGAAAGAATATTGAGGAACCATTAGTCCCACATATTAAGTTTATAGCAAAGGGTTCAACTGTATATTTAAACTATAAAATGGCCCCCACATGGAGTAGCCAAATTAAATCAAACTATGCATGGACACAAAAAGAGTTCCCACTAGCCCAATTTATTAATTTAAATAATAAGATGAGAGAATTTTTAGGGCTAGAGGACAAGATCTTTAAATTAATTATACTTTTTGACAACATATTGAAATATCATTAACCCTCAAAACTCAAGATCTTAGGAAAAGGACCTAATAATACTGTTAAAACTTGAACAAAAAGAAAATTTAACTTAAACTCTCATAAAATTTTAAGAAAAAATAAAGTATCATCAAAACTAAAATAATATGACATATAACGGAAAAGGCCAAAGGACTATTTCCCGCCCAAGTTTAAGTGTTATCCTAAAGACACACCTGTGAAGTTTGAAAAATCCAAAATCTCACTCATACATTAAAAATCTCAATTAAGATTAAGGATAAAACTGTCTTTTAACAAAAAAAACTAAAGTTTTATTATATTTGGCCCCACTTAGCTTGAAAATCTCACAATTCCCCCCACCTGAAGTTTGAAAAATCAAAATTTCCCCCCTAGGGTTTGCAAATCATGGTTGGAGTCATCAGAAATGGTCGTCTCCGGTGGCGTTGACTCTCCCTCTAGGCTAAACTCTCCCTGCCGATCACTTTCCAGCCACCGGCGTAGGTTATTTCCCCCAACGAAGAGGTTGGGAAGTGATCGGAAGGGACAGTTGAGCCCGGAAAGAGAGTCAACGCCATCAGAGACAACCATCTCTAACAACTCTGACCATGATTTGCAAACCTTAGAGGGGAAATTTTGATTTTTCAAACTTCAGGTGGAGGTTGAATTGTGAGCTTTCAAGCTAAAGGAGAGAATGTAACCAAACTTTATATTTTTAAAATTTTTTATTAAATGACTATTTTGCCCCCAACCATAACTGTGATTTTTAACGGATGGGTGGGATTTTGGGTTTTTCAAACCTCATTAGTGTGACTTTGGGATAGAACTTAAACTTGGGGGGGAAATAGTCCTTTGGCTGAACGGAAAAAGCAGCTGACTTTTAGTCAACTAAAAAGAAACATTTACACAAGACAGAAATTATTTCACAAAAAGCGGAAAAGATTGCTCCACTTATGATCCTACAATTGAAAATACAGACTTTGTTCTCCAATAGAAAGTTACCCAGTATTCACGCCATAAAGTTCTTGCAGCTTAATCTCTGAAAATTTCAAAAGATCACCAACAGTGTTCACACCCAGCTCACTTTGTAAGGATGTACCCAACTTCCCACCAAGCTGTTTCCTGCAAACGAAAATTTGAATTTGGAAGAATGTAATCCAGATTGGAAGAGCATAAAAGTCAGCAACTTCTCTACTTTATACAATTCAAAAGAACCATAAAGAAAAAAAAAATGTTTTCAATTCATTTTACATTCTAGGAATGTAACAAAAAGTAGCACTTCCTCTCACTCCTGTAGTCAATAACATAAACATGAAAAGAATAGTAACTATCACAAAAACCTACATCTTTTTAACTGGCAACAAATTGAGCAGTTCTTTCACAGAAGCAAGGGGCACGACAGTTTGCTGTGCAGGTTTATTCATAGAACTAGCAAGTTTGGCTAGCATCTGCAGACAATTTAAAACATGAGCCTACAGTATAAAATCACAGTTATAAAGATAACCATGTCTATGCAACATTATAACAGAGAAAAAAATAAACAAACCAAGGACTGCAGAACCTTATTATGAGCAACACCAGCAGAACACGTAAATTCAGTCTCCTTCAAAACCTGCTTCCTAAGCTCTGCAACAATGAGGGCCCCACAAGCTAATAATTTATCACGGTGATCAGCCTCACTTCTACATAGCCACTCCCTCACAATTGATTTGGCATCAACTCCATCCTGAACTCAATGCCAGATCCAATATAAGAGTTGCAGGAAATGCAGTACAAAGCTGACAGGAAAAATAAAAAAGAGAGGAATAAAGAAAGAATAAACTGCAAAATGAGCAGTCTCACATCTAATGAAACCCTGTAAATTTCCAAAAAGGCATTGTTCTGAAAATACACAGAATTGTGGTTCCCAAATTACATTTTTTGGATAAGTTAAAAGAGGAAATGATTAAAAAAACAAGTCTTTGACACTTGGGCTTGGGGTTGTAGAAACAAATAAATGAAAAGTATAGATTTCTCTTCTTTATTTTCTGTTGAGTTTATAGATGAGCAGAGAAAAGAAACTGGCCAATCATGAGGGTTAATGAGTAATTCTACCCCATAGTAGGTGAGATCTAAAGCAAAAAGTTCAGTGGCATTGACAAAAGAGAGAATGTGACTTCAGTAATTTCTACCAAAACTTTAATATCTATGTAGAGCATTAGTTGTTGATTTCAGCCAGTGCTAGAAAATCATAGATGTTCAACAATAGTGATTCTCTCTGTACCAGCCCCTGGGACACAATAAAATATAAAATACTGTAAAATTTAAAAAAAAAAAAACTTTTATTCTGTACTGTTTCTGGGTCAACATTCTGAATCTTTAGATATTGAGCAGAGGGTAAATCCCCACCACAGTCGATATGTGTACACTAGTATCAACTAGAGTGTAGAGTTGTCACTAAACAATTTATAAAAAGAGCAAGAGTTTGAGTTCAAATGATTAATGAACAGCTTGGTGGTTTATAACCATTATGCTTTGAGACATTTGTATTGAACTATATGTATAACAATCAGTATCCAGCTGTCATCAAGTTTATCCACTCAATTTAACCATCATAATCTAAGCATTTATGTAATGTTACAGAAAATCCAAAAGCAGTATCTTGTACCCCACTTTCAAGCCCCAATATGTGCGATTTAAGAGCTTCCTCATCTACTACTTCCAAGCTCTCTGGAGGAGTTTCTGCTAGCATAGCTTCTGCAGCATCAGTAAGATCAAGATACACTTCATCAATAGAAGCCCTTTCACAACGACCCTTCCTTGCAAGAATAGATACTACCTGCAAATTTGATAAAAGTCAGCATAGCATTACTTTCAATAATTTTATCAATCCATTCAAAATTTATTTTAAATCCATCACCTCTGAACCCGCATTGCGGTATGTACTCAGATCAGCTTTACCACGAGCTACAGGGACTTGGACTAGCTCAATATGTGGGCATGCTTCCTTTGCCTCATCACCTCTCATTGAACTGAAAATCACACATGAGATACCTAAAGCTAGTGCATTTCTGAGAAGCACTTTGTTACCAATAAAGATCCTCAGAAAGTAACAAAAACTGACTTACCGTTTTACACCATACTTCCGGGCCTCATAGCTAATAGCAATCAGAGCCCCACCTTTCCACTCATTGTACTGCACCACAGCAGTAGGTAAACCCCTCAAATGAGGCTGCTTTCTCTGCTCCACTGCATTGAGAAAAATAACACATTTTCAGAACAGACAAAACTACAGCATAACTAATGCAAGTAAATGTGAAGAGAAAGAGCCTTTTCTTATAAAAAAAAAAAAATTCAGTGCATCATCATTATTTGAGTCCAAAGAAAACAAATTCACCTCTAGTATTGTACCAATACTAACACTCTCAGTAGCAATTCCTACCTCAGTTAATTTAACAAATTACCTAATGCAAGTCAAGTGAAAATGTAGGTTTCACCGTTTCAAGGCTCTGATACTCTTTACTTTCGATGTACCAATACTACCTCAGCTAATTCACCTCTAGTATTGTACCAATACTAACACTCTCAGTAGCAATTCCTACCTCAGTTAATTTAAGAAATTACCTAATGCAAGTCAAGTGAAAATGTAGGTTTCACCGTTTCAAGGCTCTGATACTCTTTACTTTCGATGGATTTCATACCATCCATAATCCTAAAGCTTCAAAAACTGTTCTAATTTTCCAATTAGTCAACCAGCAATAGCAGTATTTCACACTATTAACCTTCTTTTTTCCACATCAGTAAAGCTCAGTTCACCAACATAGTCCAATTCAACTACTTATACACAATGAAAAGCCAAAATTTCTCCATATTATTACTCATAAAAACAAAACTATTCTCTAGAATTCATCAACTTCAACCATCAATAGCAGTATTCACACTATTAACCTTCTTTTTTCCTTGTCAATCAAGCACACTTACCAACATAGTTCAATTCAGCTACAAATACACAATGAAATGCCAAAATTTTACCCATAAAAACAAAACAATTCTCTAGAATTCATCAAATTCAACCATCAATAGCAGTATCTCATACCATTAACCTTCTTTTTTTCTCATCAATCAAGCTCAGTTCACCAACATAGTTCAATTCAGCTACAAATACACAATAAAATGCCAAAACTTCTCCAAAATTTTACTAATAAAAACAAAAATTTTCTCTAGAATCAATCAAATTCAACCATCAATAGCAGTATTTCACACTATTAACCTTCTTTTTTCCTAGTCAATCAAATTCGATTCACCAATATATTTCAATTCAACTACTAGTACACGATGAAAAGCCAAAATTTCATCAAATTTTCTTCGAATTGAACTACAAATAGACTATAAACCTTCTTTTTCCCCATCGACAAAGCAAAGTTCACCAACATAGTTCAATTCAACTACAAATACACAATTAAGAGCAAAAGTTTCTCCAGAATCTTACTCGTGAAAAGAAATTTATTCCCCAGAATTTGTTAAATTTTCTTCGAATTCAAAACAAACAGTGATTTTCTAAAATATATATTCATTTAAATACAAAAAATTAAAAAAAAAATACAAAAGAGAGGGAGAATTGGAAGAACCTTGAACGTAGAAGCAGTCCATGTCAACGTGTGCGATGATCCTGGCATCAGACGATTGTGGCTTCGCCACTGGCATTTCTTTTCCCTCCTCCAATCCTAAGTCGGAAAAAAACGAGGGGGAAAGAATAGAAGCCCCACTAAGTATGCTTTGTCAAGGGCAATTCACAACTACCTCCTCTAAGGTTTAAAAGTACAAGTTACCCCAGAGTTTTTGAGTTTCTCTTCTTTTAACATGAGAATTAGTTTGATTTTTTTTATATTTACAATAATATTTATCACTAATTTTGGAAATAATCTGTTGAAAATGAAAAGAAAAATTGTATTTGACATTTATAGAATATTATAGTAAAAGTATTATTACGTGTATATATTTTTTTATATAATTTAAATATATAATTAATATGTTATTATGTGTGAGAAAGATCGAAAAACCATGAAAAACAAATTCTAACACCTAAGCAAGAGAAGGCAATGCTCAAAGAGAAAATGGAAGAATATGGAATGGCTAAGAATTTCTTTATTAAAAGAAAATAAAACAAGCCCTAATGTTTACAGATTTTTGTGAGTTTTTCTCTTAGTTAGTAAATATGATAACAGAAAAAAAAAATAATACCTAAATTATATAGGTATAATATGACAAATAACAAAAAATACGTTTGTAAAAAAGTCTTTAAAATTTGCATACGAGAAAAGTATGGAACATGTATATGCAAGTTTAACACGATACATCATTAATAATATATTTCTAAAAATATGGTAATATTATAATAATTTTAGTACTTTTTACAAGTTTTTTATTGAAAATCAATATAACAAGACCAAAGGACTATTCCCCCCCCCCCCCCCCCCCCCCCCTTCAAGGATTGCTATTTTTCCAAGTATCCCCTTTTAACTTTGAAAATCTCAAATATCCACCTATGAACAGTTAAATTTAACGAAACTCTAACTCCTTAAAATTTTATATCTTCCCACCCCCCCTAAACTTTTAAAATTAAATTTTTTCACTAACCTAAGTTTTAAAAAAATGAAAATTTCCCTTAAGGTTGGGTTTTCAGATCTTTGACGCCAAATCTGGCGTCGTTGCCAGTCATTTATCCCTCTCAAAACTTTCTCTCCCTCCACGTCGAACGAGGCTTGAAAGACGACGAGAGACGAAGAGCTTCGTCTTCCTCGACGAAGCTTTTAGTCTTTTAGAAGAAAATCGACGTCGAACGGACATCCAAATGGGTGGAAAGATACCGTCAGAGGGAGAGGAAGCTTCATGAGGGATAGACGGTCGGCAATGTTGCCGAATTTCGTGTCGAAGACTTGGAAACGAAACCCTAGGGGGATACTGTCATTTTTGAAAACTTCAGTTAGAGGAAAACTTTTAGTTTTCAAAGTTTAGGGGAGGAAAAGGAAATTGTATTTTAGTTTATTTTTAATATTATAGATAAAATGATAATTTTATTCTTGCTATCGTTAAATTTAACTGTTCATAAGTGAATATTTGAGATTTTCAAAGTTAAAGGGGGGATACTTGAGAAAACAATAATCCTTGGGTGGGAAATAGTCCTTTGGTCATATAACAACTCAAATGTAAAGTATTTAATTAATAATTAAACCTAATATAATATAATACATAATCAAAATTTTTTATACAATTAGTAACGTTCTAGTTTGTTGGGAAAATCAAATAAATTAATTAGCTTGAATTTCAAACTTTAGATCAAAGTAAATTTTTGTAAAGGTTACAAGGGAGAAAAACGTAAAATTAGGACTTAGAATTAAAAAAGAAATGTTTTTGAGTTTTTTCAAATGAAAGTGGTATTTTTGTAAATAATTAAAATGTAAGAGACAATTTTATATTTTAAATTTAATCAAAAATTCAAAAATACTGTAAACGTAAAATATAATGTATAATTAACGTTTAATATAAAAATAACATAAAAAACACGTTTAATATATTTTAAGTTTAAAAATTATTATAAATATATTTAATATATAAATAATATAAAAATACAAATAATATGTGTATTTACTCACTAGGGTTTTTAGGCACCCTCGTACAATTACTAAAGCCCTTTAGTTTTTACAAAGTGTAGTTCCCTTTGGTTTTACAACAACTCCGCACGGTCCTAGTATTTTGGTCACACATACCAACATATCCCCTTAAGCTAAATTTCCAGTGATTTTGCTGCTTTGAGTTCATCCTTGAGGATCAATTCTCTTGGCAGATTTCTCCAAAATGGATTCAAAACATGTCGTCCTTCTTGATGCTTTGATGTAGATTTCTGCAATGATTATTATTCAACCTTAAAAAGAAAATTCAGTCTCTGCTTATTTTCTTACTTCCATTTCTTCTTCTCTCTTTTCCTTTCTTCCTTTCTTTTCTTTTTTTCCTCTTTTCTCTCTCTCTCTCTCTCCTTTTTGTCTTCCTTCTTTGCTTTCTTTTTTTTTATTATTATTATTATCCTTTTTCTTTTGATTTTTCTTTGTTTTTTTCTTTTCCTTTCTTTCTTTTTTTTTCTTTTTTTTAAACACATGATTTATAGAAATATTAAAAGCTTACAAATAAAAAATTTAAATTTAAATTTAAAGTTTCAGTTATTTTCTTTTTCTTTTTTTATTTATTTTCCTTCTTCCTTTCTTTTCTCTCTTTTTTTAATTATTTCACTTTTTCCCTTTTTTTCTTTTCCATCTATTTTCTTTTCTGCTTTTCTTTCATTCCTTTATTTATTTATCTATTTTCTTTCCTCTTTTTCCTTTGTTTTCTTTTGTTTTCTTTATTTCTTGCTTTTTTTTCCTTTTGTCACATTTCCTTTTCCTTTTAGAAGTGTTTATATGTTGATTTTCCTCAAAAAATAAAGACAACATTACAAGAATGTGACTTGAGAATACTTTGAACAAAGTAGCATAAACACAAAGACTTTAACAAGAAAACCAAAGTAGCTGATGACTTAGTGACAGGTAATTCGAGTCAAATGAAAAAACAAGTAAACTGAATAAAGTTAACCAGAAATTTTGTGTCACATCATAAACAACATCATTTCCTCCTTTCTTGTTATTTTTCCATTTTTCTCGCCAGATTTGCCTCTGTGATGTATCTTCACTCCCTTTTTTTCATTGTCATTACTCTCCCTTTCTTGTTAAATTTTTTTCCATGTCTCTCATTGTAGAAGGTAAAGGAGTCATGAATGAGTAAAAGAGTGGAAGTCAGTATGGGTAAAATGAACTGAAGGCTGGAAGTAGTGCCCAATTTCAAGAAGGTGAGGATAGGTGCAGGACAAAAAGGGAGGAGGCAAGGCAACACGGTTAGGAAGAGCTAGGAAGCCACAGGAAGACAAAACAGGACCATGTAAACACACCAAAAAAAAAAAAGGCTGAAATTGATACAACAGATGGTGAAAACACACTTGCAGACTTAGTAAGTCTAATTTGTTGGCCGAAAAAAAGTAGTAATGTAGTTTGAGAAAACACAGTAAAAAAAATCTTTAGAGAAGACAGTCCCCATGAACTAATAAGAGCAGAAGAATGCATAAGAGCAAGAAAAGAATGATAGAGATATGAGAATTGAGACCCAACCAAAACATGCAGATGACATAAAAAAGAATCAACTTGGTGACTTAGATGACAATACAAATGCGGTATAGAAGCAATCAGAATAGTAGATTTTTCACAGAAATTCTTATATTTATGTGTTTGAGTATTTATGCATCTTACTGTTTGTGTTACTTTGTGTTTCATAGTGGATTCTGAGAAATTTTCTCCTCCTTGAACTAAGGTTTAAGTTTCTTTGTTGACAACATTCTAGCAAATTTTGTAACAAAATTGAAAAATTAGTTGAAAATGGATTATTTAAAAAATTATTAGATATAAATTATTATTATTATTTGGTAATAATTGGTAAAAAAATTTATAGTTATAAATAATTATTGTGTTTAGTTATAGATAATAAAAAACTAGTAGTAAAAATATTTTTATCTTAAAAAATAATAAATAAAGATATAATTTTAATAAAAAGAATGTTGCCTTGATAAGTGGTAATAGAATACCATTTACTACTAAAATCATACTAAAAAATACTATATTAATATAGGGATGGATATATATCAAATGAGTCTCAAATTTGTAACTCGAATTTATGATTTATTGATAAAATAATATTATTTAACTCAATAACACGTAAAATTATGTTATTTTAACAATTGATTAACATGAATCAAATTGAGTCACGGGTCAAGCATAAACTAGGCCTGACCATGGTTCATGAACCGACGATTTGGGTTTAGAACCGCCGGTTCACAGTTAAAAAAAATAAGAATCCTGAACCGGAATCGTTATAGGACGGTTCGTAATCAGTTTGAAACTGACGATTCCGATTCATGACCTCAGTTCAAAACCGACATTAAACTGTTAGTTCTGATTTATGACCCGGTTTATTTTTTTAATTAATAATTATAATAATTAAGAATAAAAAAATTTAAAAAAAAACTTAGACTTAATTTTTCAATTAAGCTTTTTACATATCCTCTTGAGATTTTGGAAGAATCAAAGTCTACGTAATTCTATTTACTATTTTTTATAATTAATTTTATTTATCATCTATTATTATTATTATTTCATTATTTTTTTATAATTAATTATATAATTTATTTTATTCATTATCAAAAAATAGTAAATAGAACTACGTAAACTTTGATTCTTCTAAATCTCAAGAGGAATAATTAACTATGAAATTGTATAATAGAAAAATAATAATAATTAAATTATAGAAATTAAAATTAGAATTGATAAAAATAAAGAGAGTATTAAATTTGAGAGAATTTGATTAAAGGATTGAGAGAATTTGATTAAAGGATTGAGAGAATATTAAAAATGGAAATGATGAGAAATGAGAGAGTTGAAAGATTGAATAATATTTATCAAAAATTTTATATTAAAGAATTTAAAAAAAAAGTCAAACAGTAGCCATGTTTTAAACATTTGCAGGGGACTGTTTTAAAGCAAATGTTTAAAACATTTGCATTTGCCGGTTCATGTAAATTTTTTTAAATTTAAAAAATAAAAAAACCGGTTTATGAATTTTTTGAACCGGTGGTTCATAAACCGGCTATGAACCGATGGTTCTACGGTTTAAAAATATTAAAACCAAAATCAAACCGTCAAAATCTGGTTTTGATTTTGGTTTAGACCGGTTCCGATTTTGACCGGGCCAGTTTCAATCTAATTCATGGGTCAAACCAGCACATGGCCAAGACTACATAAACCAAATTAAATCATCCCCCAACTTATGAATTAGATGTCTGAACTGAACTCTCTTAAACTCAAGTTCAATTCAGTTTTAGAAACGAATCGACTCTTTCAATTCAAGTTTGTCCTAGCTAAATTCAAATCGAATCGAATTGAATTGAATTGAGTTGACTTTCAAAACTGAACTAACTCGATTTGAATCCAACTTTAATAAAATTGTTATTTCCAGTTTAATTGTTAATACTTGTATAATTGTATTTAGATTATAATTGTTTGGTAAAAGTTAGTAAAAAAAATTATAATTATAAATAATTATTGTATTTAGTTAGAGGTAATAAAAAATAATAGTATATTATAAGTGTATTTAAGTATAATTATTCTAAAATATTTTTTATATTATTTGTTATATAAATTAAAAATAAAGTTATTTTTATCTTAAAAAATAATAAATAAGAATATAATTTTAATAAAAAGAAGATAACCTTGATAAGTGGTAATAGAATACCACTCACTACTAAAATCATACTAAAAAATATTGTATTAATATAGGGGTGGATACAAATCAAATGAGTCTAAATACCTTTTGGCTGGAGTTCTGATCAAATAAAAAATAGTTTAACTTAAATTTAATGAACTAAAAATTATAGATAGCTCAAGTTCGACACAATGCATAGGTTCAAAGTTAATGGCTCGAAAATTGTGACTTGGATTTTTGTCTCAGATTTGTGGCTCGAAATTACAATTTATTGATAAAATAATATTATTTTACTCAATAATACGTAAAATGACATTATTTTAACAATTCATTAACATGAATCAAATCGAGTCACGGGTCACGCATAAACCAAATTAAATCATCCCCCAACTTATGAGTTAGACGTCTGAACCTAACTCTCTTAAATTCAAGTTCAACTCAGTTTTAGAATCAGATCAACTCTCTCAATTCAAGTTTGGCTAAATAAATTCAAATCGAATCTAATTGAGCTGAGTTGACTTTCAAGACTGAACCAACTCGATTTGCATTTAACTCTAATAAAATTTTTATTTCTAGTTTAATTGTTAATACTTGTGTAATTGTATTTAGATTATAACAAATTTTCCTAAATGTTTACAAAATTAAAAGGATAATTCTGTTAAGATAATTCTGAGACAGACTACCTTAGATAAGACAATTCCCAGTGAACTTTCCGGGAAAATATCTCTGAACTTTTCCCACCTTAGATAATTCAATTTCAGGATTTTAGTCAACTTGGTCGGTTTGGTCGGCTTGTACCATCCTGTAAAATTTCCTATGAATCTGTCAAAAATGTCGGCTTGAACCAGCCTGTAAAGTCAAAAGCCACTTCCATTTCAATATATAAATAATCTTCTTGTCTCTTCTTCGTCCTCATGCTCTTTGTCATATAAAAATCCGCCATGGGAACAATTACCAAATAGTAGCCAGCCATGGTGGTAACCGCCACTCCCGATTGGACCAGTCTCCCCGAACACCTCCTCGCCTCAATAGCAAAACGCCTCCACAGTCGAATCGACCTCCTCCGTTTTCGCGCCGTTTGTCGGTTGTTTCGGTGCATAATTCCTCCTGTTCCAAAAGTCCTGTTTCCCTTCTCAATTTTAACCTCCACTGACTTCCTCAGGGGCCCGAATCCTCTCGGTAATGACCTCTTTTACCCCACCGAATCCACCGTCTACGCCATCAAGCCCTTTGACGACGAAACGTCTCAAACATGGTTGATCAAAGTGGATGAGACAAAACCAGGTAGACTCCAGATAAAGGATCCGCTTTCAGGATATCCTTATAATAACTTGTCCTGGAAGTTACCTAAGTCTATGAACTTGTTGGATTATCGAGTCAAGGAAATTAGTAAATCATATAGACTTGTATCTACCGGTTTCTTTGTAGCCAAGTACCCTTACAAGGTATATCCAAAGAGTTTTTCTGTCTCCGCAAAAATGATTTTTACTTCGCATCTTGATGAGACTGATGATGAGTTTGCGGTTATCGCAAAATTCGGAAGAAAAAACCTGAGCATGTGGAGAAATTTCGACAAGAAGTGGACTAATGTAGAAATGTACCTCGAGTCATCTGAGTATATCTTGGATATCATTTACCATACTCACAAGTTCTATGTTTTGATCTCCAGGGGTTTTACTATAAGCCTGGATTCAAAATCCATGACTATTAATGAAGTTCCAAGCCCGCCCGAGGACTCAAATTCACAGTTGATAAGCCTGCTACGCTTGGTGGAGTCGTGTAAGGATTTGCTCCTGATTGGTAAGTACAGGGATTCCGGAGAAACTAAGGATCATTTTAAGGTTTTTAAGCTTAATGAAGAGAGATGTGAGTGGCTTCCGGAATTGGAGTTAGAAGATAGAGCGTTGGTTATGGATCGAGATGGTTCGTATTCTCTTTCGGCAAAAGAGTTCTCAGGATGCAGAGGGAACAGTATTTATTTCCTGGATGATTACAGTAGCCCAAAATATGGTCATCCTGGGGAAGGCGTCAGGATTTTTGACTTACAGGATGGAAGTGTTGGGGAACTCTCAAAATTTCCGGGAAATTCTCACCTTTTCTGGCCTCCACCAACTTGGCTGAAGTAGGATTCCTCTTAAGGCTGGATCCCAATCGCACTAGTTTTCCTCAATGTTCAGAACGAATTTGAGTTAAAGGTTCATTTGATTTAAATTCAACTCAAATTCTTTTTCAGTGATTCAATTTCTCCTATCAACGGCATTATTTATTTCGTCGGAGACATTATTTATTTCCGCAATAACACTACTCATTCTACCAACAGCCTGTTTAAATTTCAGTTGAAACAAATAATGTAATTAGCAAGCAAATTTGTGTTATCTTAAGTCAGTTAAACTAGTAAACTTCCCGTCTTTCTAGGTCAGATCGCTCAGCCGGCAAGCATTTATTCTGGTTTAATCGCGGCGGTTGTTATAGAGAGTTTTGGCCATCTTGCACCTCCGTGAAGACCAAAGCCACTTCATTATTCTATAATTAACCTATTTTCTCTTTTTTTTCTTGTTTGATCTGTTATTCTTTGCGAAGGCAACACAGATGACAATGAAAGGCTATTTATTATAATTTTTAAGTATATTAAATATATCTTTATTCATAATTTTTCCTTTGTCAAGTCCTTTATTTGATATTAACAAAATCGAAATTAAATTTATGCAGAATATCACCCTGGATGTATGCTTTTGGATTTTTCAGTCGAATCACGTTGAAGATTGCTTATCTATCATACTTTGTCTCTTTCTATGCTTTCACCCAAGTCTATTCAATTTTGGTGTTCTTATCAGTAGTGTAAAAGACCATTCTAGATAAGAGTCCTCCAAGTCTCCAAGTAAACGTCCCAAGAGAGTGCATTCCAAGTAAACGTTCCTGGAAGCAAAGTCCTGACTTGAATGAATTACCCACGTTAGAAACTTCAATTCAAGGAGTTTAGTCAAATTAGTCGGCTTGCTAGAGCCAAAAAAGAAATTCCCCAGCCGATGAAGTGAAAAACGTGTTTTAAAAACAAAAACCGAACCAGGCGATTGGATCAAGAATATTGACCGAAACGTCAGGTTAATCCAATCAAACCTTTGTGTTAATGTATGTTCCAAACAATTGCCATCACAAGGCTGCTATCAAATTTTGCATCCGGTGAACTCAACTCGGGTTATATCAAATATGGAGTATGCGGGTGGAAACAAGTTAAGTTACCCAGGACTTAATTCTTATTGATTGAGTTGTACCTAATTCATTTATTATAGAATTGAATTTAAACACACAATCTTAAGCATATTGTTAATCTACTTGGGTAGATCATATATTGACTCAAATAAAATAACAAGGCCAAAGGATTATTTTCCGTCAATGTTTTGATGTGTTTTCAAAATCATATTTATAAAATTTAAAAAATTTAAAGTCTCATCCATAAATCAATGGAAATTAAATTTTTTTTTCAAAAGCAATAGTGAAATCATTATTTTAGTAATAATATTAAAAAAATATAAAATTCATTACATTTTCTCTTTAAATTTTAAAAATTAATAATTTCACTCTACCTAAATTTTTCTAACTTTCAAAAGTTACATTTCTCCTCCCCCTAAACTAATGATTTTTTCTTCTTCACTCTGACCACCACCTCTGCCACCTACAACCTCCCTTCTCCATCCTAAAATGTTGGCTGACACCTCTCTTCTCCGTCTCCAATGAAGAGATCTAAAGAGGAGAGTTCTTTATGTCTCATCATGGGCTCACCAATGTTTTAAGATAGAGAGGGAAGATTGTTGATGCTGGAGATAGTGCTCAAAAGAGTAAAGGAAAAAAAATTTTAGGTTTGAAAGAGAAATTATGACTTTTCAAAGTTAAAAAATTTCAGACAGTAATAAATTATTAGTTTTTAAAACTTAAAAAAAAAACTATAATTAATTTTATATTTTTTTAATATTATTAGTAAATATCTAATAAAAATTCTTAACAATGATAAACTATAAGTGTGATTGTAGGGATACATCAAAACTTGCGTGGCAATAAATCCTTTGGCCAAATATCAAATAGATCTTTCAAAGTTCGAACCATCCAATTCAACTCCTAAAATGGATGTACCCTTAGGCCCGGTTGCCTGACGGTGGATTAAATTCCATAATTATAAATAACCGAGTCAAATTAGTTTTAAATGTCAGTTTTGCCCCCACAAGCATCAATTCTTGTCAACCAAGCAATCACAGATCCATCCATTTCATTCTTCTATTAATCAGCCACTAATCACTTCACTCAAATCGAATTCAGCCATGGATAGATTCCACGTTTTCCTCATCTGCAATCCAGAAATCGGCAATCTCACCCCCCTCGTTCAGTTCGCCCATCTTCTAACAAACCGCGACACTCGATTCTCCGCCACCGTTCTGATCATCACCGTCAAAGAACGCCACATAGTCAACTCATACGTTAAATCAAAGGCCAACTCCGCCCTTCAACATGATCGCATCACCTTCCTCTACCTCCCTACTGTAGACCCTCCCTCACCCGATCAGTACCACGGCACTCTGGGTTACCTTTCCGTCTTCATCGAGAAACACAAACCCCACGTGAGAAATGTGATTCTCGATCTCATGGAAGCAGGTTCAGTCAGAGTTGTTGGGTTGTTTATTGACTTGTTTTGTACGTCCATGATTGAGGTGGCTCGCCAGCTCGGCGTTCCTTGCTATCTTTACTTCGCTTGTCCGGCGAGCTTTCTGGGGTTCATGTTGAATTATCCAACTCTAGACGCGGAGCTGGCTACTGAGTTAGTGGACTCGGGTACTGAGTTTTTTGTGCCCCGAGACTCGTTGACTGAGTTCATGATACCGAGTTTTACCAACCCGGTGCCTCATTTTGTGTTGCCTTCAACCGTGTTGAGAAGAGGAGAAGGGCAAGATGGGTATTTATGGTATTTACATCACGCACGAAAATATAAGGAAGTCAAGGGCATTATCGTAAATACATCTCAAGAACTTGAGCCGTTTGCAATCGGGTCAGTTTCCGGTAGTGGGACACCACCGGTTTATCCAATTGGGCCGATTCTTGACCTTGTTGGGTCGGTTCAATTGCATCCGGACCGGACTCATCAAGAGGATATCATGAAATGGCTTGATAATCAACCTATATCATCGGTTGTGTTCTTGTGCTTCGGGAGCATGGGAAGTCTTGATGAACCCCAATTGAAAGAGATTGCAATCGGACTAGAACAGGCGGGGTTTCGATTTTTATGGTCAATCCGTAAACCGTCCAAGGGCAAAATAGACCTTCCAGATGAATACACGAACATCCAAGAGGTATTACCCGATGGGTTTTTAACTCGGACGGCTAGGATTGGATTAGTATGTGGTTGGGTTCCACAAGTGACAGTTTTGGCCCATCAAGCGATCGGAGGGTTCGTATCGCATTGCGGGTGGAATTCAGTATTGGAGAGTTTATGGTACGGCGTTCCAATAGCCACGTGGCCACTCTATGCGGAGCAACAAATGAATGCATTTGAGTTGGTGAAGGAATTGGGATTAGCGGTGGAGATTAGATTGGATACCAGAACAGACAGTACCGATCTGGTGTTGGCGGAGGAATTCAAGAGATCGTTGCGACGCTTGATGGACGGTGGTGATGAGGTGAGGCGAAAGGTCAAAGAGATGAAAGAGACGATTAGGATGGCTGTGATGGAGAACGGATCATCATATAATTCATTAGGATCGTTGATTGATGAATTAATGGGCCATAAATAACAGTTGAAGGATAGGCCCAATTAATCAACTAGATTTTTACGTGATGAAATGGGCTTTCTTTGGACCCAATAGATAGCTCTTAAGACATTGTTTGTTCACTCCTAAAGTTCAATGTATAAACTAATCCAATTTGAAAGTAATAAATAAAGTAGCAAGCCTTTGGTACAATTCCAGCTGTTCGAATTTTAATTTAAGCTCAAAATCAAACAATTCGAGTTTGAACTAAGAATTAAACTCGTTTTTATGAAATCAGTTGAGTTCAAATTGATACTATAAGTTAACTCAAATCAAATCCAAAATAAAATTGTCTTCAACAATCAACTTGTTAATATTAAATTAAATTTTGTTCAAATGCAATATGAAACGAATTTAACCTTAGTTAACTAATAAATTTTTACCACCATGAAGTGTCTTAAAGTGATTGGGGTTATTAAGGGATGCACAATCTTGTACTTGGATACTTTGTTGGTGGAGAGAAGTGTACAAAAAAAAAAAAAGAATTGTTTAAGAGATTTAAAAGGAAAAAGTATTGTATGCTAGTCCTGGCCATTAACCGGTTTGGCCCGTAAATCGAATCGAAATTGATCCAATCAAAATCAGAACAGGAACGATCAAAATCAGAATCGATATAAACCAGAATTAAAACCGAATTTTGACAGTTTGGTTTCGGTTTTAATATTTTTAAATCGTAGAACCGTTAATTCATAGCCAGTTCATTAACCAACTATTCAAAAAATTCATAAACCGTTTTTTTATTTTTTAAATTTAAATAATTTATCATTGATTACCCTTGTTATAGTCAAATGAAAAAGTAAATTATTGGCTCAACCATCTTTGTTTCAGTCATATAATATATCCACTTATAATTTATTTATCATACACTATAATCATTGCTCTTATGAAATTATTTTTGTTGTCACGAAACATAATGTTTATCTGCGTTTCTAGACAATTAATTCAGACTTAGAAGAAACTTCTCATGGGAAATCTAGGGAAGAAGAAACTTCTCATAGGAAATTAAGGAAATGGCTGAAGTCATCACCGCCAATATAATGGAGTCTCCAAGTTGAACTGAAACGAAGCCAACAAAAAGCAACAAGTTCCATTAACATGGGACGAGCCAAACCAAAGAAATGAACAGGGGGAAATACCGAGAAACTTAACAAAGAAAGCAGGAGGAAGGAGACAAGAGGTAAAAAATAAAAAGCATGCAAAAAGAAGAGAGAAGTAATAAGAGGTTGCTTGAAGGAAGAAGCAAATTTCCAAATCCAGGTGAGTATACTTTTTGCTATATATGGAGATTTCTTGAAGGAGGAAATGAATTTCCAAATTTGAACACCTTAACTTTTTTCTAATTTGCAATGTTTCTGAAAGACAGAGACAATGATGGATGATATGTTGATGATAATACTAGAAGAAGAGATTGACAAGAACAAGACAAGAGTGATAGTTGGGAGTGACAGCTGACTCTGACTAAGATTTTGCTTCCCTTAACCAAACCAAACAAAAGCCAAGAGAGTTAGATACAGGGAATATTATTAATTACTCAGACAAAAGAGAAAGTTGAAGTTCAAGTCTGTCAGATTGAGAGAGATTATGAATAATAATAATTTATATATGAAGAAGAAGAAGAAGAGAGAGAGAGAGAGAGAGAGAGAGGAGTGAAGATTGAAGAAGAAGGAAGGTGCACAAAAACATGGAGGCATTTTCTGAGAATGGATTGGACGTATGAAGATCTGACAAAATGTTTACTGTCACTACACAACACTACAGTGTGAGATATGATGTCTCGAAACCCTAGCTACTTCATTCATCTCTGCCTGACGCCTCTATCATATCGGCCCCAAATTAGCCATGGTAAATTTTCAAATTATTTCCCTAATAGATAGTTTGCACGGTAAAGGTGAAGTACCGAAGAAAAGGGTATGAAATAAAGAATAGAAAATTTATTGACGTGTTACTGCTAAAATATTATTGCCAAATTTTTAACTAATTTAATATAATAATTATAAAAAAAAATAAAGTAGAGAGTCAAAACAATAGGGATCTAATGAAATTATCTAAAAAAATCACATATTCCTTCCTATTGTTCCTCGAATTTATTGTTAAAATTCAGAGAAAATCTTGAGTCTTCCACAGATTCAACGCTAATAATCTTCTTCAGAATTTTTTGATATTTTTTGTGTTTTTTGGTGACAAAAATAACAAAAAAGTTAATACATCATTTATACTATTATTTAAATTATTTTATTATTAAGATTTTAAACGTTGAATATTTAGAGTTTTGATTTCGAATAATACATAAAATGTATTATTTCTTGTTTATTTTGATTAAATTATTTTAGAGTTATTGTATTATAAGATATGTATATTTACTAAAAATTAGTGATAAAATTTTTATTAAAACTTTTTGGTACAATAATTATAAAGATAGTGACAAAATTTTCGTCTGTTTAATTGATCTAGTTGTTTCAGATCTAATTAAGTTAAAAAATAACTTTTAACTAAGACAAAATTAGGGGTTTGTTACCTTAAATAAGTAAAAAAATTAATATATATTATGACTCTCGTAATTTTTTTAATATTATTTAATATTAAAAACATTTCTTAAAACTTAATAATTATAACCAAAATACAATCCCTGTTTTACTCTATTGAAATCATAATATGATGACAACACTCTCAAATTCTATGATATCTCATTTTATCTGTATAAGTTATATAATAACTATGAGCTCCGATAGAATAAATTCTAATGTGTGGAAAGGCTAAAAGATGACATATTGAGCATTCCTATGCATTCATATCATAGCATCATGCACTATATTATTGTTGCTTCGCCCAAGTTGTCAATTAGTAATATCTCTAAAACCCTAGCTCTTAATTTATCGATCAAAGCACGTTAAAAATAAATTATTGTTTCTCTACCTTCTCGCACTAAATTTCTCGTTCATTTAATTCACTTCCCATTAGTGCTAATCACATCATTAACAATTAAATTTAATCAAAACTTAAATTTAAACTTGAATAATTTAAATTTAATCTAACCCTAATTGTGCGCAAGAAGTTGAGTACATATAAACATAGAACAATAGACATTATTTTGTATTTATTCAAGATGTAGAAATAAAAATTTATATAAAGGTTTTCTATATTTTAAAGAAATTCTATCATACATTCGTTTGATTCGAAAGGGTAAAAAATTATTTCGTTAATCTATATTTTATTTTTAATATTATCTCTTTTTTATTTATTAAGTAATAAAGAATTATTAGATGGCATAACAAGTAATCTAAAATAATTTAATTATCACAATCTCTTTAAATATGAATATATTCAAATCATAATCTTAATTTAATTTCATCCTTAATTAATAAATTTAGTTAATGTTTAAAGACACTTAAATAAAATAAAATCATAATATTTTTTATTATAATTAATTAAATATAATAATTATTTATAAAAGCTAATTTATATAAAAAAAATATTATTAAAATATTGGCACAATACAAAATTGAAGGTACCCTAGCTCTCTGCATGACAGAATCTAAAGAATGATAAAACATCTCACCTGGCTTCTGCAAAATCATCTGGAACTATAAAATTGACACTTCAATTAAGTTGAATCCATTATTCACAATTTGACAAAAGTTTTTTTCTGACTACACAAATATGATTACAATGCTTCCAGAGGTTGACTGTTCACTGTTCAACTCATGACATCAACTATTGTTATTATTATTTATTTGTAATTAACTACACACAACATCAATGGTCCTCAAGTTCATCAAAATTCTTTTGGAAACAAAGTTGAAATTCAAGGCCATTTTGGAGGGTCACATGACATAGCAACTATGTTAATATATATATTATTTATTTATATATCATATGTTATGAGTATTATCCAAGGTGAGTCGTACCTCAATTTATATTTCAAAATTAAAATTTTAGTTTAATGATTCTATTCAAGCTTCATTTTGACATAAAATTTGTAAATTCTGTCGATGATACATCACTTTACATATATATAAAATTAAATTTAAATTGAGTTTGTTCGATCTTGTACTTCGTTTGAATGAATTTAAAATAAGCTCAATACAAATGAGTTTAAGCTTGAGTATAAAATTTTAATATTATTGAACTTAAATTTTAAAGGTGTTTGCTCGGTAAACTTGTAAATTTAAAAAAATAAATATAAAATAACATTTTAAATAAGATATATTAAAATAATATTGTTTTAGTATCTAACCGAATTTAAAATTTAATTCAACCACAAATTCACAAGCTCAAATTTGAGCTTGATCTCATGCAAAATAAGCCGAAGTAAACAGTCAATATATATGAGTGTACACTAAAGTAAATCATATAGGCCAAAGGACTATTTCCCACCCAAACTATGCTGAATTCTCAAAGTTTCTCCTATTAACTTTAAAAATATCATTTACTCACTTATGGGCCGTTAAACTTAACTGAGTCTATTGGTCATATCATTTTTCCTCCTAAACCATAAAAACTAACACTTTCCCCCCAACCCAAGTTTTTAAAAACTGCATTTTCCCCCTAGGGTTTCCAAACTTCAGATCCAAATTTTCTGATAACCACCGACGATCTCCAAACATCTACTCTCCCTCTCTGACAACCCCTCTTTCTGACCATGCTTTGTCCGACGCTCCTAGGTGTCGGATGTCGATGAAGACGACGCGTCTTCGTTCAAAGACGAAGACGATTTGTCTTCGTTAGAGATGAAGATAACGCGACGCCTAGGATCGTCGGTCGTTGCCGAAGAATTTAATCGAAAGTTTGAAAACCTTAAGGGAAAAATACAGTTTTTAAAAACTTGGGTTAGGGAAAAAGTGTTAGTTTTTAGGGTTTGAAGGATTATATTTAAATTTATTTTTAATATTACAGATAAAATAACGATTTTGTCTTTAAATCAGTCAACTTGATGTTTTTTTTAACAGTCCATAGATAAGTAAATAGGTTTTCCAAAGTTAACAAATAAGAATTTACAGAAAACACTTATCTTGGATGGGAAATAGTTGTTTGGCCAAATCATATATTACTGAAAAGCCAGTAGCTGGAAAATATTATGAAATATTCTAAATTAATGTGGAGTATATTCAAAGTATATTTTAACAAATTTATTTATTATTTTATCGATAACATTATTCAGTCTAACCAATTCTTACTCTTGTTGGGACAGATTCCAATACACACTAATTAACAAATCATAAAATAAACAAGCTCCTTCTTACTAATTACTAATAACTAATATTAATAGGTATAATGATTGCGGTGAATCGAAAAAACCAGCAGATTAAACATTCGTTCTTGTGAGAGTCTGTCGAAGGTGGGAGAAGGAAGATTCAAGAAAGAAAGAGTCTTTTTATTATTATTATTATTATTGTAATTTGTAAACTCAGCAGAAGAGAGGACAGTCGTGGATGATACTTTCAACTCTCTCTCTCCATGATCCTTCCTTGCAGCAAAATTGTCTCACTTTGCATCCTCACTTCCTCGGCCTTGACAAGAAAACACTGATTTGATAGATGAATCCATCACAATCCACTCCTACTTCTTCTTCTTCTTCTTCTTCTTCTTCTTCTTCTGCCTCACCGTCAAATAAAAATCAATTAAATAATCTCAAAATTCTACATAAAAATTGTCCCATGTGTCTCTTGACTCTATAAATACAAATACATGTGTCCTCCACCATACGCAAAACAAAACCCTAAAAACACACGGCAAGTTTCAGATTCAAGCGTCTTTCTTCTAAACAAAGTTATTTTACATCATTGTCTTGGCTGAATATGACAAATCCTTCAAGAAAATGACCTAAATATTGGTCTTTCCTTAGTGAAAACATCAATATTTCTTTCTTTTTGTTGAGTTTCAAGTTATAATTAAGTTTAATGGAAGCTTTTAACCCTTCTATGGCTTTACCTTTCTCCTATACTTTCACTAGTGGCAGTAGCACTGGTTCTGCTACCAGCCACTCTGCCATAACTGGTCCCTGGATGGACGCGAGGATCTGGAGTAAGCTTCCTCAGAGGCTACTCGATCGTGTGCTTGTGTTCCTTCCACCTCCAGCCTTCTTTAGAGCCCGTGCTGTGTGTAAAAGATGGTACGGGCTCTTGTTTTCCAACAGTTTTCTTGAACTTTACATCCAGATTTCACCTCAGCACCACTGGTTCCTCTTTTTCAAACACAAAACCGCCAAGAGCTTCTTCTACAGAAGCAATACAAGCGGCGGTGGCAATGGTGATAACACTAGAGCCACTGCTCTTGAAGGATATCTCTTTGACCCTCATGAGATTAGATGGTATAGAGTTTCTTTTGCCCTTCTCCCTTCCGGGTTCTCTCCGGCGTCTTCCTCTGGTGGACTCATTTGTTGGGTTTCTGATGAAGCCGGTGCCAAAAGTCTCATTCTTTGCAACCCACTCACTGGTTCACTCAGCCAATTGCCACCCACTTTAAGGCCACGTCTCTTCCCTTCAATTGGCCTCAAAGTTAGCCCTTCTTCCATCGATGTCGCCGTTGCAGGAGATGACTTGATTTCTCCCTATGCAGTGAAAAACTTGTCCACCGAAAGCTTTCACATCGATGCAGGTGGATATTACTCTCTCTGGGGAACAACTTCATCTCTTCCCCGTCTTTGCAACCTCGAATCCGGCCGCATGGTGCAAGTTAATGGAAAATTTTACTGTATGAATTACAGTCCTTTCAGTGTTCTTGCGCATGACATTTCCGTAAATTCCTGGTTCATCATTCAAGCTCCAATGCGGAGGTTTCTTCGTTCACCGAGCTTAGTGGAGAGCCGAGGCAAGCTGATCCTCGTGGCGGCGGTAGAAAAGAGCAAGCTGAATGTTCCAAAAAGCCTCCGCCTCTGGTGCCTGCAAGGCTGTGGCTCGACATGGGTTGAAATCGAGAGGATGCCACAGCAACTGTATGTTCAGTTTGCAGAGATGGAAGGCGACGATGGGTTCGACAGCATTGGGCATGGGGATTTTATTGTGCTGGTGATTAAGGGGTCGAACAAGGCCTTACTGTTTGATATTTCTATGAAGAGGTGGCAGTGGGTGCCTCCGTGTCCTTATCTCTGTGGCGTCGGCGGTGGTAGTTACGGAGGAGAAGGTGAGTTGCATGGCTTCGCTTATGAGCCGAGACTTGCAACACCCGTGACTGGACTACTTGATCAGTTGTCACTTCCATTTCCACCTTTCAGTGCTTAATTATTAATTAATTATGTTTAATTTAGAATTAATTAGTTAATTTCTAGTTGAAAACTTGAAATTAATTAATTTGTGGTTGTTGTAGTTGTGGCTCTTAATTTTTTTTTTTTTTAATTTTGTGTGATGTCTCTTCCTTTCGTTTTGTATTCGGCCTCTGTTGTTATCAATGATATTAGACTTTTTTTTTTAAAAATTATATCTCAAATATATATATGTATGTACATATAAAAGAAATAAAATAAGTACGTTTTAAAGATATACAAAATTATTTAAAAATCTAAACATTAAATTAATATTGTTTACAAATTATGAATTAATAAAATTGTAAGGAATGAGTTAGAGGTTTTAAATGATAAGAATTTATTTTTAATTAAATAATAAAATTATATATAAATAATAATTTATTAACATATAATTAAATATTATTTATTTTAATTTAAAATTAATCAATTATATGATAATATATTATTATTGATTATTTATATAATATTATTCATAATTAAATTATCTCGGTTTTAAATAGGGAATAAACCGAATCTAAATATCGCTAAATTCAAGATCGATTCAAATAAAAAAAATTAGGTTAAAATTGGTTTGAGATCAACAATCCTAATAAAAGCACAATAATGCGATTAATTTTAGAAAAATAGACAATTCCTCAGTTGGATGACAATGTATCCCAATGTAAATGCATCCACTATTATGAAAATTACATTATACCATAAGAAGACCTTTCTTGGCCTAGAAATAGACTTTATACAAACCTGATCGAACTTGGACAAGTTTTTACTTGAGTTTAACTTGAATTAAAAATAATACAACTTAAATTTGTCAAATTAAAGTTAAAGATTCACTCTCTAAGTTTAAGATTCAAAGGTCAACTTAAGTTTATGATTCAAATTTATAACTTATTAATAAAATAATATTATTTTACTAAATAATAGATAAAACGTAAAAATATTATTTTAACAATTACTTAACATGATTCAAATTGAATCACAAATTATATTTAAACCAATTCAAACCATCCACTAACTCATGAACCAAACCCAACCAAAATCTCTCCAACCAGAATTCAATTTTGTCCAAGAAATAAAAAAACCCTCCCAATTTGAGCTCAAATTGAATTTGACTTTAACAAATTTGAGTTGAGTTAGCTTACAAACTTGAGCCAGTTTGATTCAGATTCAACCAAAAGAGATATTAATAATGCCAATAAAGTTTTTAATCATTCCTAGAGGTGTCGATAAGTTGAATTTAACTTAAGACCTAGGCTTCAGACCGAGTGGAAACAAAATATTCATAAGGGCCACAACCCGACCCAATATTTATAGGACCGGGCTGAGCCTTATTATGCCAGGCTTCGGGCCAGCCCGGCCCGTTTGATGCCTCCAAATTCAATCAGAAGATTCATAATATTTTCTAATAATCCAGGATGCATTTTCAAGTTGATTACTGGACGAGGGAGGAAAACAAAACTTGGGCTATAAATAGCAAATATTTGTTTTAATAACAAATTAATATAACTTTTTTTATGAATAAGATCATCCCAGTTTCGTATAATGGTACATGAACACAAAAAAAATTTAAATATCAGACTGGATTCAGATCAAAGAAGATAAGCAATCCACCTTAATATAAAACATAATTTGGAAGCCACAGATAGGGGATTTTGTCAGAAAATATGGAGTTCTTAAATCATTTGTTGCCCTGATAATCATTGCCGGTGAAAGCTCTCATTCTAGATGCTTTTTTCATTAGGAAACGAAACAAGAAGATTACAGGTATAAGTATACCTGATGGGGTTCTGTATATATACACATGCAGATAGTACAGTCAGAGATGGTGGAGTGTTTCTTGATGACTGATTATATTTGTTGAGCACATCACTTGAGTTTAACCTGGAGGATTAGATGTACTTGTCTTTTGAAGATGGACCGTAGCTCTTCGTTAGCTTCAATGCCGATTCTCCTGTTAATAAGAATTAAAAGGCATCTCCTTCAAGTGAGATTTAAACTAGAAAATTATTGCAAAATTGGTGCTTAGGCTTTCTGAAAGTCAAAATAGCAAGGAAAATTGGAAGCAAAATGACAAAGACTGCATCAATATTTGGTTCCAAACTACAATTGGAGCAAAGCTTGATGAGGAATATATCAAACTACAGAATATACGCCTAGACGTTCTGCTTCTCAGGTATGAGTGCAATCAAGCTAAAGTAAGCTGAGTAGGGTAATGCTTGGCTCGATTAAATTACAGCAAAGCTCAAGTTTGTCAACTGGGAAGTTCTTGGCTCAAGCTTGAAACAAAAATGGCTGACTCAAGCTCTGTTAAAAAACTTACACATAAATTTTGCAACTTATACATTTATGTCACAGTCAAGATGTAGGATTTAAGGGTGTCAATTAAGATTTTAAACTTTTAAGGACTGATATTTTACTCAAACCAAACTGTGAGTATGCAACCTCTCCGAGCTGACCTACAACAAGCTCAACCTTGGCTCAATTACACCCCTATTCTCAACACTAACAGCTACAGACAAGACTGCCTAGGCCTAATTCTAGTTATTGAGAGTGAATAAAAATAGAATACAGCAATTTTGTTAGATTCATTTTGCAAAGAATCGATTTGTAGCTCTTTTTCAGTCATAAAAGATATATTCATGTTAAAATAATAAACAGGAAATCTGTTACTTGAAAATCAGAATAGTCAGTCAGCAAAATTACTAAGTGGCAAAACTGGAGATAAGCAAGTTACCCAATTTTGGAGCCATTCTTCCCCACTAGAATCTTTCGCTGGCTTAGTTTATTGGTAATTAAGTGTTGTTCAATCCTGAGAGAGCCATCTCGCAAGTCCTTCCAGTCTATCAATCGATGTTCAATACCATAGGGAATTTCCTGCAATGAAAAGGACCCCTAAATTAGTGGCTTAAAAAACAATCCCCTGCAGCCCTCCACCTCATTCAGAAAAGGTATTTGCTTCAGAAGGAGAATCTGCTCTACCTGATGTACGTGGTCCAATAACCTTTCCCGGACAACTTCCAATGAAATGTTCTTCATAACTTCTTCACTCATAGTTAGTGGATCCTCAGACCAAGGTCTCTGAACTGCCTAAGCATAAAAAGACATTGAAGAGCCAGAGTCAGGAGCATGACTTAGAAGAAGATAAAATAAAAAACAATGACATCAACTTAGCTTCGCTAGTCCAGAGAGATTTATCCCACTCCCTATTTTAAATAAAAGTCAGAAGAATAAATATACAAAAATTCAAATTTAAAATGGATTCATTTCCTTGAACAAGCATTTCTCACATGATATGGATTAGAGAACTAAGGAAATAAATGATTCATCCAGAAAATTTGATACTCATTGAACAACTTTTTTTATAGGAAACGGTAAACATATTGATGAGAGAAGCGGAAAGTTCTCATGGCATAACTCTAAATGACTTAACATACACAAGGTCACAACAAATTAATCAAAAATTGTTCATTTTAGAATGTTGTAAACTAGACAAAGATGAAGTTTTAAAGAAACTGCACTATATCGACCGACTAGACCTTTAGTGGATCTGAACCTCGGAATATTTAGACCACAAAATGCCACATTAAAGAAATAGTCAACATACATAACACATGTACACACATATAATACATGTGGAATAACAAATAAAAGACATGCCTGGTCAATCAAATATTGGGAAAGATCTTTTATTCCAGCGCCCTTCAATCCGGAGGTCATGAAAATCCTGGATCATAAATGATACAAGTAAGTGACCAGAAGCAATCTTATTGATCCCTGCTCAACCTCTTAAAACAGGAACAGAACCTTTTATCTCTGACAGAAACCTACCTTTCATACCCAGGAAGATCTTTAAATTGCTCAGCAACTTTTAGTAAGTCTTTCTTCTTTGCAACCAGATCAACCTTATTCATACATAAAATCCGCTTTTGTTTAGGGTGAGCTTGGGCACCCATTCGGTCAATTAATTTTACAACCCTTGAATCAGGCCTATATGGATGAAAATATAGACTTGTGTGATCAGAGATCGAAGTGAGGAAAAAAAAAGCATAGAATTTACCAGACAATTAAGCCAGAAGGAAAAAACATTACTTGAGGCAAAGAGTAAGCAATAAGAGAAATTGAAAGGAAGCTTAAAAATATCAAACTAAATGCAACAGATCACTCACTTGGTGAGATGTCTATGGACATCAAAAACAACCACGAGCACCTCGAACAGATCAACTGAACTCCAAGCACTTTCTACACGAACCTTTATATCTTTGTAAGGAAGCCCAGATTTCTTTAGCATAAGTCCTGGGGTATCGAAAAAACACTACAGCACGTACACATAATTAATACAATACGTTCCCAGAGAGCAGATAGAACAATCATAAGAAAATGTAATTTCACCACGTATTATCTCATTATGAACTAAGGGAATGGCACAGAGAAACCAAACATTTGACTGTTCTACCTTATCTTATTAATAGTTTACTATGACTGAATTACTAGAAGTTCTCTTCCTCCATCTCAAAAAATATGTAATACAGAGCTGAATTCCTTTTTGTTTTATAAAAAATCCTTATCCTCATAATTTCAATCAAACTACAGATGTTTACCCCAATTTAATAAAATTGTAACAATAAAATATAGACAAGGAACACAACTCAAATAAAAGGTGAACCAAATAAATCAGTATAACAAAGATCACTATAACTGAAATACTAGAAGTTCTGTTTCTCCTCCATCTGAAAAATTAAGTATAACTATACACAAATTCCTTTTTGTTTTATTCAAGAGCCTTATCTTCATAATTTAATCAAACTACAGATGTTTTACCCCATATTTGATGATATTCATTGTCACAATAAAATACAGACAAGCATCACAACCAAGATAAAAGGTGAACCAAATAAATTATTATAATAGACTAACATACAATTTGGGTGCTCCCCTTGGTCATTACTCCTAACACTTCATGAGTTGTTGTGTTTGTCTTCCGTGAAACAGCAGCAACCTTTGTCCCCACCTATAACAAATGTAAAACAAACATAATCAACATATAACATACCATCACACATCATCATCAAACGAAAATGCTGATCATAAATACTCCAATACAGCTCTTAATAATACTAATTCTGACAATCTATACAAAACATATCATATGCAAAGACAAGAGGGAGCATCTTTACTGCAAGTCAAAAAATCCCAACTAAACGCAAATTCATACATATAGTTCAAACTATAACACAAACTTTAATTCACCAACAACAAATCATCCAGAAAATACCCACAAAAAAACTAAATTTTCTCAATCCCTCTTCAGCATACAAAAATTCAGAAAAAAACAAATCCAAAACAGCAAAACAAACAAACCATGAAACTAGAAAGGACATACTTTCTAGAACTAATCAAACAACATAGTACATATCAGCACAAGAATAGTCAGGTTATAAAAAGGTTCCAGTAAAAACTTTTAATTCTTTTTACTCCAAAAATTTATACAAAATATGCTTACTCAAGCACAAAGTAAGAGCATCTCCACTCAAATTCAGTAGGTTCCATCAAATTAACTTAACTGCATGGCATTCAAACTACAGAACATATAAATTTTGACACACAACTTAAAAACCAATACAAAAATCACAACTTCTCTATCCCACTTCACCCAATTAAAAAATAAAAAATCCCACTCATTAAAAAAAAAAATCAAAATCAAAAACAGAACAAACCATGAAATTAGTAATAGCAGATTTTCCAGCATTTGGAGCTCCAATAATCCCAACAGAAAGAGACCTCTGATCTTCCTCTTTAACTTCTTCATCTTCCTCCTCTTCCTTCACCAAAGCAGCCTCAAGCAGAGCCCTTGCAAGAACTCTATTCTTCCTCTCATCTTCATCTTCCTGAAAAATTCTAACTTTCGCTTTCTGGGTATCTTTCCCAAACACTACTTTGTCAGCTCTCTCCCTGAATCTCTCGTCCCAAGTGGGCTCTTTCTTCTCAGCGTTGTGGGCCTCATCAAGGCTTGGTATTGAATAATGGGAGCTGTCAAAAACAGAATCACTTTCAGTTTCATTGACAAGCGTTGGCTGAGGGTGGGCGGTGTAAAGTCTATAAAGAAAGGTAGGGTTTTGAAGGCGGGGTTTTGTCGGGAAGGTTGTGAGTGTTCTTAAAGCTCTCAAAGCTTTCATTTGAAAGGGTTTTAGGCTTGTTGTACGAGATGAACTAGCATGAAGAAGATTGATTTCAATTGAGCGTGAGAAGAGAAGGGAGGGCTTTGGGGGTAGGAGAAACAAATTTCGGACAGAAGAGTAATGGGTTGGGGTTTTAGGGGTTTTAAGCGCCTGTTTGGTTTTTGTTTAAAATGTGCACTACTTAAACTCCTAAAGGGCTCATGCCAACAACACTATTTAATATAGTTAGTGGTGCTATTTATTCAACCACTATTTTAAATATATATATATATATATATATATATTATTAAATAATTAAATATTATTTTATCTTTAATTTAAAATTATTTATTTATATAAAAATATATATATTTCAAAGTAAATAAATATAATTTTATTGTTATTCTATTAATAATTTTTGATAACATTTCTAATCAATTCAAATAAATTTAAACTCGAGTTAACTATTAAGTTTCAAACTAAATTCAAGACAATTTACATTAAAGAGCGATTTGATTCGAATCGGACCTAATTTTTTTTTGTGGTGTTGCCAATTAAATCTTTCCATACTGAAACAATCATCAAAATAATGAATAAAAAAACATTTTGGAGCTTGTAATTTTATTTTTAATTTAAATATAACATATGATTTAATATTCTTTAAAAATTAATTAGATTATTAAGAAGATTTTATAGATTAGAATTTATCTTAATATATTTCAATACTTTCAACGCTTGATAGAATTTCATTGAAACTATGGATGAAAATATAAATGACTAATAAGGTAAATTCCACCACGACCAAAACATAACTTGGCTCAACTCAAACCTTTTTAAAATCAATTTTTCCTCTTCACTAATCGATTTTACTTCTTCTTTTCCAATGTTTGAGGCAACCTGAGATTAATTTGAATCCTGCTACTTAATATATAACAAATAAAATAAGATCAAATATGTAACAATGTGAATTATGTCACAAATGCTTTAAACTAAATCCAAAAACAAGTTAGAACATTAAAACTAAAAAATGGAACTCCTCTGATTAACAAGAAATGGCTTTTTCTACCTATCTTTCTTGCAAGTATAAAAATTAAAATTTCAAAAAAAAAAATTACTCATATCTAAATTAAATTTTGCACTGTTTTATTCAACCCCAAAGAATGAGTGAGGGCTAAAATCTACCGAGGCTCCTTTTCTTTGCAGTTTAAATTCTATGATATACGAGAAGCTATTCATCCACCGTTCCGACAATTGTTCATAGACTGCATCTGGTTGCTCTAAATCACCATTCTGCCAGCTTCCCTAAAATGCCATTCTGCCGGCAAGCCTGCTTTCTGATATCCTTCTGTCTATTGCTGCATCGATTGAGCTCATCTGAAACACAAGCACATATCACATGATCAGAGAGGAACCGTGGCCAGAATTGCTATGAATGACCAGATATCTTAAAGCTTGGTCCTCTGCAAGAGATACCAAACTCTGCGAAGGAAGCTGACCTGGGTCAAGTCTGAATTCACTGTTCGATCAAATAAATAAATTGTAACGATGCTACAAATGGAAATTTCTGTGGGGTGTGATCTTGTTCGACCCAAAACCCCCAAAATTTTGGGAATCAAGCATAAGGAGGTAAGTACATAAGCTATTTGTTCCTCTAATTGACTGAAGTGTAATGAGTGAAAAATCCTCAATTCATTTCCAGCAAGCTTGTTAAAATAGTAACTACTAAGTACCAGAAAAAATAATGCAAATACCTACTTGAATCTTTTGACGTCCACAACAGTTGGAGGCAATGCTTGCAAACCGGAGCATAGCAGTTTAAAATAAACAACATGCCCAATAGCCAGTAGTTGGAGAAAAAAGTAATTGACTAAAGGTTTATATGTCTTCGCAAATTGTTTTAATTTTTGTAAGGAAGAAAACATAAGAACTGGAATTCATATAGGAAATACCGCTCTAAATAGGTAACAATGCGTAATCTGAAAGCACAAAACATAAAGCCTATCCATCTGGTTAGATGTACAAACCAACTCCATAGATTAAAGAGGTAGTTATTACTTACCTGGCTAGTCTCATCATGCACCTGATACTTTGCTAAGGACATTCTTCTCTCCTCCTGCATACATTACAAATTATAACCAGGATTAACAAGTCTGCGATAACATTAGAAACAACCATCCAAAAACTTGCATCTTTAGAACAACTAACCATGGACATTGCCTCATCGTCCCAAACAAGATAGACCTCATTAACAGCAGGCTGAGTGGCAGGAGCTTTATTTGCTATTACAGGGGGTGGTCCAATTGAAGGACCACTAGTATTGGGACCTGAGGCATATGAATGTGAATTGGGTAATGTCCCACCTGCAAAGATGACAAAACATAGAATAATCAGGATAAAATAAACTAAATTACTATATCATTGAGACAGAATCATATTTTTTGGGAATAAAATTGCAATTGCAAGGATAACATACATAAAAAAAGTTGATATTCAGAATGGCTTCGATAACAACAATCCTAAATTTAAGATAGTAAAACAGTCTTATTAAGCTACTGTTGAAATACTAGATGTTTTAGAGACAATTACCTTGCATGCTTGGGACATAATAACTGCTGGCCATAGTTGAGCTGGCACCTGCAGTCGCATCAACTGAGCCTTTAATTTCAGCTGAAGAGGTAACTGGAATAGTAGTGGGTGGAATGGGAGCAGAAAATGGTGAACTTTGAGTGGGTGTATGGTTATTAACAACAGGGAACAAGGGTTGAGATACAGCAACAGGTGGTGTGGACAAAGGGATTCCAGGAGGAATTACTTGTGATGGTTGAAGTGAAGATGTACTTGATGGTAGAGGAGGTCTTACATTTTGCACAGGAAACAAAGGCTGTTGGACATAACCTGCTGGAACAGGAGGAATTGAAACGGCTGTATGCTGTGGATACCAAGGCTGTGGGCGAGGAGGCACTGGCCAACTAGCAGGAGGCACGGGTACTGCAGAACTGTAGCTGTAGTCCAACAATCAAGAAAAAGAACACATTAATCATTATTTCTGTAATACACAGAAGGAGCAAGTAAAACAATCCTATTTCTCCCAGGAGCTCAAACAAGGGAAAAGAATATATAATTCCTGCAATGGCAGATAATTGCAAAGAGCTGTCTCATATTTTATGAATTAAAATATATATCAAATTCACTTAGCTGCTTCCAGCTAAAATCTCCCTCTCCTAGAAAAACAAAAGAAGGTATTCATCTCCCTCACAAATACACAAACAATCCTTGTAACCTAAACTGGTGGGGTAAACACCATGCGATGACCTTCACTCACAAAGGAGACATGCACCAATACTCATTCCAGGGAAAATACTGAATTTGATTGAGGCACTAACATCACCTGTTATCATCAGTCACCACAAACTGTCTGCGTTTGTGCAAGAATATAGAAAAAGAAGAAAGTAATATCTATGTAACAGAAAACATACATTGGCTGCATTGCCCCTAAAGTTGGTTGAGGATAGCCAACACCTAATTGTCCAGGCACCACTCCAGCAAGCTGAGTGTAAGGAGTGTCAACTTTGGCCACTTTGGAGGGAGACTCTTCTTCTGAAAAAAAAAAAAAAAAGAAAAACTAATATTTGTTAGAAAGAGAAGCTTTGTTTAACAAATTACTATCACATGCTGCATGTCCAAACTTCTCTACAGCAGAATTTCACCCAGCACAAGACACTCAAAACGTCAGAGCAAGTACTTATCTATCACTTCTCATTATAAAATAGAATTAAAATCAATATATATTATATTTTGCATGGAAACCGGGGGAAAAGTATGTGTGTGTGTATATATAAAAGAGACGGAAAATGCTTCAAAACACAGTTTGTTTAGTTTGTAGTTTAAAAAATGTTTTAATATAAATGGAGTGTACAGGAGGAAGATAAATAAGAGCATGTGTGTGTTTGTAAGAAAGAGAAGAGAAAAAAAGAAAATAGTAAAAAAGCAAAAGCGCTGTAAATTCAGACGAGTCACAAGAAAAACCAAGCACCATGGATGATCTAGAGGTCAAACAGTTTGTGAAAACTTTTTCCTTCCAGCTAACTTCTAAACTACCACAACATCATAATATTGGTTGAGCAACAAATACAACCAGACAGGCCAGCACAATCTATAATATCATCTCATGAGAAAGATGTTACGCCAGCTTACAGAGTGCTCAGAGTTCAAAACTAAACCTAATGAATAACAATACTCTTTCACAAATGCTTGAATTCAAAATTCCAAGCATAATAGAACATCCCCAAAGGAAAAGAAAGAAATAAAATAATCTTCCCAAACAAATACAATCATAATGACACAAAGTCACACACACAAAGACAATGCAGAAATTACTTAACAACTAACGCATCCACAAAGTTCGTCACCTTCTTCTCCGTAGTGAGCAGCTAATATGTCGGGTGGAATTCCCTGCATTCCATATATTTCAATATCAGTCGACTCTCTTCCAGGTTTTGCATTGGGAACTCTGTCACAGTAATTATCATATTCAAGACAATCAGTAGAATTCAAACATATCTTAGATACAAACAACATGATAGCTCCAAGAACAAAAAGTAAATAAAATAACTGATACATTCTTTTCCTTTCAGGGACCAACAAGACAAGTGTTAAAATTCATTATTTTTCTCAATCAATCAAAAATATCAACAAGAGTAAAATATCCATCCACTGTAACTTGAAATAATAAATTTTAACACAAAAATTTCATTCAATACTAGTAGACCTCAATCATGCAGCGCCCTTAAATCACTAATCTCCTTCCTACAAATTTTGAAAGTTTCGGGCAAATTTAAAGGCCATTAGTAAAGATATTTATAACATTAATGCAATCTTGACAATTGAAACTAGTGAAGTGAAGTTTGCTTGTACTTCAGCCAGCCAAATAATTTCCCACAAATAGCGTAAACCTTCTAGTAGATTTCCAACAAACTTTACATGCCCATATTTCATTAAGTTAAGCCATTCCCATAAATTTCATTAGCAAAACACAATAACAAAAATACAAATTTCACTTTTTCAACTAGCTTTCACAACTTCCGAAGCCAGTGAAGTTAATTATTTCTAGTATTTTAATCAAGCCATCCAACGTCCCACAAATTTAACGTAAATTCCATCAAAAACTTAAACAGGTTTCAAAATCAGTCAATATTGCCTAATAATCTTCGCAATGATTTCTTAAAAAAATTACTAATCTTAAATCGTCCTTCTATTAAAACCAAAACCTAGAGCGAGACGAATGAAATTAAACTGAAAAAAAAAAGAGATAGAGATATTACTTTGTGACGGACTCCTTGTGAACCTGGAGGACGTGAATGGCCATGCCACCGGCGGTGGAGAGCTTCTTGTGGCAGACGTGGCACTTGAAGTGCTTAGCCTTCTGGTGCTGAACAAGAATCTTCTCGTCGTCGAATTCTCTGTCGCAGTAATAGCACCACACCTTCGACGATACTCTCTTCTTCTTCTTCCCCATTCTCCTTCCCCTAGCAATCCAAATCGAAATTGAAATCGAATCGAATCGAATCTATTCTGAGGGAATTTTCAGATTCTAGGGTTTCTCGGCTTTGCTGGGTCGCTGGGGCTTGTGAGATCTAATTGAAATAGATGGACGAGATTTTGTTTTAATGTGTTTCGTTTTCTCTCCCACGAACGACGAATGGGAACAGGAATAGGAGGCTGTCACGTGTGTCTCACGCGATACGCACACCGCTTGCTGCCACGTAGGATGTAAAAGAGGTCCCACATTATGAAACGCAGAAAAATTTTGCGCCCCTGAATTTTGTCGTGATCACACATAATGTTTGAAAAGGGGAATTTAGCTTTACTAAGGCTTGCCACTAGTGTAGGATTCAAGCCGAGCCTAAACAATGGCCAATTTAAGTTTGATTTGAAGTTAAAACAGCCAATTTGATATCAATCTCAGCCAGATTGGCTGGTAAATAGTAAAACCAAGAAAAAGACGATAAACTATTAAAGAACAATTGTAAAAAAGAAAAAGTTGCGAAGAAAAAACAAAGAGTCATCGAAAAAAAAAAAAAATCAAAAAAGAAGAAAATTCATTGGAGAAGAAAAAATTGAATGTTAGAGAATAAAAAAGAATTGTTGCAAAAAAAATAAAAAATCATCAAAAAAAGAAAAATCACCAAACAAGAAAATGAATAACTTTAGAAGAGCAATTACCAATAAGACAAACTTCGAAGTGATAACATCGATGAGTCATCAAATTTGAATCGAATTATAACTTTAAGTCATATTAAACATGAATTTAAGCCTAGATCCATTCGGTTTGAATCAAATATCCCTACTTGCCACATCAGATGTTAAGTGGGTTTCTCATGTAAACTGAAAGATTAAATTAAACAATACTGATAGATTTTGTTATGTTTTTTTTAAGGGAAATTTTAGAAAATGGCCAAAATGCCCTCCTATTAAGCAAAAATAGCAAAATCATTATTTTCAAGCTAAAATGTCCAAAATCACTGTTCCAAAAAAAAAAATGCCTATGACTTTTTTTAATACCGAAACTACCCTTCCCCTTATATTTATATAACTCTTCACTTACTATGGGGTTTTAATGTAATTTTAAATAACTATGAGGGGTTTTTGGATATTTTATATTATAAAGGCATTTTGATATTTATTTATTTATTTCAAACTTTTTCTAAAATGTCAAAATTACCCTTCCCTTCATTTATATAACTCCTCTCACTCATTATGCGGTTAAAATAATTTAGGATAAATACGGGCGGTTTTTAGATATTTTACATTGTAAAGGCTTTTTTATATTTATTTATTTATTTCAAACTTTTTCTAAAATGTCAAAATTACCCTTCCCCTCATCTATATAAACCCTCCTCACTCATTTTATTTACACACACTTCTCATATCACTCAAACACTCACTCTCACTCTCATTTTTTTTCAACATCAATTAGTAGGGATTCGTTCGGACGGAAGAAGTTCGTATTTTTATATTCGACTCGAAAAAATACTATTCATCAAAAAAGGTATTTATATCAATCTTATTCTAAAACTTAATTTTATTTGTTAAGTTTAGTTTTTATGTCATAATATAGGGGTTAAATGAAATGCTTCACAAATATAGGGGGTTAAAATAATTTAGGATAAATATGGGGGGTTTTTAGATATTTTACATTGTAAAGATATTTTTATATTTATTTATTTATTTCAAACTTTTTCTAAAATGTCAAAATTACCCTTCCCCTCATCTATATAAACCCTCCACACTCATTTCATTTACACACACTTCTCATATCACTCAAACACTCACTCTCACTGTCATTTTTTTTCAACATCAATTAGTAGGGATTCGTTCGGACGGAAGAAGTTCGTATTTTTATATTCGACTCGAAAAAACACTATTCATCAAAAAAGGTATTTATGTCAATCTTATTCTAAAACTTAATTTCATTTGTTAAGTTTAGTTTTTATGTCATAATATAGGGGTTAAATGCAATGCTTCACAAGTATAGGGGCCTAAATGTAATTTAGGATAAATATGGGGGGTTTTTAGACATTTTACATTGTAAAGGCATTTTTATATTTATTTATTTATTTCAAACTTTTTCTAAAATGTCAAAATTACCCTTCCCCTCATCTATATAAACCCTCCTCACTCATTTTATTTACACACACTTCTCATATCACTCAAACACTCACTCTCACTTTCATTTTTTTTCAACATCAATTAGTAGGGATTCGTTCGGACGGAAGAAGTTCGTATTTTTATATTCGACTCGAAAAAATACTATTCATCAAAAAAGGTATTTATATCAATCTTATTCTAAAACTTAATTTTATTTGTTAAGTTTAGTTTTTATGTCATAATATGGGGGTTAAATGAAATGCTTCACAAGTATAGGGGGTTAAAATAATTTAGGATAAATATGGGGGGTTTTTAGATATTTTACATTGTAAAGATATTTTTATATTTATTTATTTATTTCAAACTTTTTCTAAAATGTCAAAATTACCCTTCCTCTCATCTATATAAACCCTCCTCACTCATTTTATTTACACACACTTCTCATATCACTCAAACACTCACTCTCACTTTCATTTTTTTTCAACATCAATTAGTAGGGATTCGTTCGGACGGAAGAAGTTCGTATTTTTGTATTCGACTAGAAAAAACACTATTCATCAAAAAAGGTATTTATGCCAATCTTATTCTAAAACTTAATTTCATTTGTTAAGTTTAGTTTTTATGTCATAATATAGGGGTTAAATGCAATGCCTCACAAGTATAGGGGCCTAAATGTAATTTAGGATAAATATGGGGTTTTTTAGATATTTTACATTGTAAAGGCATTTTTATATTTATTTATTTATTTCAAACTTTTTCTAAAATGTCAAAATTACCCTTCCCCTCATCTATATAAACCCTCCTCACTCATTTTATTTACACACATTTCTTGTATCACTCAAACACTCACTCTCACTTTCATTTTTTTTCAACATCAATTAGTAGGGATTCGTTCGGACGGAAGAAGTTCGCATTTTTATATTCGACTCGAAAAAATACTATTCATCAAAAAAGGTATTTATATCAATCTTATTCTAAAACTTAATTTCATTTGTTAAGTTTAGTTTTTATGTCATAATATGGGGGTTAAATGAAATGCTTCACAAGTATAGGGGTTAAAATAATTTAGGATAAATATGGGGGGTTTTTAGATATTTTACATTGTAAAGACATTTTTATATTTATTTATTTATTTCAAACTTTTTCTAAAATGTCAAAATTACCCTTCCCCTCATCTATATAAACCCTCCTCACTCATTTTATTTACACACACTTCTCATATCACTCAAACACTTACTCTCACTTTCATTTTTTTTCAACATCAATTAGTAGGAATTCGTTCGGACGGAAGAAGTTCGTATTTTTGTATTCGACTCGAAAAAACACTATTCATCAAAAAAGGTATTTATGTCAATCTTATTCTAAAACTTAATTTCATTTGTTAAGTTTAGTTTTTATGTCATAATATAGGGGTTAAATGCAATGCTTCACAAGTATAGGGGGTTAAAATAATTTAGGATAAATATGGGGGGTTTTTAGATATTTTACATTGTAAAGACATTTTTATATTTCTTTATTTATTTCAAACTTTTTCTAAAATGTCAAAATTACCCTTCCCCTCATCTATATAAACTCTCCTCACTCATTTTATTTACACATATTTCTTATATCACTCAAACACTCACTCTCACTTTCATTTTTTTTCAACATCAATTAGTAGGGATTCGTTCGGACGGAAGAAGTTCGTATTTTTGTATTCGACTCGAAAAAATACTATTCATCAAAAAAGGTATTTATGTCAATCTTATTCTAAAACTTAATTTCATTTGTTAAGTTTAGTTTTTATGTCATAATATAGGGGTTAAATGCAATGCTTAACAAGTATAGGGGCCTAAATATAATTTAGGATAAATATGGGGGGTTTTAGATATTTTACATTGTAAAGACATTTTTATATTTATTTATTTATTTCAAACTTTTTCTAAAATGTCAAAATTACCCTTCCCCTCATCTATATAAACCCTCCTCACTCATTTTATTTACACACACTTCTCATATCACTCAAACACTCACTCTCATTTTCATTTTTTTTCAACATCAATTAGTAGGGATTCGTTCAGACGGAAGAAGTTCGTATTTTTATATTCGACTCGAAAAAACACTATTCATCAAAAAAGGTATTTATATCAATCTTATTCTAAAACTTAATTTCATTTGTTAAGTTTAGTTTTTATGTCATAATATGGGGGTTAAATGAAATGCTTCACAAGTATAGGGGGTTAAAATAATTTAGGATAAATATGGGGGGTTTTTAGATATTTTACACTGTAAAGACATTTTTATATTTCTTTATTTATTTCAAACTTTTTCTAAAATGTCAAAATTACCCTTCCCCTCATCTATATAAACCCTCCTCACTCATTTTATTTACACACACTTCTCATATCACTCAAACACTCACTCTCAGTTTCATTTTTTTTCAACATCAATTAGTAGGGATTCGTTCAGATGGAAGAAGTTCGTATTTTTATATTCGACTCGAAAAAACACTATTCATCAAAAAAGGTATTTATATCAATCTTATTCTAAAACTTAATTTCATTTGTTAAGTTTAGTTTTTATGTCATAATATGGGGGTTAAATGAAATGCTTCACAAGTATAGGGGGTTAAAATAATTTAGGATAAATATGGGGGGTTTTTAGATATTTTACATTGTAAAGACATTTTTATATTTATTTATTTATTTCAAACTTTTTCTAAAATGTCAAAATTACCCTTCCCCTCATCTATATAAACCCTCCTCACTCATTTTATTTACACACACTTCTCATATCACTCAAACACTCACTCTCATTTTCATTTTTTTTCAACATCAATTAGTAGGGATTCGTTCAGACGGAAGAAGTTCGTATTTTTATATTCGACTCGAAAAAATACTATTCATCAAAAAAGGTATTTATATCAATCTTATTCTAAAACTTAATTTCATTTGTTAAGTTTAGTTTTTATGTCATAATATGGGGGTTAAATGAAATGCTTCACAAGTATAGGGGGTTAAAATAATTTAGGATAAATATGGGGGGTTTTTAGATATTTTACATTGTAAAGGCATTTTTATATTTATTTATTTATTTCAAACTTTTTCTAAAATGTCAAAATTACCCTTCCCCTCATCTATATAAACCCTCCTCACTCATTTTATTTACACACACTTCTCATATCACTCAAACACTCACTCTCACTTTCATTTTTTTTCAACATCAATTAGTAGGGATTCGTTCGGACGGAAGAAGTTCGTATTTTTATATTCGACTCGAAAAAATACTATTCATCAAAAAAGGTATTTATATCAATCTTATTCTAAAACTTAATTTTATTTGTTAAGTTTAGTTTTTATGTCATAATATGGGGGTTAAATGAAATGCTTCACAAGTATAGGGGGTTAAAATAATTTAGGATAAATATGGGGGGTTTTTAGATATTTTACATTGTAAAGATATTTTTATATTTATTTATTTATTTCAAACTTTTTCTAAAATGTCAAAATTACCCTTCCTCTCATCTATATAAACCCTCCTCACTCATTTTATTTACACACACTTCTCATATCACTCAAACACTCACTCTCACTTTCATTTTTTTTCAACATCAATTAGTAGGGATTCGTTTGGACGGAAGAAGTTCGTATTTTTATATTCGACTCGAAAAAACACTATTCATCAAAAAAGGTATTTATATCAATCTTATTCTAAAACTTAATTTCATTTGTTAAGTTTAGTTTTTATGTCATAATATGGGGGTTAAATGAAATGCTTCACAAGTATAGGGGTTAAAATAATTTAGGATAAATATGGGGGGTTTTTAGATATTTTACATTGTAAAGACATTTTTATATTTATTTATTTATTTCAAACTTTTTCTAAAATGTCAAAATTACCCTTCCCCTCATCTATATAAACCCTCCTCACTCATTTTATTTACACACACTTCTCATATCACTCAAACACTTACTCTCACTTTCATTTTTTTTCAACATCAATTAGTAGGAATTCGTTCGGACGGAAGAAGTTCGTATTTTTGTATTCGACTCGAAAAAACACTATTCATCAAAAAAGGTATTTATGTCAATCTTATTCTAAAACTTAATTTCATTTGTTAAGTTTAGTTTTTATGTCATAATATAGGGGTTAAATGCAATGCTTCACAAGTATAGGGGCCTAAATGTAATTTAGGATAAATATGGGGGGTTTTTAGATATTTTACATTGTAAAGACATTTTTATATTTATTTATTTATTTCAAACTTTTTCTAAAATGTCAAAATTACCCTTCCCCTCATCTATATAAACCCTCCTCACTCATTTTATTTACACACACTTCTCATATCACACAAACACTCACTCTCACTTTCATTTTTTTTCAACATCAATTAGTAGGAATTCGTTCGGACGGAAGAAGTTCGTATTTTTGTATTCGACTCAAAAAAACACTATTCATCAAAAAAGGTATTTATGTCAATCTTATTCTAAAACTTAATTTCATTTGTTAAGTTTAGTTTTTATGTCATAATATAGGGGTTAAATGCAATGCTTAACAAGTATAGGGGCCTAAATGTAATTTTGGATAAATATGAGGGTTTTTTAGATATTTACATTGTAAAGGTATTTTTATATTTATTTAATTACTTTTTCTAAAATGTCAAAATTACCCTTCCTCTCATCTATATAAACCCTCCTCACTCATTTTATTTACACACACTTCTCATATCACTCAAACACTCACTCTCACTTTCATTTTTATTCAACATCAATTAGTAGGGATTCGTTCGGATGGAAGAAGTTCGTATTTTTATATTCGACTCGAAAAAATAGTATTCATAAAAAAAAAAGTATTTATTTCAATCTTAGTCTAAAACTTAATTTCATTTGTTAAGTTTAGTTTTTATGCCATAATATGGGGGTTAAATGCAATGTTTCACAAGTATAGGGGGTTAAAATAATTTAGGATAAATATGGGGGGTTTTTAGACATTTTACATTATAAAGGCATTTTGATATTTATTTATTTAATTACTTTTTCTAAAATGTCAAATGAAATGTTATTAAAATTAGGGCGCATTTTCATATTAAACATGGTAGGCGCATTATAATTGAAATTATAGGTTTTTTCGAGTTTCACTCCTTTAGTATATATCAATTCACATTTTGCAGATTTTTGCAGATTTTTTCGATTGTTGCTATACTAGGGTATTTCAACTTTTAGATTCCGAATTTCAGTTCCGTTTTTTCGAATTTCATCCCTTTAGGATATATCGATTCGTATTTTTAAGATTTCTGAACAATTTTTCGATTGATATTATTCTAGGGTATTTCAACTTTTAGAATTCAAATTTCAATTCTGTTTTTTTGAATTTCACCGTTTTAGGATATATCAACTTGTATTTTTCAGATTTCTGAAGAATTGTTCGATTATTACCATTCTAGGGTATTTCAACTTTTAGAATTTGAATTTCAGTTCTGTTTTTTTGAATTTTATCGTTTTAAGATATATCCACTAGTATTTTCCAGATTTCTGAAGAAATTTTTTATTATTGACATTTTAAAGCATTTCAAAGTATAGAATTTGAATCTCTATTTTAAAGTATAGATATTATAAAAACGTTTTAAATAGAACGTTACAAACAGATAGATGCATTTTGTGGGGTAAAATAACATACGAAAGTGTTATATAAATTGTTATATAAATTGTCAAATAATTATAGGGGGATAAATAAATTATTAGAAAAAATATTAGGAGTTTTTTTTAATTATTAATAATTGTACGATTGTTTTTTATAGTTATTATTGATTTTTTTATTATAAATGAATAATTATCTTCAAAAATTGGTCATTGCAGGATTCATAATTAAAATGGATGGTTATGCATCAGTTCGTTATCAGGGAGAATGGATTCAAGGTCGCAACAACACAATGAAATATGTTGGAGGAGCCAAACAATTGATTAAAATCCCTTATGGAACAACATTCGAGGGATTTATTGAGCTTTTGATGGAGTCTTGCAGTATTGATCCAATGAAAAACTACATTCAAGTATCAATGAAGCCAAGAAAAATTGAGCTCGACGGCCCCATCCAGATCCAAAATGATGAAGATGTCCAGGGTCTTCTTGATATGTCCCAGTACTTTCAGGAATGTATTCCTGTATTTGTTACATGTACCCCAATTGAAGGGCAGGAGGATGAAGATGAAGATGAAGATGAAAAAGAAAGTAGTTGGGTCAAAAAAGAATATGATTTGGAAAAGTTGATTGATTTCAGTAATGACCCGTTGTATATTGCAAACTCATGGGCTCAAGGAGAAAAAGATATAGTTCCCTATTGGGGTGACTTTGATGGAAATGATATGTCCGACATTCCTTCAGAAGATGTAAAGCTTGAGTATATGACATCAGTTACCGAGGGTATGGATAGTTTACAACTTGAAGATCCTATTTCAGGTGGTGGAAATTATTCTGGGCCATTTTTTGACAATGTCCCCACTGATCCATTTAGGTGGCTTCCTGATTTTCCTCCACAACCATCAGCATCATCAGGTAGTTCCAGATCGATCCGAGAGGAGCATGGTGTCAAGATAGGGGATATTTTTCATAATAAAGTCCAATTGAAAGACACTATTAAGCAATTCGCCTTACTGAAAGGATTTCAATTTGATGTCAAAAAGTCTGACAAGAAACGGTGGGAAATTTGAATTCTATACGTTGAAATACCTTAAAGTGACGATACTCGGGAAATCATTCAAAAATCGTGAAAATACGAATCGATATATCCTAAAATGGTGAAATTAAAAAAAAAACGGAACTAAAATTCGAATTCTATACGCTGAAATACCTTAAAGTGACGATAATTGAAAAATCGTTCGGAGATCTTGAAAATACGATTTGATATATCCTGAAATAGTGTAATTCGAAAAAACGGAGTTGAAATTTGAATTCTATACGTTGAAATACCTTAAAGTGACGATAATCGAAAAATCGTTCGGAACTCGTAAAAATACGAATTCATATATCCTAAAATAGTGAAATTCAGAAAAACGGAACTGAAATTCGAATTCTATACGTTGAAATACCTTAAAGTGATGATAATTGAAAAATAGTTCAGAAATCTTGAAAATACGAATCGATATATCCTAAAATGGTGAAATTAGGAAAAATGGGACTGAAATTCCAATTCTATACGTTGAAATACCTTAAAGTGACGATACTCGGGAAATCATTCAAAAATCATGAAAATACGAATCGATATATTCTAAAATGGTGAAATTAGAAAAAACGGAACTGAAATTCGAATTCTATACGCTAAAATACCTTAAAGTGATGATAATTGAAAAATCGTTCGAAGATCTTGAAAATACGATTCGATATATCCTGAAATGGTGAAATTCGAAAAAACGGAGTTGAAATTCGAATTCTATACGTTGAAATACCTTAAAGTGACGATAATAAAAAAATCGTTCGGAACACGTAAAAATACAAATTCATATATCTTAAAATAGTGAAATTCGGAAAAACGGAACTGAAATTCGAATTCTATATGTTGAAATACCTTAAAGTGATGATAATCGAAAAATCGATCGAAAATCTTTAAAATACGAATCGATATATCCTGAAATTGTGAAATTCGAGAAAACGGAACTGAAATTCGAACTCTATCAGTTGAAATATCTATGAATGTCGCTAACCGAAAAATCATTTGAAAAATTGAAAAAACGAATCGATATATCCTATAAACGAAAAATCGAAATATTAAGTTGAAATAACGTCGTTACATCGTAAGTTGTGCCAAAAAACACCAAAATTCGAAAACTCGAATTTAAAATTTGAAAAATACATATAGAAAAACCTAAAACAGAAAAAAAGGATATAAAATTCGAAAACTACACGATCAGAAACCGTGGATAAGAAAATTCTCAATTTAACCCCTCGTGAAAATTCTTTAATTAAAAAGGTCCAATGTTATATCAAAAATTTCCATAAAACCCCTTGTGTTGTAATGAATCTATCCGGCGCCCCAAGGATTTAAAAAACCCACTTTAACCCCCAATAGGACTGGCAAAAGACGCTGCCGTGGGAAAAGTCGTCCTGCCGTGGGAAATTCCGTTCCCACGGCAGACTGCCGATCCATTCGGCAGCCAATTTCGGCCAATTTTTGGTCGTTTCGACCTCCGATTTTTACATAAATCAAATCTACACATTGTATAACATAAAACCCCTCAATCAATTCAACAAAAACAACCAAAAATCCAAACATTTTAAGCAATATTCAAAGCGTAAACCCTAAATTTTCAAACCCAAAATTCTCAATCAAATCTCAATTATATCAGCAATAAATTGATCCAAACAAGATTACGGGAGATATACTAACTTTCTTTGTCATTTACGGTTGCCGGAAAGCTTCAAAATCAACGGAAATGACCTTCGCCGTGGGAGGAGGAAAATTTGTGGAATTTTCGTGGAAATGAACAGTAAAAACAGAACTTGCCGTGGGAAGAATGAAAATTTTGCTATGTTTATAAAGGGGGTAGTTTCGTCATTTCGCTTTTCCCACGTCAATCCCACGAAATTTTAAAAAAACCCGACATGGGATAAGGATTTCCCCGACACCCCAATGTGTTAAAAAAGCCAGTTTACCCCCCCCCCCCCCCCCAAACCCATTGTCCATTCAACTGCCATGGGAGAATTCGTCTTGCCGTGGGAAACTCCGTTCCCACGGCAAACTGCCGATCCATTGGGCAGTCAATTTCGGCCAATTTTCGGTCGTTTCGACCTCCGATTTTTACATAAATCAAATCTACACGTTGTATAACATAAAACCCCTCAATCAATTCAACAAAAACAACAAAAAATTGAAACATTTTAAGCATTATTCAAACCGTAAACCCTAAAATTTCAAACCCAAAAATCTCAATCAAATCTCAATAATATGAGCAATAAATTGATTCAAACAAGATTACGGGAGATGTAATAACATTATTTTCCATTTTCAGTTGCCGGAAAGCAAGAAAATCGGCGGAAATAACGTTCGCCGTGGGATTGCCGTGGGATATGGAAAAAATTCTAATTTTCTTTGAATTGTACAGTGAAAATTTGCAGTGTTTATATATGGGGGCAGTTTCGTCATTTCACAAAACCTGGGCAGTTTTGCTTAAACCTGAATTTTTTGGATAATTTCGCTTAGACCCCTTTAATTTTGCCTAATTTTTAAAATTTCCCTTTTTTTAATGTTTGGGAAAAAAAGTTTTTGATAAAACTATTAAAGGGAAAATTTTAAATTAATAAAATTAATTAATTTACATAACACTAAAAGTAATTATTTATTTAAGATAAGTAAAGTAGTGAAACACTTTTCTCATTTCAACATTTGATTAGATTCACCAACTCTTCTTGTTCAGAGTTCAGATCTTTACAACACTCTTTATTTTGAAATCTTGCAAACAACCCCCAAGCAACTGCAGTTTGATTTTGATTTCTCAGCCAATGATTGGAGTTGTTATCGCAATTCCATGATCATCAACCCACCCGTCTGCAATTAAGATCCATGGTCGTACGCATTCCTTTCTCAAAAATTTTAGCAATAACGCTAAGATTGTCTCTCATAATAGTTTCTTTCTGCAACTTCTCCCCTTGTTCCCACCAACTCCGGCCATGAGCTCTTCCCTGCCCAATGTCCATGCTTGAAGTTAACAAACACATATACATTTGTTAGGAATATGTATGAGAAAGTCCCATCCTTTAAACTAGGTTTTATGATAGAAAGAATACATGCAATTCTACTTTGTGGAGACATAACAAGTGATATTAGAGCTCAAGATTTAAAAAACAATTCCTCCAAATGGGAGGTTTTTGGTCTATATAATTCTTCAACTTTAATCATCTCCGAAGACCCAATTAAAGGAATGTTTCTCTCATAACTCTCTGTAGGAGCCTAAACTCTAGTTTGGTCTTGGTTTGAGGAATTGTATTTATTGTGAGTGATTGGTTTCGAACTATGTGACTCTCTAACTTTACCCATTCTCGAAAGTTTATTTAAGGATGTGAGTTTGTTGTAAGTGGTTTTGTAATTACATAATTCTCTAATTTTGCTTATCCCTCGAGATCCAATTAAGGGGTGGTTTTGTCATCTTTACATTCCATGTGGTTCTTAAACTATGACTTGGTCTTGAGCCCAATTAAGGGAGGTTTCATTACCTTTACTCCCGCAAGGTATCTAAACTGAGGTTTGGTCTTGTTTTAGGGGAGGATTTGTTGCCTTTACTCTCTAGGGGTGTCTAAACTCAAGTTGGATCTTAGTTTTGGCGGAGGTGCCTAACTAAGGTCCTGAACTTAAGTTTGGCTTTGGTTTAGAGGAGAATGAGATTGTTGTCAGCGGTGTTAAGACTGATGACTCAATATGAAAGGATTATTAAGAATCCCATGTTGGCTACGAAGGAATTTGGGTGTGAGTAATAGTAATTTGTGAAGACCAAAGAAGATCACATAATTCATCCAATAAGCCTAAAAAAAAAAAAAAGTAAATCTATAAGCACTTATTATAAAAACATAAAATATATGTTACTTACCATCACAGTAAAATCTTGCTCCTGACATGGATATATTTTTCTTTCAGAATATATTTTTTCTTGCTATCAGAGGGAAGAGACGATGGAGATGGAGTTGCATGCACATGCAATGACTTTAGTTTTCTTCAATGGACATGTTGAAAGAGGAGGCACGACGGTACGTAGGCAATTTGGCATTTTCATTTCAGATTCTTTGTGCTTCAGTTTCGACTTCTCTTATATATATATTCAAGAAGCTTTTCCTTAAAAGCTGCTGATCATGCGGAAAGTTAAGCAGTTAGTTTTGCTAAAGTACCATTTGGAGTTGGGTAGAACAAACAAGGAAATGGCCATGGAACAAGCTTACTGGGTATGAGAGAGAGTGGAGAATGAAGGTCACCAAGGAAGTGAAAAATGAGATGACCCGGTGAGCCACTGTGCATGTCCATGTGCTGTCCTTGATATATTTTTAGGGCATAGTGGGTGGATATGAATTAAATCGAATCCAATTTGAATACCCTAATTCAAATAAAAAATATTTAAATTAAGTTTAGTTTGAGTTTATCAAACCAAAGTTAAATATTGTTTGGAGATATCGATTAAAATAGGTTTTTTTTTTTACCTTTTATATATATATAGAGTCATATTTTTTTTCACTATACAAATACATCCACTTTTTAAGTTGATTTTATTGTTAAAAAAAAAATTATGAGATTTGAGGTTGATTGGATAAGTTAGCCAACCAGCCAGTCATGTACTCAACCAACTAATTTTAAAAAATAAATTGGTTGGTTAGCCAGCCGACCAACCTTTCCACTATCAAAGTCCTCGAAAAATTTCATATTTTCTCCTCACATTTCAGTCTTGATTAGGTGAGTGGATGAGTTTATACTTAGGTGGGTGAATACAAAGCTTAAGGGTATTTTAGATATTTTATGTTTTAGAACATATATATATATATAGGGTATTTTAATCGGTATCCCTATTATTTGAGTTCACTTTGGTTCTTAAATTCAAAGTTTGACCCTTTTCTCGAATTTATAACTCAAATTTATGACTTGAATATTCAGTTCATTGATGATATGATGTCATTTTGATTATTGTTTAATATAACTTAAATTAAACCACATGTTAAACTCGAAGCGAATTAAACTATCACCCAACCCGTAAGTTATATCGAGTCAAACTTTCTTTAGTTTAAGTTTGGATCAGTTTCAAAAACGAATTGACCATTCTAAAGTCGACTTTCAAGAGAATTGAGATCAAATCAGTTTAGTTTAGGTCTAAACCTAAGATTAACAAAATAATTTTCCCCTTTTTGCTTTCTTGCAAAGTGATTTATAATCGATATAACAATACTTAAAAGTATCGGACTATTATTTTTCTTCCTATTGAATGATGAAACTTTGTTTTTTTTTTCAAAGAATAGAATTCTCAAATTTTTTTATAAATTCGAATCATAAATTTGAACTATAAATTCGAATCAAGTTTCAAATTTTAAATTTAAAAGCTAAGTCAAACTTAAATTATCTATAACTTTAGTTTGATGAACTCGAACCAAATTTAAACCACCCAATTTTCTATTCAAACCAAACTCAAACTCAAACTAGAGGATATTCAAGCATGACAAGGTTGGTATTCATCCCTTTAATAAATAAATACTAGAGATGAGTGGATCCAAGTACTTTGTAAAATTTTGTAGAACCAAAATTAGAACCGATCAGTTCCTATTTGCAGGAACCGAAACCTAGTAACTGTAAGGTCGATTCCTACCCAAACTGATCCTGTAGAGTTTAGTTCCTATCTGAAACTTGTACTATATCTTAGATTTCATAATTTAAATGTTAGTTTTTTCTTTAAGTAAATATATATATTAACAAAACAAGTGGCCACTCAAAAGAGAACCTGGAGACTGCCAAGGGACCTGGAAACTGTAAATATGTATATTTACAAAACAAGATACCACTTAAAAATAAAAAAGGAGATAACAGGTTTTTGAATTTTATTTTTTTAATTAATTTTGCAAGAGTTATATAGCATAATGACCTTAAATTTACATGCCTAAAAGTTCTAATTGCTAAATATTATATTTCCTTATAAATCCTAATTCCATAACTATGACTCATTGTAATTGAAATATTATTTTTCAGAAACAAGAAGACTGCCATCAAGCAGCATATACCAGCAATAGCAACAGGATAAGCCAGAGAGCAGAAATGAAACAAAGTGCAGCCTAAGCCGTTTAGGGTGTTTTTGATTGAAGGAAATTAAAGATTACTCTGATGACTTTAATTTTATTGTAATATATAATTTATTTATTAATTTTTTAGCATAAAAATAATTATGTTTTTAATTAAAATAATAAATAATATAAAAAATATTTTAGAATGATTATACTTAAGGGTGTTTAAGTAAAATAATATACTAGTATTCTTTTATTATTTCTAACTAAATATAATAATTATTTATATCTACTTATTTTTATCAAATATTGTAATAATTTATACCTAATAATCTTTAAAGTAATCTATCTTCAAAATAACTTTTCAATTTTAATAATAAAACATTCACAGAATCAAACACCCCTTTAGAAAGATGCAGCAGGAGTATAATTTTATTGTTTATAAATTTAATGAATGTTTACATATTGAACAATCATATTATAATTTCATATTTAGATTTTAATTCCGGTTCTTTATAAAATAGAATTAGAATCAAAACCAATCATATTATAATTTCATATTTAGATTTTAATTCCGGTTCTTTATAAAATAGAATTAGAATCAAAACCAATCATATTATAATTTCATATTTAGATTTTAATTCCGGTTCTTTATAAAATAGAATTAGAATCAAAACCGAAACTGATCGATTCTATAAATTTGGAGCTAGAACCTACTCGCAATAAGCCGATTCTAAGTAAGAACTGAAGTTGAATAGTTTTTTGCTCATCCCTAATAAATACGATGCGAGTTCAAGAGTTCTGTTAATTGTAGCTGTTGGATTTCGTGGCCACTGGTCAAAGGAAGATGAGTCATGCTTGCATTTGCCAACTTTCGAGGGGATGTCGATAGTATCCCATACTTTGGGGGTTCTGTTTAAAATTTTCAAACCTTAGGATCGATCTAACCATTGACGATAAATGTGTGATTTTCAACCTCAAACATGAGAAAGCTTCTAAAATCCAACGGAGGAGACAGAAGAGAGAAGTGAAAAGATTGATTGACGTGGATTCTCTGAAATTCTGCCTTCACCGGGAAATTGTGAGTCTCTCAGTACGGATCCCATTTCCTCTTTCAATTGAATTAATATTAACATTTCGAGCATTTTCTTTTTTGGCCTATCTGCATCTCTAAATTGCGCAATCCGCCGCCGTTCGGAAATGTCCTGATTTCAGTCTTCTTGTTTACTTTGATTCAATTCATAAATGAAGTGTTGGTTTGGTGGGTGTCAATTATCATCGGGATTTTCATTAAATATAATTGAAAATGGTTGCTTGTTTAGACAAGTTATGATTATAAGTGTTCATGGTGTCTATAATCGTGAATGTGTTTTGAATGGCGAAATTTTAATGGGGTTTTGTTGTTATAGTTTGAGCTTCTGTAAGCTGACTATAATTTCTAGTTTCAGATAAGTGTTTTTGGTTGTTGAAGGGAGATATTCATCATTCCTGGTTCTGGTATTTGGGGATTTTGACTGGCTTTTTAATGCAGTTGCGGATAGTTGTCGAAAATATTAAGCAGATCTTATGATATCAACAGAACTAAAAAGAAATTTCACATCAAGTTGTTAATGTTCTTAGTCATTTTAGTTGCTGGTGTACGTGGATGATCATAGTTGTCAGTATAACTAATTGAATAAATTTTAGAACAGAGGAAGTTAAAGTTGTTTGTTTGTCCGGTGCTTTTTTCTTATTGAGTTATTACTGTGATTAGTGATTATGGACCTAAATTTGCCGTGTACAGGCAGGAGCATTCCTTAGTCATCATCTATTTGTTTCTTCTAGATCCAATGTACGGTGGAGTAGGCCTGTGTGAAGCAGGGGTTGCACTGTGATCTATGTATCTTCAAATGCTGGCAATTTGAAGTAGATCGGTTGCAATAGAGCGGTGGAATTGCAATGGATAGAAATAGCTCTCCCCCAGCTCCACCTAGATGGAGAAAAGTGGCATATGGAGGAATGCAACCTGGTTTTGATGACAATCACACGGATGAGTCTTTTCTTGAACATATGGTTATGAATGCCAATGTAGTTAAACGGGACTTGATAAAGGTGATGCAGGACTCAGTTTCCATCTCACAATATCTATGCATTGTTGTTCTTGTTGTGGTGGTTTGGATTTACACTCTTAGATCAACTCTTGATGAAAATTCCCTTTTGCTTTTAGATATAAGTCTCCTGGTTTCAGGTTTCTTGATTCTCATTTTAACTGAAGAAATGCTTTCACTTAAATTGCTGTTCCATTATATTCTCAATATCTCTTTCTTCATGACTGGTCTTTATGTTTTGGCTCCTATCTACCAAACACTTACAAGGTCCATAAGCTCAGACTCAATCTGGGCTGTGAGCATCTCACTTCTCATTCTCCATCTCTTCCTGCATGACTATTCAGGGTCTACTATAAAAGCTCCAGGGGCTCTACAGAATCCAACTTTAACCAGTTGCATCTCTTTAAATGCTTCTGTTGTAGCATCTGTGTTCATTGCATCCCGCCTTCCATCAAGGCTACATGTCTTTGCTATCATGCTCTTCTCATTGTTAGTATTCCTTTTTGCTCCACTGGTCACATACTGTTTAAAGAAATACTCCTTCCGTTTGCACCTTTTTTTCTCTTTCACCTTGATGGTTGCAACCCTTGCTTTCGTTTATATGCTACACCGGTTACTTTTTGTGTTGTTCTTAGGCTTGTTGGTTTTTGTGACTGTGGTATGTCCTTATTGGCTTATACAGATTCAAGAATACAAATTCGAGATTAATGGTCCTTGGGATGAGGCTAAGCTTTGTTTTGATATTACAGATTGAGAACACTTGTTCTACTTTCCTTCTTTATGTGCACTGACAATTTTCATTTTAACAATTGTTCATTTTTGTACAATTTTATGCTGGCTATTCAAGTAAATGTGCCCATGGTAATATAATTTTCTCAATTCGAGCTCCGTATGGTTAATTGTGTCATCATCTAATTCAATTCCAAAGTCTGATGAGTAGGGGTGGATGTGAACCAAGCTTTAACAAGAGTTAGTTCGAGCTTGACTTAGATCCAAAATGACTAATTTGAGATCAAGTATGACTCATTTGATTAGCAATGAGTTTGTTAGAAAAGTTGTCAGCAAAGAAGAAATTGTCAGAAAAGATGAATCTGTCAATGAGTTTTTTGGTGAGTCAATCTTGAGCTTGGATCCACCTGCTACCGCATATTGAACAAATGAGCTCAGTAGGCATCCATCTATAAATGCTCGTTAAACATGCACTATGGTTACATGTTCTGTTGTTTCAGCTTCTATTAAGCTTATGTCATTCAACTTCGGCTTTGCGCTGCATACTTGAATGAGAATCGTTGAACCACTGAATATATTTCAATGCAAGAACTCGCTATTAAAGATATAAATCAGAGAATCTCATTCTTAGCTAACAAAATGCCAAATTTCATTTATCAAAAACAAAGTATCAAAGGACAGTAATCATACATCTTGAGCCTCGTACAAACGATATACAAGCAAGTAGATTAAAGCTATTATCCCATTAGAAACTCTGCCAGCAACATGGTTCAGTTTCACTATTTCTACTGGTGAAATGAGAAAGGCTGTACTACTTGTCTTTCTTAGAGGAGTCGGAAGAAAACTCTGCTTTGCCAATAGGCTGGCTGATACTAGCTTTGGCTTTAGCAAGAAATGCAGGATCTGGCTCGTGTTTGTCCGAAGGTTCCTTAATTGCCAGATAAATATAAAATGCAATAACTATATTGACAGATAAAACAGCAAGTAATCCACTCAACAGAGTCATGCCGTAAGGCGACAAATGGGCTGAACCTGCAGAAATGAATTAAGCTTCAGCTACATAATTCATACGAAGAAACTTAGCAACAATCTTAGATATTACAATATGATAAACTTAGCAAGGCTCTCACACAGAGAAAATTATGATAAGGATCAGATCAAGCATGAACGGTATTGAAAACATTCTTTAGGTTTTCCATTTTTTCTGCCTTTCTTTAACTACAAAGTATCTCATTTTGATTGATATTTTTTCATCTATAAGGCAAAGAAAACCTAACCATACACTATAGCTGGGACATGGCATTTCCATGACGGAAAAATAGAGCAGTAATCGAACTGAGTTAAGCTGTGAATTGTTGGGTTCGAGCTCCCACATGAGATAAGAATGACTAACTCAAGCTCAACTTGAGAAAGACCATCGAGGATTGCTGACTTAACTTTTTATGGACCGAATCACTCGAACAAGGCTTGAGGAGCTTTGTCTACGCTCATGAGCTCACCATGTTGAGTTACAACCTATTCAAACTTAGCTCAAAGAACAATAACTAAGCTGAACCAGACTTGACATGAGCTGAGCCACAAGTAGCTTACAAGCAGCCCAATTCGATTGCAACGCTAGGGAAAAAATAACCATGGTTTTAAAAGCTTATTATAAGAGATAAGTTTATCGATTATTTCCTCAACTAGGTCACAAATCATCAAATCAACTACTAAAATTACAGAACAAAAATGATTTAAGCTCCCAATCATCCACCCCTAATATCCACAAATTAAAAAGAAAAAAAAATTGAAGAGAACAGCAATGGACAATTCAAGCGTCAACCTTGCCGCAGCAGATTTAGGCAAATCACTATCAGCTTGACTGCGAAACAATCTACACCTGGTAATTATCTTCCCAAAGCATTGTTCAAAGATTTCAAACTTACTGCAACCAAACTCTCAGATACTTAACAAAGCATCGTATTAAACGGCTAAACATTAGATTCAAAGATTTATGATCAACATGCATAAGTTCCAAAAGATGCTAATATCTCAACTAATTTGCTTCATTAAAATCTTTATCAAATCCCATAAATTAGGGTTGGGTATATTAGACTTCCGAAACAACTTCATCAATTTGGATGCTAATCAAATCAATTTTCCATATAAAAGAATATATTTTAAGCCATACCCAGAAAAAAAAAGTAAACAATTTTAACCATAGATTTCAGAGCAAGAGCTTCGCGAAGAATAAAAAACCATAATTGAATTAGAAAAACAGAGCTTGCAGCTCGCGAAGTGGGATCTAAATCACCAGAAGTATTCTCAAGAAAAAAAAAAAAGATAAAAAACGTATTATAAAATAAGATAATTAAATGAGATGATGTTACCAGGAAGCAAATTATGATTAAAACCAAATAAGATTGCGAGAGGGGCTATCCACATGAACATCGAAGCAATGAAGAATTTTTTAACGACTTCTGCCATTTTTATCCTTCAATTTCGTATCACTGAGATGCCAAGAAGCTGAATCGGCTTCAGAGTGAACTGTGAGTTTCGCGAATCGTCTTGTTTGAGATTGATTATGCGAATTGATTGGTTTTCGGGTGAGAAAGATAGAAGCATTCTGGGACATTTAGTTTGGGTAATGTTTTATCACCATAATAGAAAAATTACTTGAAAATAGATTATCATATAAATTATTACTATATTTGATAAAATTTGATAAGTATAAATAATTATTATGTTTGGTTAAAGGTAATAAAAGATTACTTACTTAAATGCTTTTTAATATAATTATTTTTAAATATTTTTTATATTATTTATCATATTAATTAAAAATAAATTTATTTTTATCTCAAAAAATTAATAAATAATAATATAATTATAATAAAATCAAGATTACTTTCATAATATTTAAATACTTAAAGTAAATATGGTAATCAGATTACCGCTTATATTACCTGTTACGTTAGTATTGGTAATAGAAGATTAGTATAATATTTTATTATTGATAAACCAAACAAAAGAATAAAAGATAGGTTATCTAAAAAACCCAAACCAAACGCTCCTTTTGAGTTATTGTTGCGAGAGAATAACGAAGAGGAGAAGGACGTTTGTGTTGGGCCATAATTGGGGTGAAATTTGGGCCCATTCGATCAGAAAAAAAAACCCAACTTATAACAACTCTTGGCCCACCAGGAACTCAATTCAATGATAAGAAGAGATGAATTCGAATTAAATTAGTTTAAATTTAACTCAATTATAATATTATATATAAATAATATATACAATTTTATATATAAATAATTATATGTCATTATATGATTAGGTAATTTTGAATAGAGATGAGCAATACTTAATTATATATGACGTATTATTATTTATACATATCATTTGTATACTTAATTTTATTCATAAAGTCACCTTTGGGTTTTTTTTAACCCATAGAAAATGGCTTATAAACTTTTGGATGTATATAATTTTTTTTGTTTGTTTTATAAAGGGATTCAGATAGAACGAAATCAAGTTTAAACACCTCTTAGTTCAAATAAAATTAAAGTAGTTGAAATTTGATTTTATTTTTAAGTTGAAAGCCTCATAACTCGAATTCATTATCATTAGTAAAACAATATCAATTTACTCAACAATAAACAAAACTATGTTATTTTATAAATACTTGACATAATTCAAATTAAATCATAACTTACAGTTAAACTGAGTTAAACTATTTGTTTGACTCACAAGTGAGGTTTTATTGAACTTTTTTAATTCAAATTTGACTCACAAGTCTACGCGCTTTTTTTAAAAGATTCAGCTTGAAATTTTTGGAAGAATTCCTTATGATGGAAGAGCACGTTCTTTCTGTAATCTTTCCAAGAGCTTCGTCTACTTCACGGAGGTTGTATAGAAGGCGGATTTGGTATTTGGATATTATTTGTATCAATGATCTGGTTAATCATGAATAATATTTCAACTTAAACTTGATTGACAGAGCCACTTAGGGGGTGAGAGGGGGCTAGGGCTAGATTTGAGTCGAGTCGAGCTCGGCTCGGTTTATTTATGGGTTGCTTGAGTTCGGTTTGAGCTCAACTTGTCTCGGTTTGAGTTCGATTCATTTTCGGTTCGGCTCGTTTTTCATTATCAAAACGACAACGTTTTTAATATATATGAATTAAAACGACGTCATTTTGTATAAAAAATTTTGAAAAAAATATACCGAGCCAATCCGAGCCAGCTCGAGCTTGGCTCAAGCTCAATCGAGCCGAGCAGAGCTCGACTCGTTTCGAGCTCAAGCTCTAACTGGCTCGACTCGAATCCAGCCCTAGTGGGGGCTCGTAATTAGGATCGTTTACACATAGAATGTAGTGAGGGTTTAGAATCTCAATTAAAAAAAAAGAGTAAATTTGATACTTCAATAGAAAAAATTTAAGGGTACATTTGGTTTTGAGAATATTTTATTACTAAAATTGAAAGATTACTTTAAAGATTATTGAATATAAATTATTACTATGTTTGATAAGATTTGATAAAAATGGATAGATATAAATAATTATTATGTTTGGTTTAAGGTAATAAAAGAATAATAGTATATTATTTTACTTAAATACTCTTAGGTATAATTATTCTAAAATATTTTTTATGTTATTTATTATATTAATTAAAAATAAGATTATTTTTACCTAAATAAATTATATTTTATAATAATATCTTAATAATCTTTTATATTAATTGTTAGATTACTATTGATATTAAAATATTAGTGAAATATTTAATTATTTATAAACCCAATAAATTAATATAAATAATGAAAATTAAATTATCAAAATAACCTTTCATGCGACTCAACCAAACGGACCGTGAAAGTTCATTAATTTCCAGTGCTCAAGTGTTGTTATCCCTGGATCAGAACGAAGAACAACTTTTTATATTAATTTTACTTAAAGCAATACTCAGAGGCTACTTGACGGAAGTAGAGATATACGTGTGTGGAGCTGCAGTGGAAGCCAGGATCACGTCGAACTCTGACACAGCACTTCACGTAGCTATAGGAACCGGGACGGCCGATCATATTATGGAGTTTCTATTGGCTAGGAAGTCAGATAATCGGGTGAAACTGAGAAATGAGGATGGCAACACTGTCCTCGCCGTTGCCGCAATCGTTGGTAATGTTGAAGCAGCCAAGATGATAATGAAAAGACTGCCAGAATTGATTGATGAGAAAAACAATAACTATGTGCCTCTAATCGAGGCTGCTCGACATGGCCATAAGCCGATGGTAAACTATTTATTGCCATTCAGTGAAAGATATTTGCTCTCTCAGGATCGGACTACAGATAAGACCCGTGTTTTCTTCGTGCATTTGCTGATAAGTGCTGGATTTTATGGTGAGATAATCTTTCCTTGTTGTAGGAACGTTTAAATTTGCAAACTATGAATATTGTGTGCGCATATGGTCATATATTTCAAATGGAGATGTTTTTACTTTACACAAGACAGTATTCTTTGTGGTTTGCGAGTTAGTAGCAACTTTTGATTTTATGTGGACATGTGTCTTCTTCCATATGCTGGATATTTAAGACAACCTATTGCTGGATTCTTTGTTTATTTGCTCTAAGCTTCGTTTATTTCTCCTTAATTTCTTGCTTACCTTATAAATCAGATTGTGGGACACTATTTCTTTTTTATTTCTTAAGGTATTTGAGGCCAAAGACTGGATTTGAGACCATGAAGTGCTTGTTAAGTTTCAGAACCTGGAATAATCTAAAACCCTTTAGGTTGACTTATAAACAAAATTTCCCATATATCTCCATTTAGGAAGGCATTATTACCGTCAATCTACTTTATGTCTTATCCATAAAAGACTAATAAACTTTAGATAACTCTTCTAATTGGAGCCTCATCAACAAGACTAAAAGTCTATTCTAGGAGTCTGTTGGAACCCTTCGGCAGCTACCTTTACCTTGCATCTTTGTATAGAACCATCAAAGCCATATTTGATTGTGAAAACCCACTTACAACCTACCACATCCATGGCACTAGAGTCCAAATATTATTGGTTGATAGGGCATCAGGCAAGAAAACAGTTCAAGGAGAGCTTGAAATATTCTAAACGGGAAGTTTAGAAGCCAAGGGAAACTTGGTATGAGTTTCAGATCTGAAAATAGGCTGAGGAATTTATTTATGCAAACTGTGAGTGAATTTGAAAAATCACAATTCCAGATTGAAACAGACCTTGTTTTATTTTCACAATGGATTTGAGTTGACTGGACAAGGTCCATGGATGTAGGCTGTGTTTATAGTCGAACTATGTAAAAATGATCTCCCTCTATACATTTCAATTGTGTTTTCTTATTAATTGATTGAGTGATGAAATATTTGAACCTCTCTAAATTAGTTCGGTATCATTTACTCTATAGTGAACTTTGATTATATATCAGACTTGGCAATAAGCGAGGTTCAATCTCATTGAAGTTTAGCTCTGTTGGAGTTATCTCCTGGTGAGACTCTTCTGAGTGCAATAGCTAGAAAGCCCTCTGCGTTTCCCAGTGGAAGAAGGCTGAGATTTAACCAGAAAGCAATCTACATACATCAGCGTTGTGAGTATATTCAATATTTTTTCTTGATCAATCAGCACGATTATGTAAGATACAAAGCAAATCCCACATTGGAGGATCATATGTGAGCTTCTAAACTTTGAATACTCATTTTGGTTGCAAAGCCTAAAAAGAAAACCATAATGGGCCAGACTATTGGAAGGTTACAAATTAATTAACTAAAATTCTGTTTAGTAATTTGTAGGTAATTCTTTGAGATGAAGTTTATGAATGTTCAGAGTTTTGTAGGTATTGCTGTCATGTGCATCCAAAAAATGATGACAAACATCTCAAGCTGCATCCGAGGAACGATGACATTCATTGCAGGCTTGATCCTAAAATACATCCCACTTACCTCAATTATCTTCATCAGTAAGTATCTGATTGATCCAAGATGAGATCTTTTATGTATTAACTAATTAATTGCTCAACACTAATCCTAGTCTAATAAGATAATGTTAGGAGGTGAACTTGTTTGTTTTGAACTATTGATAATTCAGTAAATGATATGTCAATATCATATAGAATGATATATTATTTGGGATAAATTACTTCCAGTTTCAGTTGGATTTTCATTGGTTTCCATATCAAGAAGCCATCAGGGAGGGGGAGAGATGTCGTTGAAGAGGAACGTTGGAAAAAACGATTGTTTAAAAGATAAAATAAAGTTTTTGAAGTGTAAATATAATGTTTCAAAATTTAAGAGAGATAATTGGTTATTCTAAAATATAAAACTCTAAAAACTATATATATTGAGATGAAAGATTAATTTTTTTAAAATTAAGATAGAGAAGAAATGATTAGTTTTTAAAACTAAGAAGAAAAAGAAATAAGTTTTTTTGTTTAAATAAAAATTTTATTTCTTATTATAATAATTAAAACTAATGAATAATTAAATTTTAAAAATTTTAAATTTAATAAGAATCACCTCCTTGGTTCTTATTAAATAAGTTTTTCATTATTGCTGGGTGGGAATAAGTGTTTTGGCCATAATTTCAATCTTTTCGTTGCAAAATAGAGTGGCCCTTCAATTAAAATTTCCTGATTGACACACGGTCAACATTAGCCGCATAAATTATTCAAAATGAAGAGTGACACATTGTCAACATTGGCTGCACAAATTATACAAAATTAAGAGTGAATCACATTTTTCCACTCATGTTTCGCCTAAAGACTTTTTTCGCTCCTTAACAAACCTAAAAAAATCCTGACACAATGTTTAAAAATTAAAATTTTTATAGTATTTATAATTATTTTATTTTTTAAAATTATATTATTATCTTAAATTAAAATATTTTTATTATATGACTCTTTTAGATATCAAAATTTTATCAAATTAAACATTATTATTCGATACCACCTTATTTTAGCAAGTTATTTCACACTCTCAATGTCACAAACAACTCTCTCTCTTAGATTTATTATCTATTTCCTCTTTGTTGCACGTTTAATCGATCTTGCCAGTCTCCCTCCCACGCCCACCATCCATTCTTTCTCTTTCGTTGAGTTCTTAGCTTTTAATAACCAATTCATTGGCTCATCCGCTTTGGTGAACCAATACCCAGCTGTTATTCACTTAAGAATCACGTTAAACTGAGTTTCTATGCATGTCGGTAAACCTCTCTAGCTATTTTATTAGTTTCGACGAGTGTTTCTAGTTTCTATCATTAGTAAAGTCTCCATGTGTGGCTATTGGTGCTAATCATCTACGAAGCTCAAGAGAAACATAATGGTTTGTGATTGTTTAGATAATAGATCTAATGTCCGTCACCTTATCTTAGCAAGTTATTTCACAGTCTCAACGTCGCAAACAACCCTCTCTCTTAGATCTATTATCTATTTTCTCAAGTTATTATATGGCTCTTTTAGATATCAAAGTTTTATCAAATTAAAAATTATTATTCGATACCACCTTATTTTGGCCATTGGTGCTAATCATCTGCGAAGCTCAAGAAAAACGTGTGGCAACAACGTTTCAATATTTTAAGGATTGAATTGCAACTTTTTAAATTTATAAAATTGTCAAACTATCCTACTTAAAATGTTAAGATGAAATATGTCAAAGAGTTTTTACATATTTATTTTTCAAAATTTTTAAATGTTTTAATTTTTTTTTAACGTGGTTAGGGTTTCAATTAAAAAGTGTTATCCATAAATCCAAGTGTTAAAAAATGTTTTTAGATCAAAAGTTAGGTAGGAATATGTGATTCACTCTAAAATTTATTATAAAATTAATCTAGTCCCCAAGGCATCTCTATGTATACACATATAGGCTTGCAATCAGTATTTGATAGCGAAGGTTACAAGGATTTTCATCAGCATAAGGAGGTAGCTACAGTGCCAGAATTCAAGGCTGAAGATCAGACATATCTGCTTGCAGCGATGGGTCTAAGTTAGCAATCTATCATATGCCTTTTCTCACTATTGTTTTCCCTAACATAAACCGGTCTATTGTAAGGCTAATGAGAGGCTGTTTTTGGGTATAGATTCTATTTTATCTCATCTCTTTCATATGTATTGTTCATCTTTAGTAGTTCAGACTGTAGACTCTTTATGTTGAGTTCAATGTGAACATAGGAACCACAAGAGAAATTTTTGTGCTTTATTCTGTGCGTGTGGTTTCGATTCAATTCTTTGCTATGAATGATTAAACTCGGTTGAAGTCTCTTAATAGTATGATCCTGTCATGCTTGACCACTAATGGTGTCAAAGATGGTTTCATCATGTTGGGTTGTAATATATTGGTTGGGAAAGGTGGGAAAGGGATTATGTGTTAGTATATAAAATATAAAAAAAAAATCTCACTCTTTGAGCTAGGTTTTGGGGTGGGAGATATCTAATATTTAAGTTCGGTTGTAATAATTTTACCCAGAAGTCCTACAGAGTTACTAGTTAACATGAAGGTGTAACCCGATGTGTGAGAGGAAGTCCAAATTGATGGCCCGATGTATGAGAAGAAGTCCTTTGAGCTAGCTTTTGAGGTGGTTATTAATTGACATGAAAGTCCAACCAAACCACTCGCATTTTACACCTTTGGATGGTTGGTTTTGCACTTCTAGATGACTAGTTGTAATGAGTGTCAGACTAATGGCCCAATTTTGAAGTGAAGTCCTTGAGCTAGCTTTTGGGAAAGTTCTTAATTGTCAACAGTGACTAGTTGACATAAAGGTCTTATTAGAAGCCCGCTGCGTCTCTAGATGGTTGGTTATGAGTAATGTTGAACCAAGAGATTATTGGATTCTCCCACATTGGTTTGAAAATAGAGGGACATGTTAGTGTTGAAGGTGTGAAAAAATGTCTTTTTCTTTGAAAGCTACCTTTTGAGATAAAAAAGATTCGATAACAACCTATACATCAAAAACAAGTTCAATCGTGTGACATCCAAACAACTACTTGAAACTTAATGTGTTAGTTTTTGTTTAAAATGAACCTTGGTGTTTAATCAAGTGTTTTTTATTCTTAATCTTAAGATTTGACTGAAATCAAACAACTTAAAGAGAAGACAACTAGAAGGGCTGGGGAAATTAAACAGCTAAAAGAGAGGGTGACTCGGAGAGACGAAGAAATTAAGTAGCTTAAGGAGAGGCTAGCTCGGAGGGAGAGTGAAATCGACAAGATTTCAAACAAGCTAACTCAGAAAAATGTGGAGTTTCACAAGCTCAGGAATCAACTTGGAGGAGTTATAAAAAGCCTGTCCTCCATTCAAAATAGTAGAACTTAAGAACCTGAAGCTAATAAAATTAATGAAGTCTGCAAAGGCTGGTCCTTCATTATATTGGACCAGCATTGGTCCTTGGTGAGAAAATACGAACAAATTGTATTTATGATATACTTAATTGTTTAAATAATACATAAATTTATACTAATCATAAATCTTATGTAAAAAAATGCAATAATTAAAAAAAAAACATATATTTAAAATATATGATAACCTATTAAATAATATATTTAAAATATTTTAATGTAAAAAATATATATTTGAATTATATTTTAATATCTTTTTCACACTTGGATTCCTAAATATTAATTTAATGCAATAGATGTAATTTTATTGTGAATCATGTTACGTAAATGTATGCATATTTGGCATGAAATCCAAAGAAAAACCAACAATATAATGCATAAATACTCTAAACAAAACACATGATTTCTTGAAAAACTTGAACACGAAATACCACAAATAGAAGAAGAATATTACATTTTTAAAGGTGCGTTTGATTTAAGTAATGTTTTATTATTAAAATTAAATTATTACTTTGAAAATAGATTTTTTAAAAAATTGTTGAGTATAAATTATTATTATATTTAATAAAATTTAATAAGTATAAATAATTATTGTATTTAATTAAAGGTAATAAAAGAATACTAGTATATTATTTTATTTAAATATCTTTTAATATAATTATTCTTTAATATTTTTTATATTGCTTGTTATATTAATAAAAAATGAGTTTATTTTTATTCTAAAAAATTAATAAATAAATATTTGGTAATATTTAAATACTTAAGGTAGATATAGTAATAATATTACTATTATATTATCTGCTATATAAATTATTAAAATATTTTATTACTTATAAATCAAACAAAATAATATAAATAATAATACCAGAATAATCTTTCTTTACCTCTAGTCAAATTCCCCTAAAGGGTTTGTTTGAGTAGTAAAGATGGAGTGCCAAACATAAGAGTGAGTTCAAAATTTCTGGATGGTAAGCTGATTATAGGTATGATCACAAATGAACTAGTCCAACCACTAATTAAACCAAATTGGTTTATTTTCGAGTCAACTTTCGGTCCTATTATGAAATGGTCGAATGACTATTTCCCACCTAAGTTTTGATAAAATAACAAATATATACTCGTGACAGATGAAAAATCTAAATATTTATCAAAATTTTAGTTTGTTGGGACACACCTATAAATTTTCTGTTAGAATTAAGGGATAAAATTAACATTTTATTAGTAATATTAAAATAATTAAAATTATATCTCATTTTCTCTCTTAGTTTAAAAATTAATAATTTTTTTTAGGATTTAGTTTTGAAAAATTCACTGTTCCCCCAAGACACCAAACCTAAAATTTGGCTAATTTTGCCTGCGAACGGTGGCTTTATGGTGGACAAAAGAGTCATCATCTTCTAGTGGGTAACCTCTGGATGACAACTATGATCCAAGGATAATGAGCATGACCTAGATCTGGACGACGCTTAGTTGTCTAGTAAAGGATGATGAACATCATCTAAATTTGGATGACTTTTGTCATTTAACAAAGTTCGGGGCCTCTAGCCACCGCTTGTGGCCAAAGGGAGAGGTGAGAAAAAACTTAAAGATTTAGAGGGAAAGAAGTCACTTTTCAAAGTTAAAGTCTGGAGGTAAAATATTAATTTTTAAAACTTAAGAAAAAAGTTGAGATAAAATTATATATTTTTTAATATTATTATTAAATAATAATTTTATCTAATTTTAATAAAAGTTTAGAAATAAATGAGTATTTAAATTTTTTTTATCACATATATAATTTTGAGATTAAACTAAAATTTGGATGGGAAATAGTACTTTGGCCTTACGAAATCTATGCTCAACTAAAAAGCCTGTGCATAATATCAACCCAAAAAATAAAAAATAATTAGAAAATTAAGTATGCATGATGGAAGTTACCATTTTTCTCAGTCCACTCAGCTGAAGCTTCAAGGTTGAAACTTTCTCCAGAAAAAATGAAACTTGGTTGAAAACCATTTCTTTTCACTGTAATTTAACATACCCCATGTCATCACTTCTTTATTTTCTTCTTTCTTTCCGTTTGTTTACTGAGAAACTATGGGAAAAGTAAAGGTGCTGTCTAGGGTCTCTTTTTTTCCTTTCTGTTTTTTATTCGGCTTAAGACTTGCATTCTGTTGTTGTTTCTCTGTTTGTCTGTATACCCAGATTAAGGATTAGGGTTTCGATTTTGTTTTTGTGGTGTTTATATATGAACTGAAATAGTTTTATGTGTTTTCAGGGTTTAAACGTTTGAGTTTTATAAATGAGCTTAATTTAACTTGCAATGGAGGTATTATCTCATGAATTTGAGGTTCATTCTTGTTTTTGGGTTAGTGTTTTAAGGCTGTTTTCTCGTGATTCAATCTTTTATATTTTGGGTCAGATTGTTCTGATGGAAGGGAAGCTGGTCTCTGTGCAATATGCTCTGCTTTTGACTGATTTTATGCTCCATCTTGTATCTTCTGATACTGTAAGATAATTGCTTTTTTTTTAAATGGAAACTGGACGGTTCGTATTTGTTAGTATTTGAGCTTGTATTTTGAAGCTTCATTTCGGTTCCTTAGATTGCTAATCAATCGAGTGGTGGAGAATCTGTGTCTTCCAAGAATCAAAATCTTAAATGTACAAATTTAGGATCAATGTTCTTTCAAAATGTATTCTGTAATTGAAGTTTGCTTTTTTGGATATGGTTGATTCATTGTATGGATGACATTAGAGAATACTTTTCACAACATCATATTTAATTTTGGAATTTTCTGTTTAGCTCTCAGAAAATGTTTGCTTTTGAGTGTTGATTGACGATATAAAGACACTTTTTGAAATGATCCTGCTTGTAACGTCTCACACGCTTGGGAAGGAAAGGTGAATATTAGTTAAATAATCTATGCACTCCTAAATTATCAAACAAGTTTAAGTTGCAAAGCTCAAAAGTAATATGTGATGAATTGTGTGTCCAAAACGGACAATTCTAAGTGATGCATGCAGAGATATGTTTAATCTATCAAAAAGAAAGAGTATACAACCTAGTAAAGGATTTAAGGGTGCAATATGCCCTATCATTATGCCTTTCTACAAGGCTATCTCGGCAGCTAAAAAAAAGTTGTTCATATCATTTTGGCACACTGGAATTTTGTTGGCATTTATTAACAAGATCTTCATAAGTCATCTTAGTTGTAGAAATTCAAAAATATCAGTGAACACTGTAGAAAAGTGTGATTGAAAGAATCGCACGTAATCAATAAAATTATAGTAATAACTCTAAAGAACTAAAAATCAATTATGCCTTTATAAATTTAATTGATGATGCTATTGGTGCAACTTTTTGCGCTTCATTTCTCATGTTAATAGGAGTGTGTTAGGACGAGGGTTTACATGAGGAGTAGAACTAAGAGAAAAGGGATTGTTGGCAGTAAATCAAGAGGGACTCCTGGAGATCAACAAACCAGCGAAGAAGCAGTAGGCCAACTTCAACAGAGAATAGAGGCAGCAAACACGCCAAAAGCTGATGTGGCAATACAGGAGTGGGAAAGCAATAGTGAGAATCCTGTTATATAACTGGAGGAGGAAGAAATAAGGGAGGCAGGCAATTAAGAAGGAAGAGAGTGATAGGGAGAGGCCAGCCTCTCGAAAGCTGGAAGATTGAGGGGATAGATTTTGTATTGTGCTTTTGGTCTTGTGCTTCTGGTTATATGCTGGAAAGAAATTAATGTAAATGATATTAAAACTGTAGATAAACAGTGTATTCATTGCAGTAAATTGAAGTAATACAAATGTTTTAGCTACTGTTGCGAGTTTGATCATTTTGACTATGGTACATTTCTCATTACATATTGTGTGTAGCAACTTTTCCTGGAAAATCTACTGCATTCCGGGGAACCAGGTTGTTTCAGGTGGAAGGTTCTGCAAGACCGAGCTGATTTCATCTGAACTGGATGCTCCTGACTCAACAGCTGCTGGAAGGGATTTGGCAAGTCATTCCAGGTCCGTATCAGAGTGTAAAGTGTGAGAGACTAAAAATGAAATGTCAATTGCAGTAAGAAAAATATAACATATACGGAACTCTCCCAGTAAATGGACTTAAAGTCATCACAAACTTGTTTCCTACCTTAGGAGTTTCAAAGCTAGCATATGATAGCAAACTAGAGAGGTAACATCAATTTGATGCTCTCTCTCTCTCGCTTGTTATGGATGCTATTTGAATAATCTAGGATTGATCTGAAAGGTTTTTTAGTGTAGCTGTCAAGTTTTGCTATGATAAATCTGCTTTCAAGAATGTTTTTCTCTTCAGCATAACCTTCACCGAGCACAACCATTATTCAGCACAGATGTTCTTAATACACATAATGAATTATCCAAGTGACAGTTGAAATTGAAGAGGTAATTAAAGAATGTTCTTAGAATAACTAACATTATTTTGGTTTCCTATTCTATTTTGTCATAACATGAGGATGGAACACACTCATTATAATTTTACCATCTGAATACAAATAGTGTTCAACTCATTTTTGATGTTATCTTTGATAATATGCCCTATTGGAGTAAGGTTACACACTCATTATAATTACTAAATCCAAAGAGTTTAAACCCTATGTGAAGGCTCAACAATAATGTTTTAAACTCTATTGGAGTAAGCTAACAGATATTCTTGTATTGTGTAGTTCCTCATAGTCCTTTTAATAATTTAGGTGGTAATGTGATTATTAAATAAATATGGCTTATTTGTTCTCTGTTGTTCACATATGTGCTACCATTTGAAGTAAACGCTTCCATTTTTGTGCTGCACCATGCCCTTCTGGTTGGGTTATCAGTCCAGATAAGAGCAAGTGTTTTCGATATATAGGAGGCAACTGATCATGAGATCAGTCTGAGATCCAATGTAAAGACTTAGGGGGACACTTGGCTGCCCTAACATCATATGAAGAACTAAACACTGCTCAGAAGTTAATGTAGTGAAACTTTCAATGGCTGCTGGACCAGGGGAAGAAGCATCAACAGTACTGCTGGTTTGATTTTGAACTGGTCTGATAATGTGACACAATGGAATGAGTCTGATACGAACCTTAGGAGAACCACACCTCAAAAGCTAGCTATTAAGATAGGAGAGTTCAAGACCATATAAGCCTTACACTAGTTGCCCATACTTTCCAATTTGGGATCCAAGTCCCATACCTTGCACTTGGGATTCTAACATACCACCACGCTTCGCAGCCCTGACGCCCACGCGGGCTGGCTGTGCGCTAGCTCCCTGCTAGCCCCAGGCGAACACTACAATGCCGGCGTCACCACCCGCATTGCACGATTACAACTGGGAGACATGGTAATGACTTTGATACCAAATGATACGAACTTTAGGAGAACCACACCTCAAAAACTAGCTATTGAGATGAGAGAGCCCAAAGCCATATAAACCCCACACTAGTTGCCCATACTTTCCAATGTGGGATCCAAGTCCCATACCTTGCACTTGGGATTCTAACAGAGTCAATCTAGCTGAGAGGATCTTTTCACTCCAGTTGCTCCAATTTTTCTTGCCACGTCAATGCTTCAGTTGATTTTTGTACATTGGTGACTAATGGATCTACAACCCTAAGTGCAACGCATCTTATGCCTCTATTTGATAACACCTCAATTTTGTATTTTCTCTCTCTCGCTGCATTTTCCGGTTTGAATTATAAATATTTTGTTGTAGATATTATCAGTTTGGTTGGATAGGATTTCAGTATTTTGCCAATTGTTGAGATCATTTTATCATCTATTTCAGATTCTTTCTTTCTTGTAGTACTTTATTTCTTTTATGTAAAGAACAAATGTTACTACTTGCACTGCCATAGGGAATACCTTTTCATGCTTGAAGTTGTTAGTGGCTTGATCCTTATGACAACATTTTCTGTTGTGGTTTGGCTCCTTGTGTATAGGCAGAGCAAAGGGTTCCGAAAATCTCACAAACTAGCAAATCCAGCAGCTTCTGCATTAATTCCTCTATCCTGGAAGATTTTCACCAGCGCGGAAATGAGGTTGATTACAAAGAATTTTAGTGAAGGAAATCGCCTTATGGGAGACGCCAAAACAGGGAGCACATGTAGTGGCATTCTACCTCATGGATCAAGGGTGGCAGCTAAGAGATTCCAAAGGTCTGGTTTTAAAGGAAAGAGTTCCATTCTGAAATTGTAAGGGTTGCAAGGCTTCATCATCCAAATTAGGTGGCTATCAGGGGATGCTGCTACGATCACGGTGACCGCTGCATTATTTATGAGTTTATAGTAAATGTCCTCTTTGATCAATGGCTACACCACATGCCAATAGGAGGGCGAAGTTTGGATTGGGCAATAAGAATGAAAATTGCTACAACTCTTGCCCAAGGAATTGCATTAAGTCCCAATCCTCTTGCCTCCTAAGATGCTTAGTTATTGATGTCTATTCTTATAATGCCATTTAAATGCAAACTTAAGATTTGGTAACAATTATCATATACCAGAGTCGCATGATGACTGATGTGTTAGGTAGTTCATATGTGTTGCTGTGAACTGATGGAGTAAGACCTTTAATGAAAGATAAAGAGCGTATTTTCATTATGTTTTAAATTGCTATAAGATTGGTCATGACTGAATAAAAGATCTATAGGTCATGGCTTTATTTGATGCAGAGTCTTTTGTTTGTTTAATTCTTTTGTTTAATAGATCAATTTGTCACATCTTGAAACAGGTTCTTGCATGACAAGGTTAAGCCGCATGTTCAGCATCAGGATATCCGCGCCAGTAAAGTGTTGCTTGATGTAGAATTTGGAGCACATTTGATGGGGGTTGGTTTGTCAAAGTTTGTGCCATGGGAAGTGCTGCAGGAAAGGACAGTAATGGCAGGTGGCACATATGGGTACCTTGCTCCGGAATTTGTTTACAGGAATGAGCTTACAACACAAAGTGATGTTTACAGCTTTGGAGTTCTACTTCTGGAAATTGTGAGCAGGCGCAGGCCTGCACTGGCAGTTGATTTGGTGGGTTGGCAGAGTATACTCAAATGAGCCACGCCTTTGGTGCACTCACATCCCTACCTGGACCTCTTGGATCCTCTCATGTCTTCTTCTTCTATCGACTTTCCAGAAGCCATAGTGGTTCAGAAGGTGGTGGACCTCGTACACGCTTGTACAGAACATGTCCCTTCTATGCGCCCAAGAATTTCCCATGTCGTTCATCAGCTGCAACAGTTGGTCTAGTCAACTGTTCCAAAGAAAGTCCTCATCTCAGCCACTAAAGGGATTTGCAATACTAACAAGAAACACACAATTGAGCTTTTCGCTAGTTTTCAAGACCTTTGGTAGTTTTCCAGAATCATAAGTTACAAAACAATAGTTTAGAGATCCTAGATTAACAGACTGAGCATGCCTTGATGTATTCATATATAATGTAGTTGTAAAACAGGTGTAATTTATACAAGTAATGCAGTCTTTTTGTAGATTACTTTCATCTTGCCATAGCCCCCAAACATTCTTCGCAGCACTAACTGAACCTACTTCCTTTCATGATCGGGAAAAATCGTCAGCCTGGTAGTTTCAGAATTTGCTGGGTGGCTTGTTTATTGTTAGAGAATGTTGCAACTACCAAACCGGCATAAACACTATGTCTATGCGAGAAAGTTCTTCAGTGCATCCAGTATACGTATAACCATTCGATGTGGATTTGACATGTTGACTGTACACACTTCCAAACCATAAATTACAATTTCCTTGCAATTACATCAGATTTTGCCAGGAAACCCCAAACCCTTAAAACGCGTAAACCCTAAAATTGCGTGGAAAAGGAAGATGAAAGAGATTTTGCTTGAGACAATTGCATCATTTATATCTATATATATTGTTTCAAGTCAAGTGTTTTCCGGACAAAGTTTATTCTCAAGGATGGCTTCTTCTTCTTCATGTCAGCCCCTGGCCTCTTCCGAGTCGCGCAAATGCCCCCTACTTTCATAAGGCTGACCCCTGAGAGACCTTCTTTATTACCGTGTACGTATGGCCTCTTCTTCATTAAAACACCTTTTGGTAGTTCTAAGCTGTAGAAAATGACTATAAACTTTTGGTAGTTCGAAGTTAAATATTTTTTTATTCAAATTTGTTTAAAATTTAAAATGGTTTAACTCAGATTTTAAAATTAAAAGTGGTTAAATTTAGTTTAAGTTTAATTTAATTCGAGTTTATTTTTAAATTAATCATTTAAATTTATAATATACTGATAAAATAATATTTATTCAAATAATCGATAAAATTACCTATTTAAATTATAAATTTATAACAAATTGAGTCACAGATTTAAATGACCCATTTATATCAAACCTAAGATATACTGAGTTGAATACATCTAGTATTTCATTTCCTATTATTGGGTTTGGCAAAGCCAATGCAGTTCGGTTGACCTTGCAATTTTTTTTATTTTATGAAATTAAAATTTTAAGAAAACCTTTAGGGAGCGTTTGATTTGGATAATATTTGATTACTAAAATAGAAAGATTATCTTGAAGATAGATTACTTAAAAATTACCTGATATAAATGATTACTATGATAAAATTTGATAGGTATAAATAATTATTGTGTTTGGGTAAAGGTAATAAAAGATTACTAGTAAATTATTTTGCTTAAATATATTTAAATATAATTATTTTTAAATATTTTTATATTATTTATCATATTATTTAAAAATAAATTTATTTTTATCTCAAAAAATTAATAAATAATAATTTTTCTATAATAAACTCAAGATTATCTTAGTAATCTTTAAATACCTAAGGTGAAGGTGATAATCAGATTACCACCTATATTACCTGTCACGTCAGTATTGGTAATAGAAGAGTACTGTAATATTTTATTACTGATAAATCAAATAAGGGAATAAAAGATAGATTACCAAGGTAAACTTAAAAACCCTCGACCAAACGCACAATATTTCTTTGTTTCCAAGGTTTCATTATTATTTAAAGGTCAAAAGTCTTGCTCCCACCCAAGTTTAATGCAATGTCTAATTCCAGTAGTTAAGTTTTAAAAATTCAAATATATACCCATCATCCAAAATTCTGCGTTTTTTGCATTTTCTGTTGGTTTAACTTTAAATTACCAATTTACCCTTTTTTAAAGTATAATGATAAAAAAAATCTTAAATTAAACCACTTGCCTTCTATTCGAAACGCCTCTCCTGCAAATCTCGACCTCTTGTTCCTTCAAACTCCGAACACTTACCGATTTCCTGCCAACCGTGCTACTGGTTTCGGTGGCTTTACTGTGATTGGAAAGTATTAATACGAGTGAATAATATTTTCTTACCAAGACTCAGCTTTAAAGCACTTTTCCACCTTGGCATAATAACAAATTTTCACCAAAAAATAAAGAATAAATAATAATTTTTTATCCAAAATTAAATTCTATTAATAAAATTACTATTTTATTTTTTAAAATTATTATATAACTTTAATTTAATAAAAATTAAAAAATAATCTTATAATATCATCCAAACTCTGCTGTAAAAACAAAACTGCAGGACCAACACCCCCAGAGTCTGGGCAGAAACTGAATCCTGGGGAGACTGTACACTGTCGCTTCTGCTGAAAAAACTGGGCACCGAAGCCAGAAAACGGACCAATATTTCAGTATTCTATTCTTATTTTTTGATTTATTGCAGATCTGCCACTGTATAAGGCAGTACTCAGAGGCGACGTGAGAGAAGTAGCAAGATGCTGGCTTGCAGATGCAGTAAAAACCAGGATCACGTTAAACGCTGACAGAGCACTTCACGTAGCTGTAGGAACCGGGACGGCCAATCATATTGTGGAGTATCTGTTGGCTAAGATGTCAGATGACCAAGTGAGACTAAGAAATAACGACGGCAACAACGTCCTTGCCGTTGCCGCAATCGTTGGCAATGTCGAAGCAGCCAAGATGATCATGGGAAGACTGCCAGAATTAATTGATGTGAAAAACAATAATAACTATGTGCCTTTGATCGAGGCTGCTCGACATGGCCACAAGAAGATGGTGAAGTATTTGTTGCCATTCAGTGAAAGTTATTTGCTCTCGGAGGATCGGCCTACAGATAAGACCCGTGTTTTCTTCGTGCATTTGCTGATAATTGCTGGATTTTATGGTGAGATAATTTTTCCTTTCCTTGTTGTAGGAACTTTTAAGTTTGCAAACTACGAATATTGTGTGCATGTATGATTATATATTTCAATTGAGGTGTTTTTACTTTACACTTGACGATATTCTTTGAGGTTTTGTGCACGGATTTTATGTCGGCATGTGCCTTCTTCCAGTTCGTGTACGCTGAATATTTAAACTAACCTTAGTCCTGAATTATGGACCTGTATATTCTGTCTTGCATAGAATACATAATTTATTTGCTCTAAACTTTGTTGATTTCTCACTAATTTCTTGCTTAACTTAAATTCAGAAACAATTCCCTCTTTTAGGCCACAGATTGGATTTGAGACCGTAAAGGGCCTTGTTAAGTTTACAAACTAATTTGCATGAGGAACCAGTGTGTGAAACCTGGAATTATGAGAAACCCTTCAAATTGACTTATAAAAGCCCAATCCTCTACATCTCTATTTAGGAAAACATTATTAACATCAATCTGCTTAATGTCTCATCCGTATAAGACTGATAAACTAAGGATAACTCTTATAGTGACAGCCTTAAAAACAGGATTAAAAATATCAAAATTATCCACTCCAGGGGTTTGTTGATTCCCTTTGATAACAAGCTTTGCCTTGTATCTTTGTACCGGGACCATCAAAGTTGTATTTGACTTTGAAAACCCACTTGCAACCTACCACACATCTTAGAGGTTCATGGCGCTAGAGTTCAAGTATTGTTGGTTAAAAGGGCATCAGTCAAGAAAACGATTCAATGGTAGCTTTAACTATTCTAAGCGGGAAGCTTAGAAACCAAGTGAAACTTGGTGTGAGTTTCAGATATGAAGATAGACTGAGGAATTTATTTAGGCAAACTGTAAGTGAGTTTTTAAATCATAATTCTAGCTTGTAACAGACTTTTTTTATTTTGGTAATTTATTTGAGTTAACTGGACAAGGTCTTATGGATGTAAAAAATGTTCTGCCCCGTTACATTTCACCTGTGTTTTTGTATTAATTGATTGTGTGCTGAAATTTTTTGAACTCTCAAAATCAATCCCATAGCTTTCGCTACATTGTGAAGTTTCGCTTACCTATAAGTATTTCTATGTTTCTTATTGAAATTTGGAATTAATTTTCAGTATGTTCCTGTCCATATTATGTCTCAGATTTGGCAATAAAACAGGTTCTATCTCATGGAAGTTTAGCTGTGTCAGAGTTATATCCTGGTGAGACTCTGCTGAGTGCAATAGCCAGAAAGCCATCTGCGTTTCCCAGTGGAAGAAAGCTGAGATCTTACCAGAAAGGGGTCTACATTTATTGGCATGGTGAGTATATTCAAAAATATTTCTTGAACACTTAGCTCAATTATATACACCTTTGGCAAATTCCACATCAATAAAGTATGGGAGAATTCCCTATAAACTCTTCAACCATCAAGACTCATTTTGAGTTATAAAACTCAAAAACAAAACCATAACAGACCAAGCTATTGGACCAAGATGCTGCAAATTAATTAACTAAAATTCTGTTTAGTGCTTTGCAGTTAATTCAGTGAGATGAAGTTTCTGTTTGTTATGAGTTTTGTAGGTATTTCTGTAATGGGCATCCAGAAAATGATGACAAACATCTCAAGCTGCATCCGAAGAATGATGACAAGCATATCAAGCTTCATCCGAAATTACATGCCACATAGCTTAATTATTGCCATCAGTAAGTATCTGATTGATCCAAGATGAGATCTTTTATGTATTAACTAATTAACTGCTAAACAATGTTCTTAGTCTAATAAGATTGATTACTAATTTACTGTTAAACAATAATCTTAGCCTAGTAAGATAGATTCATAATTAAGTTAGGCAAAGTTGTGGAGTTGGAATTACATGGACTGAAACCTCCCCTGGGAAGGATTGTTCTTTAAATTTTGGGCTTTGATACCACTTAATGGAGATGTTTTGGGTCTTTCATACTCAAAAGCTAACTCAAGAGATGAGACTTTCCATCACACTTATATACACATACCCAGTTCAATTCCCAACCAATGTTGGATTCCAAACACTATTGATAAATTAGTAGATGATAGCACAATATCATATAGGATGATACATTATTTAGGATAAGCATTTTGACATATCTTTTGGTCACATTACTCTATTAAAAATGACCCTTTCTAGATGTCTTTCCAGGGAGACGTTTCATCTCAATTTTTCACTATTTTAATGCTGTCTTTAAAGTTGAACAGCTCTATTTCAATCTCGATGGCGCTTTGTTTATTCTATAATTGGAGAGAAAAAATGGATGTACCGACAAAAAATTTTTCTTGTCAAACTGTTATGCATGGAAATTATATCACGCTCAAACGATGAAACGGCTTACTCAAGACTGAAACAACCACTCCTTTTAGCGGCAACATTGGGGGCTCATGAAGTTGTGGAAGAGATTGTAAAGTCATTTCCTGATGCTGTGTTATTTGCCAATGAAGAGAATCATGGTGCATTCCATTTAGCAGTCATAAACTTTCATGAAGCCGTGTTCAATCTCATATTTGAAATGAATGGCCACAGACATTTGTTGTTGATGTCTCAGGACAATTCTGGTAGCAATATCTTGCACTTAGCTGGAAACCTGGCTCCTCAATATCAACTGAATCGCATTCCTGGTGCAGCTTTGCAAATGCAACGGGAGTTGCAGTGGTTTGAGGTACCAAGACATTTTACATAAACATATGTTTTTAGTGATTTTATGTTGGGCCTCCACTAGTGTTACAGTGTCTCTTTGACCCAAAAGCTAGTGCAAGTGGTGAGGCTCCCTCACCTTTTTATGTACTCACACTCAATAATTCAATTTCCAATCAATGCGGGATTCCATATGGGGTTATTGGTTTAACACAACTCAAAACAAAACTACACTCTTACCAAACCTGAGTTATATGCACTCCACGAGAACTCAACTATGTCTCTGGGGATATTCAATGTTGGAGATGATATTATCGATTCAACACCACTCACAACAAACCTAATTGCCATTACATGGACCCAAAATCTCTCCTTGAATGGATTGTTCTTTAACCTTGGGTTCTGATACCACCTACTGGGGTTCCATAAAGTGGTACTAAGCTTCTCCCATCCCAAAAGCCAGTTTAAGGGTGAGTTATTCCCCCTCATTTATATATCCACATCCAATTCAATTCCAAACTAATGTGGGATTTTGAACATTTTAGGCCAAAATGGAATCTGTTTTAGAAATTCAATCTTTCAATTTTTTCTATTTTTGTTCAGGAAGTGGAGAAAGTTGTACCACCTACCTTCAGAGAAGATAAAAACGCTCAGGGAAAGACTCCTGCAATGGTATTTGCAGAGGAACATCAGGGTCTTGTCAAAGAAGGTGAAAAATGGATGAAAGATGTAGCGACTTCATGTTCAGTAGCAACAGCACTCATTGCTACTGTAGTATTTTCAGCAGCTATTACAGTACCTGGTGGCAACAATAATTTTGGACACCCAAATTTTTACAAAGAAATAGCCTTCACTATCTTTGGCATTGCAGATTCAATCTCTTTGTTCTCTTCAACAGGGGCCATCTTCATGTTCTTGTCCATCCTAACTGCTCGCTATGCAGACAGTGATTTTCTATATGCCCTGCCCAAAAGGCTAATTTTGGGTCTATTTTTGTTGTTTCTGTCAGTAACAGCAATGATGGTAGCATTTGGCGCCACTGTTTATTTGGTATTTACTGAAGAAAAACAAAACTGGGTTCTGGGTTTAGTAATTGGATCAGCTATTTTGTCTGTGTCTGTGTTTGCATATTCACAGTTTCCCCTTCTATTGGACTTGACCATTTCCACTTATGGCCCCAGCATTTTTGGCAAGCAAAGCCCGGGTATGTTGTACGAAATATAAATTAGATGAGTTGTATCTATAAATTTTTGAGGTATCAGAAAGGCAGCATAGAACCAAAAGTTTGTAATCAATTCAATTATGTCGATGATGCAGCTATGCATGTTGTTATTGTAATAGTTTTAGGTAGTATAGAGATCCCATTTTGCTTTAGGATGATAATAAAAGATCTATTTGAAGCACTGCCAATCTTTTGACTATTTTTCGATTGCTTAGTTTATTACATCTTTATTAATTTTTTTCTTTCCTGATTTTACTTCTCATGATCAGCAGCTCTGTTCTTTACAGAAAATGTCATATTTTCAACATTTAATGTTATTCCTTAACCCCATGTCATGAATTATACCACTAGCATGACAGAAAATGATATTGACTTGATGTCGATTATTGCTTGATCCTTTTACAGATGAATTTATGAAGACCAAAATATGAAGTAATATTAGGCTCCACAGTGGAGCTAATTTGTATCTCATTCTTGGAACATGTTGCATGTCACTGTCCAAATGAGATAACCATAATTAAGTGTTTTCTTGGCTGAAAGTTGATATTCAGTAATACGTCGGTCAAACAATTTTATCATGTTAGTTTGTACACAAAAGTTTGTGTATGTTTTGAGTGATATAAAAAATTTATTAATGTGAACTAATATTAATTATAATTTTTGTTTGATAAAATCGGATAATTGAATAGTTTAAATTGGATGGACTTAATGTGATTATTGAAGGATTGTTAACACATTTCATGTTTATTCAATGTGGATTTTAAGGTTAATTGTCCTTTTATGGAAGAGTCTTATAATTTCTTGTATAATTACTAAGCCATTCTTTATTTTTTCAAAACCTAATACAAAAACTTTAAATATTGAAATCATCATTCAAAAAGGCTTAAAAGGAGGAAGATTAGTCATTACAATCTTTGCGAATTTCATGAGCTTCAAGAATTAAAAGGAGGAAGATTAGCCAAGCCTATTTTAATACTATTGAGTTTTTTTCACCTCATAAGCTAGCTCAAGAGGACAAAAACTAACACATAAGGTTTCAAATTGTTGTTTGTGTTAGCCATTAGGAGGTGCAACAGGTTACTGGTTGGACTTTCATATCAACCGGTCACTCCGAAAGAAAGACTCTTAAGTGGAGTTGTTATGCACAGAATCAGCCTTGATAAGCCTTTCAAGTAATCAATTATAATAAGAAAACCAACGGTAAGAAAAAGCCTATGAAAGATTTCTACTGGGCCTCGTGGCTGCAATACATAGATGGAGCAAGCGGATATGTCTGAAGTTGAGCCTTGAATTCCTGCAGTCTAGCTAAGCTCCTTGCGCAGATGAGAATCCTTGTAATCTTTGCTTATTAAATACTAATTGGAAAAGAGAGACAGTGTGTAGTAATACTATGTATACCTATTTTAGGTACATAAATATATACACACTTATACAAATAATCTCATGATGATATATATAAATGTATACATATTTATATACCTAAAGTGGATATATATATATATATATATATATATGTTTATATTTTTGTATATTTATAGAAATGGCTTAGGGACTGGATTAATTTTGTAATAAAATTTAGGCCAAAAGGTATTTTCAGCCCAAGGTTTGATAAAACGGCATATTTCCACACTTCTAACGTTAAAAAATCAAATTTTAACATTCTAAGTTTTAAAAAGTTAAATTTTCATCTACCATCTACTTTCATTAATGAATTTTATTAAGTTGAAAAGATAATAAAACTATTTTGTATAAATTTTTAAAAACATTAGGGGTGTTAATAAATTTTTTAGGCCTTTTGAGAAGTCTAAAAGAGTTTGGGTTTGTTTTTTTAATTTCTAAAATTTGAATGTGCCTATTATTGGTTTTAAAAAATGACAATTACATATTTAAAGATTTAAACAAAACATAATACTTTAGAGTTTAAATATTTTTAAGAAGTAATCATTTTAAAATTGATATTGACAATTATATATATATAAACAAATTAAGTGATGTAATGGAATTTGCGAGCACTTTAACCATTCGGTGTTCTATTGTATGATATAACAATTTATTAATAAATATAATTATTATAATAATACAGATGAAAATATATTTAAATAATATCAATTTAATCGGACATATAGCTTTGTTTCGGAAAATATATATTATGTGTTTTCCCGTTTTACTGTTTATGTATGTGTTTGTTTGCTTATTGATTCCACACACTCTCCACCCACTTCCAAAAAAATATCTCTTTTGTTTATTTTTCCTATTTTCATTGTTTTGCTCACATTCTAGGATATCTCCATGATTATTAGTTGTTACACGAGCAAGATTAGGTTTAAGCATATTCTTTGTACAATAATACAAACAATCTAGGGTTAGGTTTGAGTCGAATCAAATTTGAGTAAAAATTGTTTAAATTTAACTCATTTTAGAGGAGTCAAGCTCACATTGCTCTAGGGGAATTGAGTTTCAATTATAGTTGAGCAAAAAATAATTAAAATGATATAATTTTGATACATATTAGTTAAAATAACGTTGTTTTAGTCGACTTGTAAAAAAATTTTCTAGGCTCATTAACTTGGCGAGCCTAACACTTATAAAGTTTGAGTTTAAATTCGAAAACATTTAACTCTCAGGGTTAAGTTTGAGTTCGTTTGAGTCAAACCTTTTTTAGACTCATTCGAATTGATTATGTTTTCTAATTTGAACAAGCTTATATCAAATTTAACCCTAAAACAAGCATACAATTAGAAAAAAAAAAACACATAATTTATCCTAATTCATCCAAGACAATGTTATATTTAATAAAATTAATATTATTTTAATATCTTATCATTTTTTATTATAATAAACATATTTGCTAATGAATTATTCCTTTATAAGCTTTTCCGTTATAGTTTATAAACAAAGTAGTAACCAATTCCAACATAGCCATTAGAGTGGACGCATTTCCACCTCGTATGCTTAACCTAATCATATTAGGTCAAGTTCAGATTCATTTTAAAACAATGGCTGTTGCATGCTGGCCCTTCTTTAACCTTTAGAAGGTTAGCTTTTTCTATACGAGCCAATATTTATGGGTTTTAAATTTACAACCAGAGCCATATATCAATAAACAAAGACTGAAAATTAAATTATTGAAACACCTAACTCCTAATTCCATGATTCAAAAAAGTAGAAGAAAGATAGAAATTGCATACGGGGTAATAATACACCATCACTTTTTTTAATATAAAAAAAATTAAAGAGCTTTGTTTTTTTAATTAAAAAAATTAACCTATCAAATCTTCGTATTAAAGAAATCAAATTTTCATTTTTTTTTAATTAAAGAGTGCATGGGTCAAGATTGGCTGCATACATTTTATAATATTGAAGTGAATTACATTTTAAACCCAAGGTTTGGTCTCAAAACATTTTTCATTTTTTAAATGTACAAATCATATTTTTTACCCAAAATCTGACTCAATTAAAGAAAAAAAATCTTGCCACAATGTTTGAAAGTTAAATTATCATATCATACTAAAATTAAAAGGACATTGTATTACTTTTTTAAGATATTAAATTTATATCAATACCCTATTTTATTTACTACCATAATTATTATTATTGGGTTTCTGTCACTCTTACCTTAGTAAGTCATCTTACACTGATATACTCTCAAGGTTGCAAGCTTCTCTTTGTCTTGCATCTACCATCACTTTCCTCTCCATCGTACATTTAATGGACCCTCACCACCCTCTCTACCACACCCACTATCTCTCCCTTCTCTCTTGCCATGTTCTTGGTTTTCAGTATCCCAATCCCCTAACTCATCTGCTTTCAATGACCTAATCCCCTATCTCTTGTTCACCTGTAAAATATATTAGACCAAATCTTTGTGCTCGCCAATAACCCACTCCAACTATTCTATTAGTTTCAATGGATGTAGACAAGATCTTCCTACCATTAGTGAAGTCTCCATGTGTGGCCACTAACATACATCATTTGTAAGGATCAAGAAACAGTTGATGGGTTATGGTTGTTTAGATTTACAACAAGGTTTCCAAAATTACAAGGACTGAATAATAAGTTTTCAAACCTGTAAAATAGTTAAAAATATATTTAAAACTTTAAGACGAGATAAGTAAAAAAGTTATTAGTATTTTTTGGATGTTTAAATTACTAAAAAGATTTAGAAGAAAATGTATGATTTATACATTCAGAAAGTTAAAAAAAATAAAAGGTTTTTAGACCAAACTTTGGATGGGAATATGTTATTCACCCCAATCCAAATTTTATTATAAAATAAATCTGGCCCCACAAGACACGTCTTTGTATATATAGTGGCGTCTGATTAATATTTGATAAACAAAGGTTGCAAGGTTCTCATCAGCGTAAGGAGGTAGCTAGACTGGGAGAATTCAAGGCTCAAGATCAGACATATCTGTTTACAGCGACGAGTCAAAGTTAGTAATCTATTATATGCCTTTTCTCACTATTGTTTTCCTTGATATAATTGCTCAACTTTAAGGCTTACAAGAGGCTGTTTTTGAGCATAGATTTCTGTTTTATCTCATATCTTTAATATCATAGATGAATATTACTTGGTGTTCAATCTAGTTTTTTTTATTCTTAATCTACCGATTTGCCTAAAATGAGTGAGGCAAGCATAAGAGCCATGGGTAAGGAAAATAAGCGGGTTAGAGATACGGTGACTCTGCGAAATGAAGAAATTAAGCTGCTCAATGATGAAATTAAGCAGCTGAACGAGAGGGTGGCTCGGCGAGACAATGAAATTAAGGAGCTCAAAGAGAGGGTGACTAGGCGAGACAATGAAATTAAGGAGCTCAAAGAGAGGGTGACTCGGCGAGACAATGAAATTAAGCAGCTCAAAGATGAAATTAAGCAGCTCAATGAGAGGGTGACTCGACGAGATGGTGAAATTAAGCAGCTCAAATATGAAATTAAGCAGCTCAATGAGAGGCGGACTCTGTGCGGTTTCTTCTGCTGTTGACTGCTTATATTATGCTCCAGCTTGTGGCTTCTGATACTGTAAAATCATTGCTTTTTTTAAATCGAAACTGGAGGGTTCGTATTTGTTAGTATTTGAGGTTGTATTTTGAAGCTTCATTTCGGTTTCTTAGATTGCCAATCAGTCTAGTGGTGGAGAATCTGTGTCTTCTAAGGCTGAAGGTCTTAAACATACAAATTTTAGGATGAATTATGAATGTTCTGTCAAAATCTGTTCTATAATTGAAGTTTTTCTTTTTGTTTATGGTTGATTCATTTTATGGATGACATTAGAAAATACTTTTCACAACATAATATGTAATTTTGGAATTTTCTGTTTAGCTCGCAGAAACACACTCAGAGTTGAAGCTTATGTTGATGTAGACTGGGTTGGAAATATTGGAGATAGAAGACCTACAAGTGGGTTTTGTGTCTACTTTTGAGAGAATATTGTGCAGTGGTGCTCTAGGAAACAGAAAGTTGTAGCTTTGTCTTCTACAGAATCTGAACACAAAGCAGTAAGCCAAGTTGCTACTGAAATAGCTTGGTCGAGAAGTCTGTTGGGTGAGATTCAGATTAGTTATAACTGTCCGGCAAAGGTTTGATGTGATAATACGAGTGCAGGGGCTCTTGCTTCTAATTCTGTTTTCCATAGTAGAACAAAACACATAGAAATTGATGTTCATTTTACAAGAGAGCAGATAGTAGCTAAGATACTAGAGGTTCAGTATGTGCCTACTGATTTCCAAGTAGCAGATATTCTTACTAAGTCCTTGTCTACTAGCAGGTTTTCTATGTTAAGGACTAAATTGAATATTGGTTTAGACTGTAACCAGGAGACTGATAGGTGTCAACATAGGGAAAAGGAAGAGAGTACAATTGATAAGGGTTTGAGAAAAAAAAAATCAGAGGTTTATAGTTCAGGGAGGAGTTGCTGTTGAGTACAAAAGTCTCTAAGAGTACGGTTACTGTAATCTGGAAATTCTGTGAAATTAGTGAACGGTAACTGGAAATGGTTGGCAGGTTTATGTGCTTAACAAGTAGTGCTTAGAGCAGTGGAAAGTGGTTGGTTACAGAGTTGTTGCTAAGGGAGGATAATTCTGTAGTTGTATTGGAAAACAGTCACAAAATTGGATTCTGTAGTTGTGCTGATTTTGCTAATAATTGATGGTGCACTAAAGCAGGATGTCTATAGTATGGTTCATGTTGTGATACAGAATGAAAGGAGGAGTACTGTTGTGATACAGAATGTAAACGAGAAGCTAATAGAGTCTCTGCCTTGTTCACTTCAACAAGCCATTCATCGGCATTTTTGGCTTATTGCAGAAGATGTTTGTCTCTCTCCAAAACTTGTGTTCTCTGACTAAAAGGGGATCTAGGGCTGTGATGTGGTTCTCCAATCCGGCATGATTTTAACGGCGATGATGCGATTGTCGAGATAGTTATTAACGAAAAGATTAACAGTGAGTTTTGATGGAGGTATCGTTTTTAATTGATAATCAGATGGTTCAGATTACTTTTGCCAACTGTAGTTAGTTGTAATTTGGTGTGTAAAAGATGTAATTTGTCACAATTATTGTATGATTTTTTTGAGACTATTGAATGAAGCTTGAGGCATTATTCATTTTTCTTCTCTCTGTGTTGTCTTGAGTGCTTATAGTGATGCAAATAGTTTTATTTTTAAGGTTCTTGGTGTTTGATAGTTGATTCTGTTTTCTCTGTGATTCTGATTACTTAAAGTAGTTTAATAGATTCTTGGAGAAGTTTTTGTTGGTATATCTATTGCTGGAGGTGTTGAATTAGGTCTTTGGGATCCTTGTTACAAACAATTATAATTATATTTATTTCATACCTTCAAAATAAAATTTTTTCTATAAAAAAATTTTAGAGTTCAGTACTTTAATAAAAATATTGGTCTTTTCAATAAAACAAAAAAGTGATAATCCGTTTGCTATGATATATTAGGAAATTGCCTGAAGATAAGTTTAACTTGGAGATTGAAACCGACAAGTAGTAAAAAGTTGAGAAGTTAGAGAGGAGAATGGCAATGAAAATTCCTGAATATGCTAAATAAATTAAAATTTTAATCTTAATATATTATTAATAAATCTTAAACTTTTACTCCCACGTTTAAAAATTTTTTTTTCTTTCTCAAATTCTACCTTAAAAGTAGTTGTCACAGTATTATACCACTGAAAAGGAGTGATATTATTTATTATAATCAAAAGTGAGTATATTCAAACCTAGTGATCATATCTTAGTGTTTTGGGCTTTATAATAAAATAAAAAACACAATACATTAACTCAAACTATTTACAAAGGCCATATATTTCTTGTGTATTTAATGGATGACATATATTCCAATTTTTTATCGGTTTGAGTAAGATCTTGGGTGTGGGTAGGATCACGGATAAAATAATAATGAAGAGTAATATAAAATAGTTATGATATAAAATTTCAATCATAACATTAGAAGTAAATTAAGATTGAAATGAAATAAAGAATAATAAAGGTAAACACCTATAAGGTTTGAAAAACTCAAAGTCTCATCTATGAGTCAACTGAGGTTAAAATTTTTTGTTAGAGACAAAGATAAAATTTTTATTTTACTAATAATATTAAAAAAATAAAATTCGTTGCATTTTCCTCCTAAGTTTTAAAAACTAATAATTTCACCCCTACTTAAAGTTTTTTTACTTTGAAAAGTCACATTTTTACCCCTAAACTTACGGTTTTGTTCTTCTCCTCTTTGATCACCATTTTTGGTGCTGACGATCTTCTCTCTCCACTGTAAATCATCAAATAATAATGAAGAATAATATAAAATAGTAATAACCATATCTATTGTTTTGTGGTTTACTCCACATCATTCTTGATTTTGTTTTAGTCTTAGTCCACTTCTAGTGATATGACTGAGATTTTCTATTATAACTATTTTCAAATCGAAAATTATTTAATCCATAATCTTACTCACACCCATGATAACTATTTCTAGTAGTTACATTTACTTTAGGGATCGATGCAATACTTGTGGGGCAAGTTTGATGGTTTTTTATTATGAAAAAATATTAATTTAGAATTTCTTTTCCTAATATTATTACTGTATGAACATATTATTAAATAAAAAAAAAGGTGGAGAATATTTTCTCTTTCACATTATCTTAATCAAAAAAATTTTTGAACATCATATAATTGTATTAAATTACAGAGCCATTGGGAGTATAATTAAATCTAATGTGCAAATTTATTTTTTAAATTTCTTCACAAATTTAATAGATTTATCATTATATCCATATATTCGACTCGCAATCCTTCAAGGATGTGATGCCAAAAAATAGTAGTTTTGCATTTGTTCTTCTGAAACATTCTATTTAATCAATTTTTCAAGGCTCATATATTTAAGGTGAAAAGTTGTGTAAAAAACTCATTTAATATTATCCATCCAATTTTAAGAATTTTAGGTTCAAATATTGTCATATTTATAAAATTTTTAGTTTTGTAGACAATATGTATGAGTTAATCTTTGAAACTTCTAGTTCAAATATTATCTTATATTTACAAAATAACTAATTTTATAAAAAAAATATTATGATTAATTTTTGAAAATTTTAGGTTCATTGACGAAACTTTTGAGTTTATAATTAGTATTTAGAATATTATAATAAACATTTTGATTATATTTTAGATTTTAAATCTATATTTTTTATAATTTATATAAATTTTAAATTATAAATATGATATAATTATTATAAAATAAATAATTTGATAAAACTTTAAGACTTGGGACCCATTTATGCATATAAGTTACAAATGAAGAGAGAGGAGAAAATATTTATACTAGTTTTTGTCACATCCATGTAATGAGATAAAGCAATTTTCCAAAGCCATTTAATGCAAGCCACCGAAAGTGAATATTGCCAGCTCAAAAGGCTCATTTCTTTGCTGGGTAGAAAATTACATTCACATGTGGGAAGTCACCAAATCATTGAATGCATTATTCCCACCAATTTTTCCAAATTGCGTCTCACGTGGTAGAAAAATCCACCATATGTACAAACAAAATTAAATTATCGAAATTTGTTGTAAACTTCCAATAATATTAAAAATTTTATTTAAAAATAAATGAGAAATAAGATAATAAATCTTATTTAAAGTATAAGTTACATTATTAAAATTTTTTAGTATATTTAAAATTGTCTTATAAATATCTCAATGTTGGAAATATAATACTGTCAAATCTTCGTATTAAAGAAGTCAACATGGGCGTCACACATTTTATAATATTGGAGTAAATTTCATTTTTGCACCCAAGGTTTGGTCTCAAAACATTTTTCACTTTTTAAATGTATAAATCATATTTTCTTAACCTAAAATCTAACTTGATTAAAGAAAAAATGTTTTGCCACAATGTTTGAAAGTAAAATTATCATATCATACTAAAATTAAAAAAACATCCTAATACTCATTTAAGATATTAAATTTACATGAATACCTTTTTTTACGTATTATCACAACTATTGTTATCGAGTTTCTAACATAGCCATTAGAGTGGACACATTTCCACCTCATATGCTTAACCTAATCATATTAGGTCAAGTTCAGATTCATTTTAAAACAATGGCTGTTGCATGCTGGCCCTTCTTTAACCTTTAGAAGGTTGGCTTGTGAGTTGTAAATTCAATTTCTTAATTTCCTTTTATATTGGACCAAAAATTTAAAAACAGGAACAAACGAAAGAACATTCTATACGAGCCAATATTTATATCTCATATCTTTAATATCATAGACAGATTGATTGTGTTGGGCTGTCACAAACAGTTGGAATATGGGTTAGGTGTTTAGAGTATGGCGGAAAGTTTCACTCTTTGAGTTAACTTTTTAGATGAGATAGACCTAATTACTCTTAATTCTATTATTATAGTCAAGTTACAACAACTCTAACAAAAGTCTCCGAAGTAAAGATTGACATGAAAGTCCAATTGGTAATTTGCTATACGTTTGAATGGCTGGTTGTGATGATTTTCGAATTGATAGCCCATGTGTTGAATGGAAGTCATTGAGCTAAGTTTTGGGAAAGTCCTTGAGTGTTGGGAGTAACCAGTAGACGTGAAGGTCCAACCAATAACTCGTTGCGCCTTTACATAATTAGTTAAAGCTCGATGTGTGAGGGGAAGTCTTTAAGCTAGTTTTAGGGGAAGTGTTTGAGTGTCAGAAGTTACTAATTAACGTGAATGTCCAGCCAATGGTTGTTACGCCTATGGACAATTGATTGATTGTGAGGCGTGTTAGAATAAAGTAAAAAATCTTAGCATGGTTTGGTTTAGTCGTTAGTTTGATAATCCTATTGACTCCTTGTTTTTCACATGTTTGGTACACCAACCTAACTGGCATCATGAGGCTGATTTATCAGGTGAGTTTAATAACTCACAACTTTTGTTGCCATCAGCCAGCTACCATACTATCTGATATAAAGGAGCCTGTGTCTCTCTTTGTCCCGTTTCTGCACAATGTCTACCCAGCAAAGGCCTAGCTGTCCTACATAATGGGGACTACCCTGGGGACCAAAACTTGTCTCACCGTTGGCAGAGCTGCGTTGATTCATTATTGGCTCTGAAGAGATAACCTTATCTTCTAATGTTATAAGAGTATTGTACTATAAAGTGTCAATAATGAATTTGTCAGCATCATACGCTTATTACCTTAGTAAAAGCCATGGGTATCGGCTCACTAGCCTTCTTGTACCGGGTCAAAGTTTGAACTTAGATTTAAGTTTCAGATCACTTAAATCTAATACGCTTATTATCATTAATAATACACCATCACTTTTTTTAATATAAAAAAATTAAAGAGCTTTGTTTTTTTAATTAAAAAAATTAACCTATCAAATCTTCGTATTAAAGAAATCAAATTTTCATATTTTTTTAATTAAAGAGTGCATGGGTCAAGATTGGCTGCATACATTTTATAATATTGAAGTGAATTACATGTAAACCCAAGGTTTGGTCTCAAAACATTTTTCACTTTTTAAATGTATAAATCATTTTTTTTAACCCAAAATCTAACTCAATTAAACAAAAAAAATCTTGCCACAATGTTTGAAAGTTAAATTATCATATCATACTAAAATTAAAAAGACATCGTATTACTTTTTTAGGATATTAAATTTATATCAATACCATATTTTATCTACCATCACAATTATTGTTATCGAGTTTCTGTCACTTTTATCTCAGTAAGTCATCTCACATTGACATACTCTCAAGGTTGCAAGCCTCCCTCTATCTTGCATCTACCATCACTTTCCTCTCTATTGTACACCTAATCGACCCTCACCACCCTTTCTCGTGCACCCACCATCTCTCCCTTCTCTCTTGCCATGTTCTTGGTTTTCAGTATCCCAATCCCCTAACACATCTGCTTTCAATGACCCAATCCCCTATCTCTTGTTCACTTATAAAATATATTAGACCGAATCTTTGTGCTTGCCAATGACCCACTCCAACTATTCTATTAGTTTCGATGGATGTAGACAAGATCTTTCTACCATTAGTGAAGTCTCCATGTGTGGCCACTAACATACATCATTTGCAAAGACTAAGAAACAGTTGATGAGTTATGGTTGTTTAGATTTACAACAAGGTTTCCAAAATTACAAGGACTAAATAATAAGTTTTCAAACCTGTAAAATAGTTAAAAAATATATTTAAAACTTAAGACGGGATAAGTAAAAAAGTTTATTGTATTTTTTGGATGTTTAAATTACTAAAAAGATTTAGAAGAAAATGTATGATTTATACATTCAGAAAGTTAAAAAAAATAAAAGGTCTTTAGACCAAACTTTGGATGGGAATATGTGATTCACCCCAAATTTTATTATAAAATAAATCTGGCCCCACAAGACACGTCTTTCTATATATAGAGGTTTCTGATTAGTATCTGATAAACAAAGGTTACAAGGTTCTCATCAGCGTAAGGAGGTAGCTAGACTGGGAGAATTCAAGGCTCAAGATCAGACATATCTGTTTGCAGCGACGAGTCAAAGTTACTAATCTATCGTATGCCGTTTCTCACTATTGTTTTCCTTGATATCATTGCTCAACTTTAAGGCTTACAAGAGGCTGTTTTCGAGCATAGATTTCTGTTTTATCTCAAATCTTTAATATCATAGATGAATATTACTTGGTGTTTAATCTAGTGTTTTTTATTCTTAATCTACAGATTCGCCTAAAATGGGTGAGCCAAGCATAAGAGCCAGGTTTAAGGAAATTAATCTGCGAGATGATGAAATTAAGCTGCTGAAAGAGCGGGTGACTCGGCGAGACGATGAAATTAAGCAGCTCAAAGGTGAAATTAAGCAGCTCAATGAGAGGGTGACTCGACGAGATGATGAAATTAAGCAGCTCAAAGAGAAGGTGACTCGGCGAGACGACAAAATTAAGCAGAAGGATGAGGAATATGACAAGCTCAGGAATCAGCTTAGACGAGTTATAAATAGCTTGTCCTCAATTGTAGATGGAGGACATTAAGAACCCAATGCTAATAATATTAATAAAGTCTGCAAAAGCTTGCCCTCCCTCCATTATATTCAATCAGAATTTGGTTCTTGGATTCATAAATATTAATTTACTGCAATCGATATCATTTTATTTTGAGTCATGTTCCACAAATTTGTCATGAAACAAAAGCAAAAACGAACAGTACAATCATAAATTCTCCAAACAATAACACAAGAATACAAAGAAATCATTTTCTTTGAGTGGCAAGGGTGTCGTGTTAAGTACGAGAATACGAGAATATAAGTTCGAAATCTACGTCAATCTGTCTAACCACCACATAAACTAAATTGCCTTATTTACTAAGTCATCGTCCGCTCCTATTATGAAAACCATGCTCAACCGATTGCCTATTATTAAACCGAAAATAAAAATTAATTAGAAATTTCACTGTTCATGATCACAGTTTTCATTTTCTCGGTCCACCACTCAGCTGAAGCTTCAAGGTTGAAACTTTCTGCAGAAAAAATGGAACTATAGGAAAAGTAAAGGGGCTGCCTTGGGCCTTTTTTTTTTTTAAAATTAAATTTCTGTTTTTCATTCGGCTTAAGAATTGTGTACTGTTGTTGTTTCTTCGTTTTTCCGCGTATCCAGATGGAGGATTAAGGTTTCAGTTTTGTTTTTTTGGTGTTTATATATGAGCTGAAATAGTTTTATGTGTTTTTAGGGTTTAAGGTTTGAGTTTTGCTTGTAATTTGAGGTTGATTAATGATTGTTTTATTGAAAGAGCTTAATTTGACTTGCAATGGGGATATTATCTCATGAATTTGAGGTTCATTCTTGTTTCTGGGTCAGTGTTCTAAGGCTGTTATCTCATGAATTTTTTCAATTTTTTTTATATTTTGGGTCAGATTGTTCAGACGGAAGGGAAACTGGTCTCTGTGCGGTTTGCTCTGCTTTTGACTGCTTATATTATGCTCCAGCTTGTGGCTTCTGATACGGTAATATTATTGCTTTTTTTAAATCAAAACTGGAGGGTTCGTATTTGTTAGTATTTGAGCTTGTATTTTGAAGCTCTATTTCGGTTTCTTAGAATGCCAATCAGTCTAGTGGTAGAGAATCTGTGTCTTCTAAGACTGAAGATCTTAAAGATAAAAATTTTAGGATGAATTATAAATGTTCTGTCAAAATCTATTCTATAATGGAAGGTTTTCTTTTTGTTTAGGGTTGATTCATTGTATGGATGACATTAGAGAATACTTTTCACAACATAATATGTAATTTTGGAATTTTCTGTTTAGCTCGCAGAAACACACTCAGAGTTGAAGCTTATGTTGATGTAGACTGGGTTGGAAATATTGGAGATAGAAGATCTACAAGTGGGTTTTGTGTCTACTTTTGAGAGAATATTGTGCAGTGGTGCTCTAGGAAACAGAAAGTTGTAGCTTTGTCTTCTACAGAATCTGAACACAAAGCAGTAAGCCAAGTTGCTACTGAAATAGCTTGGTCGAGAAGTCTGTTGGGTGAGATTCAGATTAGTTATAACTGTCCGGCAAAGGTTTGATGTGATAATACAAGTGCAGGGGCTGTTGCTTCTAATTCTGTTTTCCATAGTAGAACAAAACACATAGAAATTGATGTTCATTTTATAAGAGAGCAGATAGTAGCTAAGATACTAGAGGTTCAGTATGTGCCTACTGATTTCCAAGAAGCAGATATTCTTACTAAGTCCTCGTCTACTAGCAGGTTTTCTATGTTAAGGACTAAATTGAATATTGGTTTAGACTGTAACCAGGAGACTGATAGGTGTCAACATAGGGAAAAGGAAGAGAGTACAATTGATAAGGGGTTTGAGAAAAAAAAATCAGAGGTTTATAGTTCAGGGAGGAGTTGCTGTTGAGTACAAAAGTCTCTAAGAGTGCGGTTGCTGTTATCTGGAAATTCTGTGAAATAAGTGAACAATAACTGGAAATGGTTGGCAGGTTTATGTGCTTAACAAGTAGTGCTTAGAGCAGTGGAAAGTGGTTGGTTCAGAGTTGTTGTTAAGGGAGGATAATTCTGTAGTTGTATTGGAAAACAGTCACAAAATTGGATTCTGTAGTTGTGCTGAGTTTGCTAATAATTGATGGTGCACTAAAGCAGGATGTCTATAGTATGGTTCATGTTGTGATACAGAATGAAAGGAGGAGTACTGTTGTGATACAGAATGTAAACAAGAAGCTAACAGAGTCTCTGCCTTGTTCACTTTAGCAAGCCATTCATTGGCATTTTTGGCTAGAGGGAGGATGTTAAAGTTCACAAGGCAATGGTGGAGTATTATAAAGCAAAACAGTGCATTTTGAATAAGTTCAAAACACATCACTTCATTAATCATATTGAAATGAAAAAAAAAGGATGACTCATTGCAGAAGATGCTTACCTTTCTAAAACTTGTATTCTCTGACTAAAAGGGGATCTAGGGTTGTGATGTGCTGCACTAATCCGACATGATTTTAACAACGATGATGCGATTGTCGAGATAGTTATTAATGAGAAGATTAACGGTGAGTTTTGATGGAGGTATCATTTTCAATTGATAATTAGATGGTTTAGATTACTTTTGCCAGTTGTAGTTAGTTGTAATTTGGTGTATAAAAGATGTAATTTGTCACAATTATTGTATGATTTTTTTGAGACTATTGAATGAAGCTTGAGGCATTATTCATTTTTCTTCTCTCTCTATGTTGTCTTGAGTGCTTATAGAGATGAAAATAGTTTTATTGTTAAGGTTCTTGGTGTTTGATAGTTGATTCTGTTTTCTCTGTGATTCTAATTACTTAAAGTGGTTTAATAGATTCTTGGGGAAGTTTTTGTTGTTGTATGTGTTGCTGGAGGTGTTGAATTAGGTCTTTGGGATCCTTGTTACAAACATTTGTAATTATATTTGTTTCATACCTTCAAAGGAAAATGTTTTCTATAAAAAAATTTTAGAGTTCAGTACTTTAATAAATATATTGGTCTTTTCAATAAAGCAAAAAAGTGATATTCCATTTGTAATGATATATTAAGAAATTGCCTGAAGATGAGTCTAACTTGGAGATTGAAACCGACAAGTAGTAAAAAGTTGAGAAATCAGAAAGGAGAATGGCAATGGAAATTCATGAATGTAGCAGGTATTATGTGGGGGCAGTGGAATGTGAAAGTTATAGGAGAGGAGAGGAGAGGAGGGCCATGCAATTTGACAAAGAGCTTACATTACGTGAGCCCCGGGAAGAAGCAAATTTTGCTTTTGCAATTTAGTATTTAAATGACATTGAATAAATTAAAGAGACAGACATCCTTATAAGACTTTTCCAAACTCATAAGTCTTAGTCAATGGTTGTTGAGGTGGTGGAGCCTTTTGGGATTCCAAATTTTAACTCATAATGAAATCTATCTCTCACATGTATAAATAATGACAGTTGATTAGAAGTATTTTACGTCATTTTAGAAAGAAAATAGTTTAAATTTTAAATATTTATAAATATAACGCATAAATAGAAACTTTTGAAATCTACATTGACTTAAAAGTCTCTGAAACAAAAACAAAACATGGATAGAAAATGTACAAACTTTTAATAAATGACAAAGATTAATTTGTTTTATGAAAATGACATACTAATTTAGACTCTAAATTAATTGAAAAAATTAATAAAATATAACTTTAATGATTACAAGCAAAATCCTATGAAATCGTAATATGTTTTTATTGATTAATCATGGTTGGATCTTAAATATTATTATTAAATACCCAAGTGATGTTTCTATAAAAAAAAAAAAATTAATTAATTAATTGTAAATAACCTGTGTAGTAGTCAACCAAATGCATGAACTTGGAAAATAAAGTTTAGACAAAAATATAGTTGATAATTGCTTAACTCAACATATATGGACAAGATGCATAACTCGGGTCAATTTGAATTTAATGTCCAAAATGTGTTTGCTATTTTTAAATTAGATAACAAATTAATTATAAATTACAATAATTAAGTAGTAAGTTTTAAATTGCTTATTCATTAGTAATGAAATTGAGTCATATTTATTAAACATAATTTTTCATATACAAATTAATTATACAAACAATTTCTCAAAAATTGATGTGAACATTTCTACGTACTTTTTTCGTTTGCATGCATAATATTATTCATCTATTAGCTGTTTTATTTTTTACCAAATGATTTATTTGGGTGACCAAAAATATTGCTGATTTTAAATAAAATAAAAAAAAAAGATTTTATTATTGGAAAAGAGTCTACATCTTATTCAGAAGAAAAGAACAAGACAAAGGCCATATATTTCTTATGTATTTAATGGATGACATATATTCCAATTTTTTATTGGTTTGAGTAATATCATGGGTGTGAGTAAGATTATGGATAAAATAATTTTCGATTTGAAAATAGTTATAATAGAAAATATCAATCATATCATTAGAAATGAACTAAAAATGAAACGAAATAAAAAATAATATAGAGTAAACATTTAGGGGGTTTGAAAATCTCAAAGTCTCACTTATGGACTAACTGAGGTTAAAATTTTCTGTTAGAGATAAGAGTAAAATAATTATTTTATTAATAATATTTAAAAAATAAAATTCATTATATTTTCCCCTCTAAGTTTTAAAAGTTAACAATTTCACTTATACTTAAAGTTTTTTAACTTTGAAAAGTCACATTCCCCCCCTAAACCTAGGGTTTTGTTTTTCTCCACTTTGGTCACCATTTCCAATGTTGACGACCTCATCTCTCCACTCTAAATCATCAAAAATTTAATTTTTATGGATGTTTAATATATATCCATCTAATATTTGTGTGTACTGCAAGCACACAACCAATTTCATTTATGACATGTCTATTATTTTGTGGTTTACTCTGCATCATTCTTTATTTTGTTTTAGTCTTAATTCACTTTTAATGATATAACTGAGATTTTCTATTATAACTATTTTCGAATTGAAAATTATTTCATTCATGATCTTATCCATATTCATGATAACTACTTCTGGTAATTGTATTTATATTAAAAAATGATGCAATAGTTGTGATTGCATTCCCACCAATTTTTCCAAATTGCCTCTCCCGTGGTGGAAAAATCCACCAATTATACAACAAAAATTAAATTATCAAAACACCGAATTCCACATTAGGATTTGACCATACAAAAATTCAAAAAAATAAAAGAAGGATAGAAATTGCATATGGGATAGCAATACACCATCACTTTTTTTTTTTTTAAAAAAATTAAAGAGCTTTGTTTTTTTAATTAAAAAAAATTAAGCTGTCAAATCTTCATATTAAAGAAGTCAAGTTTTTATATGGGTCAACATGGGCGGCATACATTTTATAATATTGGAGTGAATTTCATGATTGCACCCAAGGTTTGGTCTGAAAACATTTTTCGCTTTTTAAATGTATAAATCACATTTTCTTAACCTAAAATCTAACTTGATTAAAGAAAAAATATTTTGCCATAATGTTTGAAAGTAAAATTATCATATCATACTAAAATTAAAAAAATATCATATTACTCATTTAAGATATTAAATTTACATTAATACCCTCTTTTTATGTACTATCACAACTATTGCTATCGAGTTTTTGTCACTCATATCTTAGTAAGCCACCACAATCCGACATACTCTCAAGGTTGCAAGCCTCCCTCTTTCTTGCATCTATCATTACCTTCCTCTTTATCGCATGCCTAATCGAACCTCACCACCCTCTCTCCCACACCCACCACCTCTCCCTTCTCTCTCGCCATGTTCTTAGCTTTCAGTATCCCAATTTGCTAACACATCTGCTTTCGACAACCCAATCCTCTAGCCCTTATTAACCTACAAATTGCATTAGACCGAATCTTTGTGCTTGCCAATGACCCACTCCAACTATTCTATTAGTTTCAATGGGTGTGAACAAAATCTTTCTATCATTAGTGAAGTCTCCATGTGCGGTCACTAATGTGCATCATTTGCAAGGCCCAAGAAATAGTTGATGGGTTATGGTTGTTTGGAGTTACAACTAAGGTTTCCAAAATTATAAAGACTATATAATAAGTTTTCAAACCTGTAAAATAGTTAAATAATATATTTAAAATTTTAAGACGAGATAACTAAAAAAGTTATTTTTATTTTTTAGATGTTTAAATTACTAAGTTTTTAGTTAAGATTAAGAAGAAAAAGGGGAAATTAAAAAAAAACAAAAAGGTTTCTAGACCAAACTTTGGATGGGAATATCTCATTCACCCCAAATTTTATTATTAAATTATCTGGCCCCACAAGACACGCCTTTGTAAATATAGCCTTCCGATTAGTATTTAATAAGCAAAGTTTACAAGGTTCTCATCAGCGTAAGGAGGTAGCTGGACTGCAAGAATTCAAGGCTCAAGATCAGACATCTGCTTGCAGCGATGAGTGCAAGTTAGTAAACTATCATATGCCTTTTCTCACTATTGTTTTCCTTGATATAATTGCTCAACTTTAAGGCTTACAAGAGGCTGTTTTTGAGCATAGATTTCTGTTTTATCTCATATCTTTAATATCATGGATGGATTCATTGTGTTGGGTTGTCACAAACAGTTGGAATATGGGTTAGGTGTTAGTCTATGGAGTGTGATGGAAAGTTTCACTCTTTAAGTTAACTTTTGAGATGAGATAGACCTAATTACACTTAGTTCTAATATTGTAGTCAGGTTACAACAACTTTAACAAGAGTCTTCGAAATGATAGTTGACATGAAAGTTCAATCAGTAACTTGTTATACCTTTAAATGGTTGGTTGTGATGGCTTTCAAACTGATGGCCCATGTGTTGAATGGAAATCATTGAGCTAACTTTTGGGAAAATCCGTTAAGTGTTGAGAGTAACCAGTAGACGTGAAGATCCAACCGGTAACTCGTTGCGTCTTTACATTATTAGTTATAGCCCAAATGGGTGAGGGGAAGTCCGTGAGCTAGTTTTAGGGGAAGTGTTTGAGTGTCAGAAGTTACCAATTAACGTGAATGTCCAGTCAATAGTCGTTACGCCCACGGACGATTGATTGTTATGAGTGTTAGAATAATGCCCCGATTTGTGAGGGAAAGTCCTTGAGCCACCTTTTTAGGATAGGAGATACTCAATAACACCTTTTTGATTTTGTCTGAACAATTACTTGAAACTTTGCGTTAGTTTATTTGTTTAAAATGAATATTACTTGGTCTTTAATCTAGTGTTTTTTATTCTTACTCTACAGATTTGACTAAAATCAAAGAGCTTGAGGCAAAGATAAGAAAAAAGGATAAGGAAATTAAGGAGCTTAATGACAAGGTGATTTGGCAAGACGGGAAAATTAAGCGGCTAGAAGGGAGGTTAGCTCGGAGGAAGAGTGAAGTTGACAAGATTTCAAACAAGCTAACTCAGAAGACTATGGAATTTGACAAGCTCAGGAATCAGCTTGGTGGAGTTATGAAAAGCTTGTCCTCAATTATAAATGGAGGACATTAAGAACCCAATGCTAATAAAATTAATAAAGTCTGCAAAAGCTTGCCTTGCATTATATTCAATAAGAATTTGGTTCTTGGATTCATAAATATTAATTTACTGCAATCGATATCATTTTATTTTGAGTCATGTTCCACAAATGTACACAAATTTGTCATGAAACAAAAGGAAAAATGAACAGTACAATCATAAATTCTCCAAACAATAACACAAGATGTTTTGAAAATATTCAATACAAAGAAATCACAGACGGAAGAAGAAAATTTACGCCCTTGGGATGCTTTGAGTGGCAAGTGTGTCGTGTTAAGTACGAGAATACCAGAATAAGAGTTCGAAATCTACGTCAGTCTGTCTAACCACCACTAAAACCAAATTGCCTTATTTACTTAGTCATCGTCCACTCATATTATGAAAACCATGCTCAAATGCCTATTATTAAACCGAAAAAAAAATTTAATTAGAAATTTCACTTTTCATGATCACCGTTTCCATTTTCTCAGTCCACCACTTAGCTGAAGCTTCAAGGTTGAAACTTTCTGCAGAAAAAAATGGAACTATAGGAAAAGTAAAGGTGCTGTCTTGGGCCTTTTTTTTAATTTCTGTTTTCCATTCGGCTTAAGAATTGTGTTCTGTTGTTGTTTCTTTGTTTTTCCGTATATCCAGATGGAGGATTAAGGTTTCATTTTTGTTTTTTCGGTGTTTATATATGAGCTGAAATAGTTTTATGTGTTTTTAGGGTTTAAGTTTTGAGTTTTGCTTGTAATTTGAGCTTGATTAATGATTGGTTTATTGAAAGAGCTTAATTTGCTTGTAATGAATAAGTTCAAAACACATCGTTTCATTAATCATATTGAAATGAAAAAAAGGTGATGGCTTATTGCAGAAGATGTTTGTCTCTCTCTAAAACTTGTGTTCTCTGACTAAAAGGGGATCTAGGGCTGTGATGTGCTGCTCCAATCAGGCATGATTTTAACGATGATGATGCGATTGTCGAGATAGTTATTAACAAGAAAATTAATAGTGAGTTTTGATGGGGGTATCATTTTCAATTAATAATCAGATGGTTTAGATTACTTTTGCTAGTTGTAGTTAGTTGTAATTTGGTGTATAAAAGATGTAATTTGTCATAATTATTGTATTTTTTTTTTTGAGACTATTGAATGAAGCTTGAGGTATTATTCAATTTTCTTCTCTCTGTGTTGTCTTGAGTGCTTATAGTGATGAAAATAGTTTTATTTTTAAGGTTCTTGGTGTTTGATAGTTAATTCTGTTTTCTCTGTGATTCTGATTACTTAAAGTGACTTAATAGATTCTTAGGGAAGTTTTTGTTGGTATATGTGTTGCTGGAGGTGTTGAATTAGGTCCTTGGGATCCTTGTTACAAAGAATTATAATTATATCTGTTTCACACCTTCAAAGTAAAATTTTTTCTATAAAAAAATTTTAGAGTTCAGTACTTTAATAAAAATATTGGTCTTTTCAATAAAACAAAAAAGTGATATTCCATTTGTAATGATATATCAGGAAATTGCCTGAAGATGAGTTTAACTTGGAGATTGAAACCGACAAGTAGTAAAAAGTTGAGAAATCAGAAAGGAGAATGGCAATGGAAATTCATGAATATAGCAGGTATTATGTGGGGGCAGTGGAATGTGAAAGTAATAGGAGAGGAGAGGAGAGGAGAGGAGAGGAGAGCCATGCAATTTGACAAAGAGCTTACGTTACGTGAGCCCCGGGAATAAGCAAATAGTTTTTATGTATTTTGCTTTTCCAATTTAGTATTTAAATGATCGTTATTATGTGATTAAATATTATTTTTTTAATTTAAAATTATATAATGAGATATTATTTGAATATTTAATTAAATATTTAAAATTCTATATACATAATTTTATTAAATTTTTTATTTATAAAATAAAAGAGGAAATTTATGTAAATGACTTAGAAGTTAGACTCCTGTAAAAAGTGATATTATCATGATAAATTGGTAATAGAAAATTGTACTGACAGCTAGAATTTTATTGTGATGGAAAGTGAAGAATTGTGTCCTCCTATGAGCTAATTGTTTTCAAATCGTGACACATGATATTATGAAAAGTGATTTCATGATAATAAAAATTTGTATTTGCATATTCATTAATTGTAAGAAACGTTAATAACTTATAAGAGTTCGTCTTCTTATTTTATAGACTAAAGGTCTTCCTTTTATATTGTATAAAAGATGAACTCTTATAAGTTATGAATGTTTCTTACAATCATGAATCGTCTCTTTATTTAAAATCTTTTCCTATGGATGACACAAGAAATATATGGGTGAAAAATTGATTTTAAAATCAATTATCAAATCATTTCTTATAATAAAAAATAAATGGTTGAAAAAAGGTTATATAATTTATATGGGTGGATTATTTGCTTTTGAAGAGATTATACTTGGAAAATAAGATGGTGGAACATTGATTTTCAAATTCTATTTAGAAGATAAAATATGGTATTTTTTTTATATAAATTTACACATTGTCCATATAGTATCTTTTATTATTATTATTATTATTATTATTATTATTAATAAAGAAAACGTTATTATTATTTTTAATAGTTATTGAAAAAAAATTACATTAAGTAAATTAAAGAGACAACATCCTTATAAAACTCTTCCAAACACATAAGTTTTGGTCAATGGTTGTTGAGGTGGTGGAGCCTTTTGGGATTCCAAATTTTAACTCATAATGAAATCCATTTCTCACACGTTTAGATAATGGCCGTTGATTAGGAGTATTTCACATAATTTTAGGAAGAAAATAGCTTAAATTTTAGATATTTATAAATATAATGCATCTATAGAAACTTTAGAAGTCTACATTGACTCAAAGTCTACATTGACCCAAAGTCTTTAAAACAAAGACAAAACATGAATTGAACATGTACAAACTTCCAATAAATTACAAAGATCAATTTGTTTCAAGAAAATGATACATTAATTTAGACTCTAAATTAATTGAAAAAATTAATAAAATATAACTTTAATCAATACAAGCAAAATCCTATGAAATTATAATATGTTTTTATTGATTAACCGTGGTTGGATCTTAAATATTATTATTAAATACCCAAGTGATGTTTCTATGGAAAAAGAAATTAATTAATTGTAAATAACCTATGTAGTTGTCAAACATTGCATGAACTAGGAAAATAAAGTTTAGAAAAAATAAAGTTAATAGTTGCTTAAGTCAACATATATAGACAAGATGCATGACTTGAGTCAATTAGAATTTAATGTCCAAAATGTGTTTGCTACTTTTAAATTAGATAACAAATTAATTATAAATTACAATAATTAAGTAGTAAGTTTTAAATTCCTTATTCATTAGTAATGAAATTGAGTCATATTTATTAAAAATAATTTTTCATATGCAAATTAATTATACAAACAATTTCTCATAAATTGATGCGAAAATTTCTGCATACTTTTTCGTTTGCATGTATAATATTATTCATCTATTAGTAGTTTTATTTTTTACCAAATGATTCAATTCGGTGACCAAAAAAATTGCTGATTTTAAATTTAAAAAAAAAAGATTTTATTGTTGGAAAAGAGTCTACATCTTATTCAGAAGAAAAGAACAAGACAAAGGCCATATATTTCTTATGTATTTAATGGATGACATATATTCCAATTTTTTATTGGTTTGAGTAAAATCATGGGTGTGAGTAAGATCATAGATAAAATAATTTTCGATTTGAAGATAGTTATAATATAAAATTTCAATCATAACACTAGAAGTAGACTAAGATTAAAACGAAATAAAGAATAATGAAGAGTAAACACCTATGGAGTTTGAAAAACTCAAAGTCTCATCTATGAGCCAACTGGGGTTAAAATTTTCTGTTAGAGGCAAAGGTAAAATCTTTGTTTTACTAATAATATTAAAAAATATTTCTCATAAGTTTTTAAAACTAACAATTTCATTCATATTTAAAAGTTTTTTAACTTTGAAAAGTCACATTTCCCCCCCCCCCCCCAAACCTAGGGTTTTGTTCTTCTTCTCTTTGATCACTATCTCCGGAGCTGACGACCTTCTCTCTCTACTGTAAATCATCAAAAATTTAATTCTTATGGATGCTTAGTATAGATCCATCCAATGTTTATGTGTACTAAAAGTACACAACCAATTATATTTATAACCATATCTATTGTTTTGTGGTTTACTCCACATCATTCTTGATTTTGTTTCAGTCTTAGTCCACTTCTAGTGATATGACTGAGATTTTCTATTAAAACTATTTTCAAATCGAAAATTATTTAATCCATAATCTTACTCACACCCATGATAACTATTTCTAGTAGTTGCATTTACTTCAGAGAACGATGCAATATTTGTGGGGCAAGTTTGATGGTTTTTTATTATAAAAAAAATATTAATTCAGAATTTTTTTTCATGATATTATTACTATATAAGCATATTATTATAAAAAAAAAAGTGGAGAATATTTTCTCTTTCACATTATCTCAATCAGAAAAAATTTTGAACATCATATAACTGTATTAAATTACAGAGTCATTGGGAATATTATTAAATATAATGTGCAACTTTATCTTTTAAATTTCTTCACAAATTTAATGGATTTATCATCATACCCATATATTCGGCTCGTAATCCTTCAAGGATGTTATGTCAAAAAATAGTACTCTTGCATTTGTTCTTCTGAGACATTCTATTTAATCAATTTTTCAAGGCTCATATATTTAAGGTGAAGAGTCATGTAAAAAGCTCATTTAATATCATCCATCTAATTTTAGGAATTTCAGATTCAAATATTATCATATTTATAAAACTTCTAGTTTTGTAGACAATATATATGAGTTAATCTTTGAAACTTTCAACTTAAATATTATCTCACATTTACAAAATAACTGATTTTATAGAAAAAAATATTAGGATTAATTTCTGAAAACTTTAGGTTCATTTACAAAACTTCTGGTTTTATAATTAGTATTCAGAATATTATAATAAGTATTTTGATTATATTTTAGACTTTAAATCTATATTTTTTATAATTTATACAAACTTTAGATTGTAAATATAATATAATTATTATAAAATAAATAATTTGATAAAACTTAGGACTTGAGACCCATTTATGCATATAAGTTACAAATGAAGAGAGGAGAAAATATTTATACTAGTTTTTGCCACCTCCATTTAATGAGATAAAGCAATTTTCCAAAGCCATTTAATGCAAGCCACCCAAAGTCAATATTGCCCGCTCAAATGGCTCATTTCTTTGCTGGGTAGAAAATTACATTCACATGTGGGAAGTCACCAAATCATTGAATGCATTCCCACCAATTTTTCCAAATTGCGTCTCACGTGGTGGAAAAATCCACCATATGTACAAACAAAATTAAATTATCGAAACACCTAATTCCACGTTAGGATTTGACCATAAAAAAATTCAAAAAAATAGAAGGACAGAAATTGCATATGGGATAACAATACACCATCACTTTTTTTTTTTTTTTTAAATTGAAGAGCTTTGTTTTTTTTTTTATAAAAAAAATTAAGCCGTCAAATCTTCGTATTAAAGAAGTCAAATTTTCATATCTTCTTATTAAAGAGCATATGGGTCAACATGTGCTGCATACATTTAATAATATTGGAGTGAATATCCTTTTTGCACCCAAGGTTTGGTCTCAGAACATTTTTCACTTTTTAAATGTAGAAATCACATTTTTTTTAACCTAAAATCTAACTTGATTAAAAATAAATATTTCACCACAATGTTTGGAAGTAAAATTATCATATCATACTAAAATTTAAAAAATATCATATTACTCATTTAAGATATTAAATTTATATTAATACTCTCTTTTACATTCTATCACAATTATTGTTATCGAGTTTTTGTCACTCTTATTTTAGTAAGCCACCACACATTGACAAACTCTTAAGGTTGTAAGCCTTTCTCTTTCTTGCATCTGTCATTACCTTCCTCTTTATCGCACGCCTAATCGAGCCTTACCACCCTCTCTCCCACACTCACCACCTCTTGTGAACTCCTGTGAAAACCTTGGTGTTCAAAACGGAATTGAGTGAAAGTTCAGGTTCACGGTGGGATATCAAACTCAACTTATAGCAACTTTGGGCCCACTCGGAAAGTCAATTCAATGATAAGAGGTGAATTTGAATTAAATCACTTTTGAGTTTAATTTTATAGTAATATTATATGTTTAATTTTATATATAAATAATAAAATATTATTATGTAATTACATAATTTTGCATTAAAAATAAATAATATCTAATTATACAGTAATATATCATTATTTTTATATAAAATTATATATATTATTTACCTACATAATTTTATTATTAACTGTAATTTTGAGCTAAGATTAGATTTTAATCCAATCAAATTTGAATTGAGTGGTGGCCAGTTCAATAGCTTGACTTATCTGAGCTTGATTTCACATATGGTAATGTTGTTATTCATTGGTGACTTTGACGTGAGTTAGAGTACGTCTGAGTTCAAAGTGGCAAAAAATTCGAGCACCTACAGGTTTGAATTCAACTGGGGACAAAATTCTCAGATTGAAATTGACCTCAGCTTATTCCAAACAATGGAGAAAGCTTTGAATAAAAAAATATTAAATAAAATGGTCAAAGAATTGAGAAGAAGAATTGATGTGAGGAGTTATGAAGTAATTTTAAACTTTCATTCTTTAATTTTTAAAAATTCAAATATTCATTTATAAGTTAATTTTTATTAAAAATTTTAGTGAAGATTAAGAGTAAAATCGATCTTTGTTCGATGACAGTGTTTTTATTTCAGATGAAGATTGATCATTTTCATCTAAAATGAAAGGAGATGAAAGGAAGAGTGAGCAAGAGGGAGAGAGAAGGTCGAAGAGAAGAGAAAAAAAACCCAGGGGTAAAATGGATATTTTTCAAACTTGGGGTGTTAGATTTTTCAATCTGGAGAGAAAATTATGATAAAATTTTAATTTTTTAAAATATTTTTAGTAAATAACTATTTTACTCTTAACCTTAATTGAAATTTTTAACAAAAATTAACTCATGAGTGAGTATATGAATTTTTGAAAGCAGACATGTGAGTGTTTGAAATTAGGCTAGAGAACTATTTTCTACCTAAGTTTGGATGTGTTTCCAAAGTCACACCTGCGAAGTTTGAAAAACCCAAAGTCCCACCTATGAGCCAACTATGGTTAAAATTTTCTTTTAGAGATATGAGTAAAATCATCATTTTATTAATAATATTAAAAAATAAAATTCATTATATTTCTCTCAAGTTTTAAAAACTAATAATTTCACTCATACTTAAAGTTTTCTAACTTTAAAAAGTCATATTTCCCCCTCTAAACCTTGGGTTTTTTCTTCTCCTCTTTGCTCACTATGTCTAACACTAACAATCTCTTCTCTCCACCCTAAAATGCTGAACAGTGCCTCCCTTCTTTAGATCTCTTCATCTCCGACGAAGAGATCAATCTCTTCATTGAGAAGAAGAGATCTCTAGATCTCTTTGTCGTAGATGAAAATAGTCTTGGCCACAATTCATGAATCATTGATTTCGATTCGGAATTGTTGGTTCATGGTTCAAAAAAATAAAAACCTTGAATCGGAATCATTACAGGACGGTTTATAATCGGTTCATAACCGACATTGAATTGAGGGTTTCAATTCATGGCCCTAGTTCAAAACCAACATTGAACTGTTTTTTATTTTGCCGCAATGTTTGAAAGTAAAATTATCATATCATATTAAAATTAAAAAAAATATCATATTACTTATTTAAGATACAAAATTTTATTAGTACCCTCTTTTATGCATTACCATACCTATTGTTATCGCGTTTCTGCGATTCTTACCTTAGTAAGTTCTACCACTTTTACCTTAGTAACCACCCAACACTGACACATTCTCAAAGTTGCAAGCCTCCCTCCTTGCATTTGTCATCACCTTTCTCTCTATCGTATGCCTAATTGACCTTCACAACCCTCTCTCCCTTCTCTCTTGCCATGTTCTTAGATTTCAGTATCCCAATCCATTAACTCATTTGCTTTCGACGACCCAATCTTGTAGCTCTTATTCACCTGCAAATTGCATTAGACCGAATCTTTGTGCTTGCCAATGACCTACTCCAACTATTTTGTTAGTTTCAATGGATGTGGACAAGATCTTTCTACCGTTAGTGAAGTCTCCATGTGTGGCCATTGATATGCATCATTTGCAAGGACCAAGAAATAGTTGATGGGCTATGGTTGTTTAGAGTTACAATAAGGTTTCCAAAATTACAATGACTCAATAATAAACTTCCGAACGAGTTAAACTAATATATTTAAAACTTTAAGACAAGATAAGTAAAAAGTTATTTTTATTTTTTGGGATGTTTAAATTACTTAGTTGTTAGTTAAGATTTAGAAGAGAATTTGTGATTTATACATTCAGAAATTATAAAAAAAAAAAAGTTTTTAGACCAAACTTTGGATGGGAAAATGTGATTCACCCCAAATTTTATTATAAAATATCTAGGCCCCCAAGACACGTCTTTGTATATATAGGCTTCCGATTAGTATTTGATAAGCAAATGTTACAAGGATTCTCATCAGCCTAAGGAGGTAGCCGGACTGCCAGAATTCAAGGCTCAAGATCAAACAGATCCGCTTGCAGCGATGAATACAAGTTAGTAATCTATCATATGCCTTTTCTCACTACTGTTTTCCTTGATATAATTGCTCAACTTTAAGGCTTACAATGGGTTGTTTTTGAGCATAGATTTCTGTTTTATCTCATACCTTTAATATCATAGATGGATTCATTGTGTTGGGCTGTCACAAACAGTTGGAATATGGGTTAGGTGTTTAGAGTATGGCGGAAAGTTTCACTCTTTGAGTTAACTTTTTAGATGAGATAGACCTAATTACTCTTAATTCTATTATTATAGTCAAGTTACAACAACTCTTAACAAAAGTCTTCGAAGTAAAGATTGACATGAAAGTCCAATTGGTAATTTGCTATGCGTTTGAATGGCTGGTTGTGATGATTTTCGAATTGATAGCCCATGTGTTGAATGGAAGTCATTGAGCTAAGTTTTGGGAAAGTCCTTAAGGGTTGGAAGTAACCAGTAGACGGGAAGGTCCAACCAATAACTCTATGCGCCTTTACATAATTAGTTAAAGCTCGATGTGTGAGGGAAAGTCTTTGAGCTAGTTTTAGGGGAAGTGTTTGAGTGTCAGAAGTTACTAATTAACGTGAATGTCAAGCTAATGGTTGTTACGCCTATGGACAATTGATTGATTGTGAGGCGTGTTAGAATAATGCCCCGATTTGTGAGGGAAAGTCCTTGAGCCAGCCTTTTAGGATAGGAGATACTCAATAACAGCTTTTTGATCTTGTCTGAACAATTACTTGAAACTTTGTGTTAGTTTCTGTGTTTAAAATGAATATTACTTGGTGTTTAATCTAGTGTTTTTTATTCTTAATCTACAGATTCGCGTAAAATGAGTAAGGCAAGCATAACAGCCATGGATAAGGAAAATGAGCTGGTTAGAGATACGGTGACTCTGCGAGATGAAGAAATTAAGCTGCAAAACGAAGAAATTAAGCTGCTGAAGGAGAGGGTGGCTCTGCGAGACAGTGAAATTAAGCAGCTCAATCAGAGGGTGGCTGGACAAGATGGTGAAAATAAGCAGCTCAATCAGAGGGTGGCTCGACAAGATGGTGAAATTAAGCAGCTCAAAGAGAGGGCGACTCGGTGCGGTTTGTTCTGCTGTTGACTGCTTATATTATGCTCCAGCTTGTGGCTTCTGATACTGTAATATCATTGCTTTTTTTAAATCGAAACTGGAGGGTTCGCATTTGTTAGTATTTAAGGTTGTATTTTGAAGCTTCATTTCGGTTTCTTAGATTGCCAAATCAGTCTAGTGGTGGAGAATCTGTGTCTTCTAAGACTGAAGATCTTAAAGATACAAATTTTAGGATGAATTATGAATGTTCTGTCAAAATCTGTTCTATAATTGAAGGTTTTCTTTTTGTTTATGGTTGATTCATTGTATGGATGACATTAGAGAATACTTTTCACAACATAATATGTAATTTTGGAATTTTCTGTTTAGCTTGCAGAAGATGTTTGCCTCTGAGTGTTAATTGACAACACAAAGACACTAGTTGAAATGATCCTGCTTGCAATGTCCCACACGCTTGGGAAGGAATGTGAATACTAGTTAAATAATGGGAAATTATTAAAAATAGGCAAAATTAAAGGGGTCTAAGCGAAATTGCCCAAAAAATCTAGGTTTAAGCAAAAATGCCCAGGTTTTGTGAAATGACGAAACTGCCCCCATATATAAACACAGCAAATTTTCACTGTACAATTCAAAAAAAACCCCATCTCCCACGGCAATCCCATGGCGAACGTCATTTCGGCCGATTTTCTTGCTTTCCGGCAACCGACAATGACAAATAAGGTTAGTATATCTCCCGTAATCCTTTTTGGATCAAGTTATTGCTGATATTATTGAGATTTGATTGAGAATTTTGGGTTTGAAATTTTAGGGTTTACAGTTTGAACAATGCTTAAAATGTTTCGATTTTTGGTTGTTTTCGTTGAATTGATTGAGGGGTTTATGTTATACAATGTGTAGATTTGATTTATGTGAAAATCGGAGGTCGAAACGATCAAAATTTGGCCGAAAATGGCTGCCGAATGGATCGGCAGTCTTGCTGTGGGAACAGCGTTTCCCACGGCAAGACGATTTATCCCATGGCAACTGCATGGACAATGGGTTTTGGGGGGGGTAAACTGGCTTTTTTAAAACATTGGGGTGTCGGGGAAATCCTTAGCCCACGTTGGGTTTTTATGAAATTTCGCACGTTGTCGTGGGAAAAGCAAAATTACGAAACTGCCCCCTTATAAGCACAGCAAAATTTCCCACAGCAAATTGCGTTTTCACTGTGCATTTCCACGAAAATTCCAAAAGCTTTCCCCCTCCCACGTCAATCCCACGGCGAAGGTCATTTCCGTCGATTTTCTTGCTTTCCGGCAACCGAAAATGGCAAAGAAGGTTAGTATATCTCCCGTCATCTTGTTTGGATCAAGTTATTGCTGATATAATTGAGATTTGATTGAGAATTTTGGGTTTGAAATTTTAGGGTTTACGGTTTGAACAATGCTTAAAATGTTTCGATTTTTGGTTGTTTTGGTTGAATTGATTGAGGGGTTTTATGTTAATCAATGTCTAGCTTAGATGTATGTGAAAATCGGAGGTCAAAACGACCAAAATTTGGTCGAAATTGGCTGCCAAATGGATCGGCAGTCTTGCCGTGGGAACGGCGTTTCCCACGGCAAGACGAATTTTCCCACGGCAGCGTATTTTGCATGCTTAGTTGGGGGGTAAAGTGGGTTTTTTAAAATGTTAGGGAGCCGGATGAGATTCATTACGACACAGCGGTTTTTTTGGAAATTTGTCATATAACAGTGGATCTTTTTAATTAAAGAATTTTCATGAGGGGTTAAATTGAGATTTTTCTTATTTACGGTTTCTGATCGTGTTGTTTTCAAATTTTATATCCGTTTTTGCTGTTTTAGGGTTTTGTATATGTATTTTTAAAATTTTAAATTCGAGTTTTTGAATTTCGGTGCTTTTTGACACAACTTACGATGTAACGACGTAATTTCAACTTGATATTTTGATTTTTTCGTTTATAAGATATATCGATTTGTTTTTTTTTAATTTTTCAAATGATTTTTCGGTTGGCGACATTCATAGGTATTTCAACGTATAGAATTCGAATTTCAGTTACGTTTTTCCGAATTTCACCATTTTAGGATATATCGATTCGTATTTTCAAGATTTCCGAACGATTTTCCGAGTATCGTCACTTTAAGGTATTTCAACGTATAGAATTCGAATTTCAGTTCCTTTTTTTCGAATTTCACCATTTTAGGGTATATCGATTCGTATTTTCAAGATCTCCGAACGATTTTCCGAGTATCGTCACTTTAAGGTATTTCAACGTATATAATTCGAATTTCAGTTCTGTTTTTTCTGAATTTCACTATTTTAGGATATATCGATTCGTATTTTCAAGATTTCCAAACGATTTTTCGAGTATCGTCACTTTAAGGTATTTCAACGTATAGAATTCGAATTTCAGTTCCGTTTTTTCGAATTTCACCATTTTAGGATATATCGATTCGTATTTTCAAGATCTTCGAACGATTTTCTGAGTATTGTCACTTTAAGGTATTTCAACGTATAGAATTCGAATTTCAGTTCTGTTTTTTCAAATTTCACCATTTTAGGGTATATCGATTCGTATTTTCAAGATCTCCGAACAATTTTCCGAGTATCGTCACTTTAAGGTATTTCAACGTATATAATTCGAATTTCAGTTCCGTTTTTCTGAATTTCACCATTTTAGGATATATCGATTCGTATTTTCAAGATTTCCGAACTATTTTCCGAGTATCGTCACTTTAAGGTATTTCAACGTATAGAATTCGAATTTCAGTTTCATTTTTTTGAATTTCACCATTTTATGATATATTGAATTTCACCAACGACAATGGCATGCTTGCACGGAATACGTGAAAGCTAAAACTTTCTACACGTGCAAGAGATGTCACCAAAGTCCACAATACCCATGAATCCACCAAATCCAACAACCTGATACCGAGTAGGTGTAATCGGTCGAACCTCCAGACTTGCAGACTTTGAAAGGCGATTGCTGATCTTCTCTTCTGCCCAAGGGGTGAGGAAGTTATGACATTCACCTGTAATTCGAAAAAAATATTAAGAATACATTTGGTAATATGATTAACAAAGTGGAAAAAAGTATATGAGACAACTTTTAATTAAGATCAATTTGATACTTACTTGCATGGGTTCTCCTCTCATAAAACCATCGTTGCATGGTACCATGAATAAACTCCAAAAGCATGGTTATAGGTAGGCCCCGAGCGTGTCTGACAAGGGCATTAAATGACTCAGCAATATTTGTGGTCATGATGTTGTATCGATATCCTGGAAAGTACACTCTACTCTAACGGTGAAAGCCGACATCCCGTAGATAAGCTCCAGTTTGGGGGTTCATTGAGTCAATGGATTGCATCATCGAACCAAATTCAGACTCTGTGTATGATTTAGCGGCTTTCCAATATGCACCCGCGACCTGTAAGATGGTAAAAAATATGAAAACTCATTGTAAGCAAAATGTTTGAAAATGATAAACTATTATAAGTTTAATTACTTGTTTACAATATACCTTTGAGTCCCGTTTATACTTTGCCCGCATGTTACACAGAAGGTGATGACAACAGCATCCATGGTGGACATCTGGAAAGACTTCAGCCATTGTCGAGTAGATAGCATGATGTCGATCGGAGATTATTGCAAGCTCAGAGAGGTCAGGGATGCATTCTTTAATTCTCATAAGAAACCAACACCACGTGTCGTGATCTTCTTTTTTGCCGACACCGAAACCAATAGGGTATATTTGATTATTACCATCAAGAGCCACCGCAATAAATAAATGTCCCAGATATCGACCTTTAAGGAAAGCAGCGTCAATGCAAATAACGAGGCAAAGATATTGACTAAACGCACGAACGGAACATCCTAACACCATGAAAAAATTTGTAAATTGATGCTCATCATCTGTTTCAATAGCAGTAACGGTGCCCAGATTAGTACGTTGTAAATTGTAACAATAATCTGGTAACAGCATAAAAGATTCCTCCGGTGAACCCCTCAATGAATTGATAGCTCAATTTCTTGCCCGCCAAGCCTGTGAGTAGGAAATATCAATTTTATATCGGTCGGCGATGTCTACAATTATTTCTTTAGGCCGATAAATTCGATCAATCATCACAAACTTTGATCTCATTAATTGACCTAAAGCTCGGGCGCCAGCTTGTCTGTGATGTGGCAAGATTTGATCAACTAAACATGTGTGGGTAGGATTCATAGAGTTGATACCCCACACATCACCAACAGTGGACTTGGTTGCATGTATATACCACTTACAATTTTCGATCGTGCACTTAATTTCCCACCGTTTCTTGTCAGACTTTTTGACATCAAATTGAAATCATTTCAGTAAGGCGAATTGCTTCACAGCGTCTTTCAATTTGACTTTATTATGAAAAATATCCCCTATCTTGACACCATGCTCCTCTCGGATCGATCTGGAACTACCTGATGATGCTGATGGCTGTGGAGGAAAATCAAGAAGCCACCTAAATGGATCAGTGGGGACATTGTCAAAAAATGGCCCAGAATAATTTCCACCACCTGAAATAGGATCTTCAAGCTGTAAACTATCCATACCCTCGGTAACTGATGCCATATACTCAGGCTCTACATCTTCTGAAGGAATGTCGGGCATATCATTTCCATCAAAGTCACCCCAATAGGGAACTATATCTTTTTCTCCATGAGCCCATGAGTTTGCAATATACAACGGGTCATTACTGAAATCAATCAACTTTTCCAAATCATATTCTTTTTTGACCCAACTACTTTCGTTTTTATCTTCATCTTCATCTTCATTTTCATCCTCCTGCCCTTCAATTGGGGTACATGTAACAAATACATGAATACATTCCTGAAAGTACTGGGACATATCAAGAAGATCCCTGGACATCTTCATCATTTTGGATCTGGATGGGGCCGTCAAGCTCAATTTTTCTTGGCTTCATTGATACTTGAATGTAGTTTTTCATTGGATCAATACTGCAAGACTCCGTCAAAAGCTCAATAAATCCCTCGAATGTTGTTCCATAAAGGATTTTAATCAATTGTTTGGCTCCTCCAACATATTTCATTGTGTTGTTGCGACCTTGAATCCATTCTCCCTGATAACGAACTGATGCATAACCATCCATTTTAATTATGAATCCTGCAATGACCAGTTTTTGAAGATAATTATTCATTTATAATAAAAAAATCAATAATAACTATGAAAAACAGTCGTACAATTATTAATAATTAAGAAAAACTCCTAATATTTTTCTAATAATTTATTTATCCCCCTATAATTATTTGACAATTTATATAACAATTTATATAACACTTTCGTATGTTATTTTACCCCTCAAAATGCATCTATCTGTTTGTAACGTTCCATTTAAAACGTTTTTATAATATCTATACTTTGAAATAGATATTCAAATTTTATACTTTGAAATGCTTTAAAATGTCAATAATAAAAAATTTCTTCAGAAATCTGGAAAATACTAGTGGATATATCTTAAAACGATAAAATTCAAAAAAACAGAATTGAAATTCAAATTCTAAAAGTTGAAATACCCTAGAATGGTAATAATCGAACAATTCTTCGAAAATCTGAAAAATACAAGTTGATATATCCTAAAACGGTGAAATTCAAAAAAACAGAATTGAAATTTGAATTCTAAAAGTTGAAATACCCTAGAATAACATCAATCAAAAAATTCTTCAGAAATCTTAAAAAAACGAATCGATATATCCTAAAGGGATGAAATTCGAAAAAACGGCACTGAAATTCGGAATCTAAAAGTTGAAATACCCTAGTATGACAACAATCGAAAAATTCTGCAAAAATCTGGAAAATGTGAATTGATATATCCTAAAGGAGTGAAACTCGAAAAAACCTATAATTTCAATTATAATGCGCCTACCATGTTTAATATGAAAATGTGCCCTAGTTTTAATAACATTTCATTTGACATTTTAGAAAAAGTAATTAAATAAATAAATAAATATCAAAATGCCTTTATAATGTCAAATATCTAAAAACCCCCCATATTTATCTTAAATTACATTTAACCCCCTATACTTGTGAAGCATTGCATTTAAACCCCATATTATGGCATAAAAACTAAATTTAACAAATGAAATTAAGTTTTAGACTAAGATTGACATAAATACCTTTTTTTGATGAATAGTATTTTTTCGAATCGAATATAGAAATACGAACTTCTTCCGTCCGAACGAATCCCTACTAATTGATGTTGAATAAAAACGAAAGTGAGAGTGAGTGTTTGAGTGATATGAGAAGTGTGTGTAAATAAAGGGAGTGAGGAGGGTTTATATAGATGAGAGGAAGGGTAATTTTGACATTTTAGAAAAAGTAATTAAATAAATAAATATCAAAATACCTTTATAATGTCAAATATCTAAAAACCCCCCATATTTATCCTAAATTACATTTAACCCCCTATACTTGTGAAGCATTACATTTAACCCCCATATTATGGCATAAAAACTAAACTTAACAAATGAAATTAAGTTTTAGACTAAGATAGACATAAATACCTTTTTTTGATGAATAGTGTTTTTTCAAGTCGAACACAAAAATACGAACTTCTTCCGTCCGAACGAATCTCTACTAATTGATGTTGAAAAAAAATGAAAGTAAGAGTGAGTGTTTGAGTGATATGAGAAGTGTGTGTAAATAAAATGAGTGATGAGGGTTTATATAGATGAGGGGAAGGGTAATTTTGACATTTTAGAAAAAGTTTGAAATAAATAAATAAATATGAAAATGTCTTTACAATGTAAAATATCCAAAAACCCCTCATATTTATCTAAAATTATTTTAACCCCCATAATGAGTGAGGGGAGTTATATAAATGAAGGGAAGGGTAATTTTGATATTTTAGAAAAAGTTTGAAATAAATAAATAAATATCAAAATGCCTTTATAATGTAAAATATCCAAAAACCCCTCATATTTATCTAAAATTACATCAAAACCCTATAGTAAGTGGGAGAGTTATATAAATATGAGGGGAAGGGTATTTTTGGTATTAAAAAAAGTCATAGGCATTTTTTTTTTGGAACAGTGATTTTGGGCATTTTGGCTTGGAAATAGTGATTTTGGGTATTTTTGCTTAATGGGAGGGCATTTTGGCCATTTTTTAAAATTTCCCTTAAATAATTTATGTTCTCCTAAATTATTAAACGTGTTTAGGTTGTAAAACTCAAAAACAAAATTACGATAGATTTTGTGTCCAAAGTGAACAATTCTAAGTGATGTAAAGATACTTTTAATCAATCAAAAGACAAGAGTATATAGTCTAGTTCTCTCATGGGTTGTTCTTAGAGTTTCTAGATGATGTAGAGATACTTTTAATCTATCAAAAAGAAAGAGTATACAATCTAGTAAAGGATTTAAGGGCGTAGTATGACCTATCATTATGTTTTTCTACAAGACGTCTCCTCATATCATTTTGGCACATTGGAATTTTTTTCGCATTTAATAACAAAATTTTCATAAGTAATGACAAACCGAAAAATATAATATAGAGTGGTCAAATTATATAAATGTAAAAATATAAGGGTCAATGAGAAATAATAAAATCTAAAAAGTCATTGTTATATTTTGGGGATTGTTTTGATTTTTTTAATATATTAAATTAATAACTTTTCAAGCCTAAAAAGATATTAGAATATTTATTTTTCATATTTAAGGGGTATAACTCAAATGTTTTAAATACAAAGAAGGTTAGATGACCCTCCTTGACCTCATTACTATTCATATGTCCTTCACTTATATGTTGAAGTTTGGTTTCCTACTCTATTTTGTCATAACATGAGGATGGAGCACACTCATTATAATTTTACCATCTGAATACAAGTAGTGTTCAACTCATTTTTGATATTATGCTACATAATTACTAATTCCAAAGAGTTTAAACCACATGTAAAGGCTCAACAAGAATGTTTCAAGCTATGTTGGAGTAAGGTAACCGATATTCTTGTATCGTGTAGTTCCACATAGTCGTTTTAATAAGTTTGGTGATAATGTGATTATTAAATATGTATGGCTTATTAGTTCCCGATTGTTCATATATGTGCAACCATTTGAAGTTAACCCTTCCAATTTTGTGCTGGACAGCACCATGCCCTTCTGGTTGGGTTATCAGTCCAGATAAGAGCAGGTGCTTTTGATACATAGAAGGCAACCAATCATGGGATCAGTTGGAGATCCAATGTAAAAACTTTGGGGGACACTTTGCTGCCCTTACATCATATGAAGAACTAAACACTGCTCAGAAGTTATGTAGTGAAACTTTCAACGGCTGCTGGACTGAAGGAAGAGGCATTAACAGTACTTCTGGTTTGAATTGGAACTGCTCTGATAATGCACCACAACGGAATGAATCAAGCTAGCTGAGTAGATCTTTTTACTCTAGTTGCTCCAATTTTTCTTGCCATGTCAATGCTTCAGTTGATTTTTGTACATTGGTGACTAATGGATCTATGACCCTTGTGATTGATAGATGCAATGCATCTTATGCCTCTATTTGCATGATCAATTTTGATAACACCTCAGTTACCAGACTGCATTCATCTCAATATCTTATTTTCTCTCTCTCTCTCTCTCTCCATTTTTCCATTTTGAATTATAAATTTTGGTTTAGTTGATATTATTAGTTTTGGTTGGTTAGGATGTCAGTATTTAGCCAATTGTTGACATCATTTTATCATCTCTTTCAGATTCTTTCTTTCTTTTATGACTTTTTATTTCTTTTACATAGAGAACAAATGTTACCGCTTGCACTGCCATAGGGAATACCCTATCATCCTTGGAGTTGTTAGTGGTGGTATCACAGCATTTGCTGCCGTGATTTGGCTCCTTGTGTACAGGTGGAGCAAAAGGTGCCGAAAGTCTTGCAAACTAACAAATAGAGCAACTTTTGCATTAGTTCCTCCATCCTGGAAGGTTTTCACCAGCGAGGAATTAGGTTGATTACAAAGAATTTTAGTGAAGGAAATCGCCTTATGGGAGACGCCAAAACAGGGAGCACATATAGTGGCATTCTACTTGATGGATCAAGGGCGGCAGTTAAGAGGTTAAAAAGGTCTAGTTTTAGGAGGAAAGAGTTCTATTCTGAGATTGGAAGAGTTGCAAGGCTTCATCATCCAAATTTGGTGGCTGTCAGGGGAAGCTGCTACGATCATGGTGATCGCTACATTGTTTATGAGTTTACTGTAAATGGCCCCTTAGATCAATGGCTACAGCACATACCAAGGGGCAGACAAAGTTTGGATTGGACAATGAGAATGAAAATTGCGACAACTCTTGCTCAAGGAAATTGCGTTAAGTCTTAATCCTTCTACCTCCTATAATGCTCAAGGAATTGTTCTTATAATGTCTTCTAGATGCAAACTTAAGTTTTGGTAACAATTATCATATACCAGAATTGTGATGATGACTGATGCCTTGGGTAGTTCATATGTGTTGCAGTGAACTTATCTAGTAAGATCTTTAATGAAGGATAAAGAGCAAATTTCATTATTTTTTAAACTGCTAAAAGATTGGTCATGACTGAATAAAAGTTCATAGTTTTGTTTGGTGCATAGTCTTTTGTATTGTTTAATTCTTTTTCTCTTGAAACAGGTTATTGCATGACAAGGTTAAGCTGCATGTTGTGCACCGGGAAATCCATGCCAGTAATGTTTGCTTGATGAAGAATTTGGAGCACTTTTGATGGGAGTTGGTTTGTCAAAGTTTGTGCCATGGGAAGTGATGCAGGAGAGGACTGTAATGGCAGGTGGCACATATGGGTACCTTGCTCCAGAATTTGTTTATAGGAATGAGCTTACAACAAAAAGTGATGTTTACAGCTTTGGAGTTCTACTTCTGGATATCCTGAGCAGGTACAGGCCTGCCCAGGCAGTTGATTCAATGGGCTGGCAGAGTACATTCGAATGGGCCACACCTTTGGTGCTCTCACATCACTACCTGGACGTCTTGGATCCTTGCATATCTTCTTCTTCTTCTTCCAACATTCCAGAAGCCACGGTCGTTCAGAAGGTGGTGGACCTCGTATACACTTGTACACAACATGCCCCTTCTATGCACCCAAGAATGTCCCACGTTGTTCATCAGCGGCAACTATTGGCCCAGCCAACTGTTCCAAAGTAGGTCCTCTCATCTCAGCCTCTAGAAGGATTTGCAATACTAACAATAGGAAACACGCAATTGAGGTTTTCTCTAGATGTTGAGACTTTATGTTAGCTTTTGAGAAACAGTTGCGAAACAATAGCTTAGAGCCAACTTATATTAACAGACTCAGCATGCCTTGATGTATTCTTATTTATCGTAGTTGTAAAACAGGTGTTTTCGATGCAAGTATTGCAGTCATTTTGTAGATTATTTTCATCTTTCCATAGCACCTTACATTGTGCAGCACTAGCTGAATCTAAACTTCCTTTATAGTTGGGAAAAATCGTCAAATCTGATACGCGTACAACCACTCATCAAAGAACAGAAAACAAGATTTTGTGCAAGACACTTGAAAATTGAATCCTACTAACCACCAGAGTAATGCAGATGTTGGTAGGTCAAAATTCGAACTGAGCTGGCTTGAGTTTGATTTTCAACTCAAGTCAATCAAGTTTGAATTGAGCAGTCATGACTCGAGTTAAAGATCAAATATTAATCATTAGCATGCCAAGATATGCAATGGAAATGTATAATTGAGGCATGCTGTTGTATTATTAAAAGGAACTGCAATGCTGTACATTAGTGTTAAAAGAACATTGAACTTTTTACATATGAGTTTCAAGAAATGCTAGAACAGCCATACCAGCAGCCCAGACATCATCATCTAATACATGTTCAGCAGGGGAGTGACTTATTCCTCCACGACAACGAACAAATAACATTCCGACCTGTTCAAAAATATGCATGATTGCCATATGTTCTGGAAGCTTTACTTTCTGCAAAATGTAACGTCAGCTCTAGAGTACAAACCTTGGTTAAATCAGCCATGGCCATTGCATCATGCCCTGCACCGCTCATTAGAACAGGAACTTCATGTTGAGCCTTACCTGTCATTTTCTTTAATGCAGCATGGGCTGCAGACTTCAGCTGTGAACTTAATTCGGAATTGCAAATCACTGCATTTGCATTGTGCTGAAACAATCCATAGCACATACTGTTACTGGGTATGCTTTTTGAAAGAAAAGTGCAGTATAAGATGAAAATGCCTCACCTTCCGTTCAATGATGCAAGAAACCGAACGCCTTTCACATATTTGATACATTCGATTAGATAATTCATGAAGGACATCCCCTCGTCCCTTGTCATCAATCGCTCGTATATCCACTGTGAATGTAACCTGCAGCTTTTGATTTCTGTCAGTTCAAACAGTACAAACAGGACTTCTCAGCAGAATCCATTGAAAGAAAAGTTTCTTGCCTGTCCTGGAATGACATTGCTTGCACCAGGCCATGTTGATATCTCTCCAACAGTACAAACAAGAGAACTAGATAATGATTCCAAGGTGGTAGCATCAGAATCACCATCATAAAACAGATAATCTTTAGGATGCTTGCAAAGGCTTTCGAGCACTACAATTAACTCTGCTGCAGCAGCCATTGGATCCTGCCGCATCGACATTGGAACTGTTCCAGCATGCCCTTGTGAACCTCTTACAGTAACCTGAAAAAGCAACCATGCAACAAAGTATCTTTTATGAAATCTCTGAGATAAGTGGTAAAAGAACCTCATACACCTTCAATCTTGTCTGTCCGGCTATGCCTTTAACTACTCCGAGAGGGAAACCGACATATTCCAGTACAGGCCCTTGTTCAATATGAACCTGCAGCAGTGAATTAATATAATGTCCATGAGTTACAACAAAATTTCCAGCAAATGTGCCCAAATAATCAGCTAAGTTTTGTTCTTCAGACAATGCTCTGTGGGCTGAAATACCTCAATGTAACCCCAGACTGATGATGGATCATACTTGAGAAGTGACAAACTTTCTTCTGCAATGTCTATGGAGTGCTTCTTCAGAGCATCTTGCACTGTTACACCACTGAAGAAGGATTATGCATAAATAGACAGATAGCAACAGTGTTTTAAATCAATAAAGTTGGGAGTTACTGGAAGAAACCTCTTATCAGATGTCTGCAATGTTGTCACTGGTAAAATGCCAGCTACAGCACCACTCCCTAAGAAAGTAGACTGAAACCGCACACCTTCCTCATCACTAAAAGCAATCACCTGCAGAGTTTAGACACACAAATACTCAACATAGGAACACAATTATTTACATGGAAATCCTAACATGGGAAAAACCACAGGTAGGCATAGAGAATTTCATTACAGATGATGAAGAGATTACTCTAATTTTGCAGCACACACTCTCACTCACTTAATCACTTTACATATACTTATTGGTCATATCAAGCTTCTACCTACTATGTTCGACTAAACTAACCCGTAGACAGGGTTCTAACCGCTACATTTTCTCAAGTGTATTCGGAAGGGTCTCCTTGAAACTATTGGTCTAATCCCTCTGTTACAACCACAAATCTCCTTGAAAAGTCATTCTTCCAATCCATTCCCTGTTACTTCTTTTCTTATTGAGGCAAAAATAGGAGATCAGTGTAGCCAATGCAAGAGTTCTATGATCTACTTTCTGCAAATCTTAACAAGCATACAAGAAAATGTTACAAGAAACTTCACAGACCTCAACAGGACGCTTAAGTTTCCCCAACATCCCAGTGCTATTCAAAACCTTCAATGCAGATATGGCCGAGATTATGCCTAATGACCCATCAAACATTCCAGCATCAACAACAGTATCCTATTTCAGAAAATACAAAACTGAAACTATCAGTAAGTATACAATCCAAATCTTGTCAGTATGTTCAGATTTAAAGGCCAAAATCATCACCAAATGAGAACCAATCAGCAGAGCATCAGAAGTCATATTCATCCCCTCAGTCCGACCATGAACATTGCCCATTTGGTCCACCCACCTGAAAATCAAATAAACCAACATCATTCAACAGCCCCAAAACACAATCTGATCAAAGGAAGGTCGAAAGCTAACGTTCTCAAACCAGCATCTTCCATCCATTCGCCAAGAAGCTTCCCAGCCCTCACTGCAGCCGGGCTCATGAATGTCCTCTCAAGATACCCATCAGCATCACTCACCTATTATTAATACAATTAGTTCCAAATAAGCCATCAAATTCTCTAATACCAACAACAATCAGTCAAGATGATCAAATCAAAATTATTTTAATATTTATAAAAAAAAAAAGAAAACTATATAATATACAAATGCGATACCTTTCCAAGTTCATTCAGCCTAGCCACAGCCTCGTCTCTTAATATTTCTGGAAACAAGCCATCCCTTTTATCATCTGCAGATTCCATTGACATGAAATATTCATTCAGCTCAAACGGGTATTATACAAACATGTAAAGAAAACGTTCATGGTTACCAGAATACAGGTAGGAGGAAGCCAAGGGAGGGAGCAAAGAGAGAGCAACAGAGCAAAGCCAAATCGAATAGAAACAATGATGAGATTTTGAGTGACAAATAGAGGCCATGGCTGCAACAAAAACCTTGCAAAAACAATCACGCAAGTTAAAGAGGAGCCACGGAAACTGAAAGAAACATGTTCATGGTTAAAATACAAGATTGAGTTTAAGTTTTGTTTCTTCACAAGTGGGGTCCCAGCAGCCAGGAGCCAGCAGAGGCAAGACACATGGTGGCCATGTTACTCTCACGTGATCTCGTTCTTCAATTTTAACATTTGATCATTTTAGGGTTAGACATATGTATATATGGTAATTGAACTTTCCACGATTTTTAAAGTCATTCTATAAAAATATCAAAATAATAAAATTATATATATTTATTTTGAGTATATAAATAGATATATATTTAAAAGTAAAAAAATTTTAAATTAAAAATAAAATAATACTTAATTATATGATAATACATATAAGTTTATATTTATTTATGTATATAAAATAGGTACATATAATATTAATCATATAAAAAACTATAATTGTATTATCTGAATGAAATAAGTGAAAAATTGTATTAAAATATTTGAGAGATGATGAATGTTAGAAGTGTCTTTTATGAGATTATTGTAACACATATAACTGATTTTTGAAGTGTAAAAGTACTTGATATGATGGGTATTAACGTAATATCAATATAATAAGTGAATAATTATGCTTTAATTGTGATCGTTAAAAATTGTGGAAAGTGGTTTTAATATAATAAGAAATTGTTATTTAATTTGGAGAAATTGCAAGGGTCTTGATGGATATAAATAGGGTTAAACTCGAACCGAGTCTGTTTGAGTTTGAGCTCAATTAGAACAAATCTGAAATGAGTTAACCCTATACGAACTCGATCAAGCTCAAGCTATTTGTTAAAATTTTCAATTAAAAATTTTGATACAAAATAACATCATTTTGATCATTAAGTATTAAAACGACGTCATTTTAACAACGAAAAATGAGTCGAGTCAAATTCAAACCAAGTTCGAGCTTAGCTTTCACGAGTTTGACCTCGACCTCAATTCGGCTCAAATCCGACCCTAGATATGGACTGTTGTTTCCTAATTGTGGCTTTTAGAAGGAATCTGCAAGAGCCGAATTACATATTTGGTCAAGGATGAATTAAACAAAAATCACATAAATTAAAATTTCAATATTCCACACCTAAAATATTGGTAGAGTTAAATGTTATAAACTTAATTATAATGTGATTACTTATTATTAAATATTCCAATAGAGATAACAATAATAGAAAAATATTGGATGATAATTATTATTCTATTAAAGGATAAAAATTTGTTTTATTTTATTAAATAGGTCGAAATTTCTAATTTAATTAACAACTTTAAAGTTTTTATATTCATTAAATTAAATTTTTATTATTTTTTATTAAATATTAAAGGTTTGATCTATTAAATGATAAAAAAAAGTCAATTGATGATATTCTAGGAAAAGACCCGAAGATAATTTTAAGTTTAACTGAGAGATTGAAAATTGCAAAATTTACAACAACAAAATTTAGTAAGAAGATGAGACGTTGGAGAGGAGAATTACGATGGAGATTCATGAATGTATGTAGTATCTGGAGTAGAGATGACAATTTCATTTTAATTTTAGGGACAACGATCCTCTCTAACCTTAATTTTATTTATATTATGTTTAAAAAAAATGAGAAAATTTTTTTTTCTTACATACATAGAAAGAAAATTTTTCCTAGCGTTGATTAGGAGAGAATAAGGGGGAGAGTTTTCTTAGAGAGGATAAAAAATTGTTTTTATTTTTATAACAGAAATAGACTGCAGATGAAAATTAATATTCCCACGATAACAAGAATGGAAGTCCCCTCTCTAATCTTCATAGTTGTCATCCCTAGTCTAGAAGAAGATCTAGCAAGGCTGACGTGGGGGCGGTGGAATGCGATAGTAACGGGGGAGAAGAGGAGAGCCATGCGATTTGACAAAGGGCCTTACGTGAGCCTCGTGAAGAAGCAAACTAGTTTTTCTGCATTTTGCTTTTCGAAGTTAGCGTGTGGGGCTCCTCAATTTCAGGCTTTTAGGTGGATTCCATTATCCTCCACCTGCATCATCCCCACTAATCTTTTGTAAAATCCTTGTTTATAGTTTATCTTCTCAAACGTGGCCTTAAACCTGCGTTGTAATTTTATAAGTTATTACTAGAATTTTATTGTCTATGAAAAGTTGAAGATTGTGAGCGCATCATTTGGTATGAATTAATTGTTTTTCAAATGTGACATTAACTATTCATATCTTACTATATATAATAAATATTTTGTAATATGGTATAGAACAAATAAAAAGTAATAAATAGTCTAAAGTGTATCGCATTACACTTATTTAGAGATATATTGACATGATAGAAATACATTTGAGAAAATTTAAAATTTTATATAATGCTTGTGATTTTTTTAAGATAATCACACGATAATTAAAATTTTTTATTATTTTTATTAATATATTATTTTTAAAAAGACATATTTTATAATATGATAAAATATATGATATATAATATAAAAAATTAGATTTTTAATATAAATTATAAAACTCAATTTGACGATTATGACTATAACTGAAAACATTATAGAAAATGTTCTCATAATAGTAGGAAATTAATCTTACATGTCAAGAAGGAGAAGGATGGTAGCTATCAAAAGTTCTACTTTTTACTTTCTAAACAGAAAGTATTTTATTCGTACTGTGTCAATAGATTGATGTGTAAATGACCGAGTGACTGTTGAAGTATTCCTAGTTCTTATTAGGCCAAAAGAAATATTCCCACCCAAGGTTTGATGTACTACCCAACTCTCACCCTCAACCTTTCAAAAATCAAAATACCTATCCATAATCAAATTCCTATTACTTTTTACTATTAATTATAAAGGTAAAAACATTATTTCATTAGTAATATTAAAATTATACATATAATTTTATCCATTTTCCACCCCCACATATTAAAAACTAATATTTTTTCCTCAATTTAAGTTTTAAAAAGTCACATTTTTTCTTTAAGGTGTTTTTTTTTCTTTCCACTATTCTCTAACGATCAAAATTCGGTCGAACCCATCTTCTCCATCACCACTCTCTGTCGACATTCTCTCTCTCTAACCACAAAGTCAATGCTCTCTCTCCTTGAATCTACTCAATTTGTGAGATGAAAGAGAAGACAAATGGGTTGATTCATCTTTCTCCTTTGTCTCCTGAATCGACAAAAAAAAAAAACGAATAAACCAAAATTGACTCTCCTTCTCATCATGTCTTCTCTTTCATCACGCTTTCCAATTGATTTGTGAGATGAAGGAAAAGACGAATCAACTGATCCATCTTCTCTTTCATCTCACGAATTGGCTAAATTCAGGGAGAGAGAGCGTCAACTTTGTCATGGCCATTGGAGAAGGAGCGTCAACGAAAGTTTAGGTTGGGAAGAGAGAATCACCAGAGACAAAAATGGTGGCCAAAAAGGGAAGAAAAAGCTTTAGAGATGGAAAAAAAAAATCACTTTTTTAAACTGAAAAAAATTAATACTGAAATGAAATTGTCAGTTTCAAAATCTGAGGGGACAATGAGATTATTATTTTTTTTAAATTTACTAATGAAATAACATTTTTATCCTTATAGCTAATAGCAAAATGTAACAAAAGTTAATTGACAAATGGGTATTTAAAATTTCGAAAAATTGAGAATGTGAGTTATCGAACCTTAGATGGGAATAGGTCTTTCGACCTTATTGTTATTGTTTGAAAACTTTTGGTGGTGATGTAAGATGCAAGAATTTTACTTGGCTTTGTGCTTGCGCTTCTTGATTGACTTCTTCACATGTCCTTATCATATCATATCTTTATTGTATAATTCTAAAACGCGCAATAGTTTCTAATGCCTCAAGAGGTTAAATTAAATTTCGACACCAATTTCTATTCGTGTTTTTGCCGTGCTGCCAAACTCAACTTATATATTTGTTTCATAAATATATCAAATCGTATGTTGTGAGCAATTTCATATTATGCTATCTCAATATTTCAATTTTCACTCACTCATAATAAGTAGAATAGAAGAACTCTTTAAAATGTGAAATATCAAGTGTAGAGTTAACAAAGCAGGTTCAATTGTATACTTCAATAAATAGATTTAAGTGTATATAGAACTATCTTATAACATGCACGCATTGAAGTGAGAAACCCTAATAATGTTGGGTTAATCTCTTTTAAGGTTTATCAATTTAGAAATCAGTCTTCACTAAGTGAGATTCTTTGTAATTAAATAAATCACTATATATTAAATGTTGAACAATCAAATTATCAAACCTAGAAACTAATCGACAATTTGATACTATTCACCAAAGTCAAATTCAATCGAATAATTAAAATAGATTTTAACTATGACTCAAATCAAATTTGACACTAATAATTAATAAAATCAATCAGTTTTGTCCAGATTTTAAGTCGGGTATATCTTTCTCATGTGGATCATGCTGCACCTATTTATTTTAAATTAATTATTGTAAGTTGGTGTTTTCTTATAACAAAACTTGGTGTGAATTTAAGGAAATTTGTTGATTAAATTTGTATGTATGTAAGAGTCTTCACTTTTAGATAACAAAAGCCACATTATTATATACCATGAATACTTAGGTAAAGCTTAAAGTTTAAGAATATGCATTGGCATTACAAATATAATACATAAAATTCATTTCCACTTAGAAAGCAATTGACTAGAAACCATATGTATTAAAATATTATGGCCAAAAGACTTACTCCCACTCAAGTTTTAATCCAATTCCGAAAACTTAAGTGTGAAGTTTTAAAAACTTAAATATTCACTCATCATGTAACTTCAGTTAAATTTTTTTGTTAATTATAAGGGTAAAATCGTTATTTTACTATTAACCTTAAAATAAATAAAATTACATCTCATTTACCCTCGTTTAGTTTAAAAAACTAACAAGTTTTCTTTACTTAAAAGTTTGAAAATTTACATTTTTCTCTTGTTAGGGTTTCATTTTTTCATTTGAGCTTTTTGACAATTAATCTTTTATGCATCTCCCTCTCTGATGGTTTTTTGATATAGAAACTATCTAAAATCTAGTCAAAACGATCAAACAATATCACATAAATCTATGCAATATTACACAAATGTGTATAGTTCAACCATGTGTGCGTTAGCATAGTAAATTATAGATTACTGGACTACTCCAAAAGTTTACAATTCAATTTGATAAGGATGCATTTGAATCAAATTATGCCTAAAAATGAATCAATAAGCTCGATTAGACTTTAAAAGGGATAGTTCTAGATTAAGTTCGGTTCACTCAAGATTAAAATAGTAATGTTAAAAAAGAAAAAAAATTATCAATAAGATAAAATACAACGATATTAATTAGACATCAATCTTAAGCTCCCGTCTTGCTTGCTCCCTTCTATTTCCCTAGCAGAGACTTGGAGTGTCTTTGGTGGGTTCCAGGAATCTTACCAAATGACAATTCGTTTATTTATTATTGTATATATTCATACTCACCCAGCACCACGACATATTATATCATCTAATTATATTTTTGTTTATTGTTTGTGCTTATCCTAAGGCACAGATTAGCCATTTGTTTGACCTCACAAGTACAGGATAATCATACTATTAAAATAAGTTTATATCTGCAATTTTTTTTAAACTATTACCCATTTTGTATCAATGTAATAAAATCACGTATAATTATAATTAATATTAATAATAATATATTATTATATAATTACATAATTTTAAATTAAAATTTAAATATTATTTAATTATATTATAACAATTATTATTAATATTTATTATTAATATGAAATAATTTTACGTATAATTGATAGTTAAAATGAAAAAACTCTTTCAAAATAGAAAATATCAATTACTTATACATGTAGAACTTCGGCCTAAAGCCCAATATTGTTTTATGGGCCTTAGGCCCAAACTAAAAGGAGCACATCGGGACCTTTTTAAGGAACAAGCCCGAGAGAACAATAAAGAAAATCGAGGGAAAAGAGTGAAGAAAGGTGAGAGAAGGGAGACAGCGAGTTGATCAGTGAAGATCTGTACCAGTGAGTATGGCGATGTTCTATTGCTTTTTGTTTTTTTTCAAGAATTTGTCACAATTTATTGCATCAAGCTGTGTATTTGCTTGGAGTTTTTATGGTTCGTGTTATTTTATTGGGTGATTAACATCTGGGATGTCAGAAACGTTGTTATTTGAATGATAGGAAATGGATTTTCAAAGGGCATGTATTGTGTTTGATGTTTTCTTTTTCTACACTTGTTTAAGAGGGCAAGAAGAAGGTTAAAAAAGAGAGCTTTTCTTGCGTTTCTCGGATTTTATAGTATGAATTTTTTTTAGTTTACAACTGGGAATTAGTTTCTTCTTGTGAGATTTTCAAATTTTGAGTAGTTGAGTAGTCTTGAAGTTGCATTTGGTGTTCTCCATACCAAATTTTTTGTTATGAATTTTGGGTTTTTTTTTTTTTTTGTGTACTTCAATATTGTAATGGGAAATTCATGTGAGAGATGAAATTTTTAAGGGGAATGAAGAAGTTTTTATTACAATGTAGTTGGAATAAGAGTGTGAAGACAGGGCAATCCTGCATATGTTGAACATGTTATGAGTTTTACTTATTTGGGAGCAGAGAACTTTTGATGAATTTTTATAATTTTTGTGTTAAGAGTTTCACTTCTACCCAACATGTATCGCGATCCTAATTACATCTCTATAAAACGTGTTCATTTACAGAGGTGTTAGAATCTGAAAATGGGTTTTGAAGAAGCAGTGATGGTGCGAAATTCTACTGCTTGTGCCATGGAGTGGAGCATTGAGCTTGAGAAGGCCCTGCGCTCAAAAAATCCTGGTGAGAATTAGAGTATTCCTATATAACTGTATGTTTATTTTGTGTGGGATTTTAATTTGAATACTTTTGGACTCTGATACTGATGTGCAATCAGGTAGATGTATTGAGGCAATATATCAAATTGGACAAAGACTGGAGCAGTGGAGTGGAGAACCAGAAAGTACAATGGTAGTTTACAACATGTTTGGTCTGGTACCAGGAGAGGACAGGCTGTTTGCAAATACTATCTTTTTACGCCTTGCTGATTCATTTCAGTTGGGAAATGAACGTACTAGGGTCACCATTGTCAGGATTTTCTTGTCACTGCTCAAGCACTGCAGAAACAAGAAGAAAAATAAACAAATGAATGGGGTTTTATCCAAGTCTAGGGTACAAAACCACTTAGAACTGTTGAAAAGAGTTAAGAGTGTTTTTGACTCTGGGGATGCAGAGTCGAGAGCATTGGCTTTAGTCTTATTTGGTTGTTGGGCTGATTTTGCAAAAGACAGTGCACAGATACGATACTTGGTACTTTCCAGCTTGGTATCTTCTAATGTCTTGGAGGTCAGTGAAATATTCTTTCTACTGTTAAAATGCTTCTATTTTCTTTTTTTAAAATTATTTTTATCATCATAAATATTCTCTTTATATGAAAATTTTTAAAATAAAATCTAGAATTTCTAACTTATTGATAGTTGGCAATTTTTTTTCTATCAAAATTACTTGCTATGCATATTGTGTATTTATATGTAAAAATATATGCATTTGCATTTAGTTCCACTACGTTGTGGGCTTTTGCAGATTGTATTGTTGTGTTCATGTCATTAACCATATTATCGTTCTGGGAGCAATGGAAAGTTGTCTGAATGAGGTTAAAATGTTGTATTTGACATGACTAATGTTAGAGAAGAGACACTTGTTAAATTTATCATCATATAGTTATATAGATGGCAATTGGTTTCTGCCACCCAACCAACCGTTAAGCGGAACAGAAAAAATTATTCTCCCATCCTTTTGTTAGCCTACGCATGTTGCCTTGTTTTTTTTAATGATTTTAAATGAGTATTTTTGCAGAAATATCTGCGAACTTAGATTCTATTCTACAGGTAAGAGCATCATTGTTTGCTGCAGGTTGCTTTTCTGAGCTAGCAGATGACTTCTCATCTGTTGTGTTAGAGATGCTGGTTAATATGGTGACTTCTTCTGAAAAAGAGTCAGTTGTGAGGCTAGCTGCTGTGCGTGCTTTTGCAAAAATGGGGTGCACATTCTCTAATGCAAATAGAGCTTTCAAGGTTTCTTGACTCTCTCTGAATCCATTTAACCCTCAGATAAAATTGCATATGCAAATTTCCCTGTAAAAGAATATTCTTGTCATAGTTATAGGTGAAAAAGGGGACATGGTAGTAATACATGCATGGGATGTTATGAACCGATATGGAAGCTCTAAAATTTTTCTTCTATGTTAGAAGTTGAGAACTGCATACATGTAATCTTGAATGTACATCAATGTAGAATTTATTTTTCACATCATTATAGATTTTAACTTTAATCTTATATTAGTTCATATGAAGAGTAATAACTGTTTTCCATTTTCAGATGTTTTGAACTTTTATATTTTGACTTATCTTTGATTATACAAAATTATGCTTTTCTTAATCATAATACCCAAAAGTAGTGAGAATATTGCTTGGCCTTGGCTAGGCTTTGGAAGAATACCAGAGCAAGTAATAGAAGTGTTGCAAAATTGCTACAAGTGTTTGGGTTTTTCTTCTTTAAAACCAATAATATAGGTAAGCGTTCATTTAAAGGGATGCTTCTTTAGAGCATGTTGAGTAAATTGATGAATATCTTATGAAAAATTTTCTATTTAAGAGCGAACCAGTAATGTGTACTATTGGTCTTGTAGAAGAGTCATATGATGACAAACTATAGAATATGTGGAAACTTATCATACTCCATAAATATTTTTAATAAACTTCTATTTGCATTGGTAGAATCATTCATAATTTATGTGGTTCCATGATTGGTCATGGTTGCTAATCTCTATGTCTAATATCAACTAATCATCAGCTTCACACAGGCAGGTCTAAAGCTGGTTGTCAACTGTCCTGAAGAGGATATTTTGGTTGCAATGTTGGCTTCACTCTCAAAACTATCTTACAAGTCTACTGTTCTTATTTCTGAACAGGTATCTATTTATTCATCTGCGTGTGTTCTAGTCAGGGGGCTACTGTTTGGGTTCGTGCCTATCTTATTCTCAACATATCCAAAAGGCTTATTTTATTTGTCCTAGATTCCATATGTCAGTCCTTGATTAGAGCAAAAAGCTGTAGACTAAGTCCATTTTGCTTGGATGGATTAAAATTTGTATCCCCCCTTCTCTCTCTGCCCCATATGTTTCCTTAAATCTCTGTTTTGATCCTTCAGAGTTTTAACTTTGTTATTGGTGACAAGTTGGGCAGAAATTTTGCTGTCTTTTTGTCCTTTTAAAGTACAAATTGAGAACGTTTTGTTAACTTTGCTATATGGATGCAGGTGGATTTTCTTTTATTGCTTCTTAATAGTGAAAGATCTCTCCGTACTCAAGCAACTGCCTTAAGATGTCTCCATTTTATTTTTTCGAAGGGAAAATGTCAATCTCTCATCTGTGCAAGTGTGATTAAACCATTACTTATCATTACAGATAATCCTGAACTTCCATCAACCATGCAATGTGAAGCTCTACAAATTCTACATAAGGTCAGCCCTGAACTCATGTGGTTAGCTTTGTTTTTGTATTGTTAGAATTGTGGCCTACTAATTCATCTGAGGGAATTTGCAGATCTTTTTGTGTACATCATCCAATCTGGCATCCATTGACATGAATGAATTTGCTGAGCTATTAAGAATTGTTAATAATGCATCCCAATCTACAAACTTGTCAAGGAGCCTCCATGCCATCCATATCCTGGTAGATGTGGTAATTAGGTTTCAGAGAATAACAGAAATGGATACCTTACCTCTACCTTCTCAGGTTATATCATTAATTATGAATCAAATCACCTTGCTGGTGAAGCCATTGTCAGATCTGTGCCAGTTTAATTCTACAGTATTTCAAGACATCCAAAACCTTCTCAGTCTTCTTTATCTTATTGTTGGAGAACATCCAGACATCAGTGTCTTTGTTCTGGATAAAATTTATTCATTTATTGAGCATCTTGTGAATAGTTATAACAACGTTATGTCTGGTAAGCAAGCAGATTTAGCAGTTAATGATATTATGGAGTTCAATAGGGAAAGTCATGAAGCCGTCACTTCAAAGCTTGTGTGTATTGTGAGCAGATTTGTGGTCTCCTGCCTAGAGAGTCTGAATGAAACTGGTGCCTTCCATAACCAAGTCTTTGATAAAGTAAAGCTTCTGGTTGAGTGTGTACGTCAGTGCAATTTATTTAATTGCTATACACACACAATCTACTCTATATTGTTTCATTCTCAAATCATCTGGGTTTGCATGGTTAATAGGAATGAAGGAGGTGGTGGAGTTGAAGGAAACTCACATATCTTTGGTCAAAATTACTTTATTGAGCATGAACTCTGTACCCTTGAGTTTGCAAAGAGGCTGTTAGCGAAGGGGGATTACTGGCCTGCTTACAAAACTGGAATATATGCAGCATGTCGAGGAGTGTGGTTCACAGCCACATTTATATTTGGGCAATTAGTTATGAAAGTTCAATCTGATACCTATGGTTGCTGGTTAAAATCATTATCTCAGTTGGCCCACTGTGAAATGATAAACCAGCGGCTTCTCTTAGCAAAGAAAGGTTCTCTCTCTTTTGATTGTCCAGAGATGAAAGAATTTCATCTCATGCTTTCCAAGGATTATTTGTGTGAAACTGGAAAGGATACCACTGGAAATATCTGTGAGCTTAATTTTAGTCAAGCACTTGAGATAGCTTACAAGAGTTGTGGCTCTGCAGGAAGAACATTAGAAGGCACTTGCACATCTGGTAAATCATTTTGTTTTCAGATATGGTTTTTCACTCTAAGAGCTAAGCTTCTTGAAGTGCTTGTGGAAATATTTGGAATTTTGAGCTCTTTCCCATCAGAACAGGACAACATTACTACTTACTCACAAGCTGGGGAAAGTTTGATGGTTGAGAGACTCAAATCATTGCAACAAATTACTCAAAAATCTTATAAGTTTAAGAGGCTATCACAGGAGTTCGATCTAATTGCCACATCTTTCATTGGAATGGACAGAAAGAGTTCAAAGTTCCTCCAAGCACTTGCTCTAGGTTGTTCAGCATTGGCCTTTAGCACTGGATTTGCTCTTTACTCTCATTTACTTCCTACCTATGGGAATCTAATGACTTGTGATCTCAAAGGCACACAGAACTTTTCACAGGCAATGCTAATACAAAATTTACTTGGGAGATTGTGGAATCTAGACCGAGAGACCTGTGCGAAACTCTGCATGCTTTTAGAGGCCAGTGAACAGTCCAGGAATTGTTTTCACTTGCAATCAAGAAATCAAAGACTAACTGATAGTAGTGAAGTTAAAGGTATTGTTGACATCTGTAGTTATGCTGTTTCTGGCATTGCTTGCCTGCAAAATGAGGCAAACAATGTGCATAATGAGGAGAATCTATCGAAAGTTGCTGAGGATGGCATCCATCTTCTGTCAAACATTATTTTGAAATGGATGTGCATCCCTTTCCGAGCTCCCAAGTACCTATTCAAAATAAGGTATGTCAATCTTACAATTCGTTTTACAGATGTTTTTCATGGCAGAGAATTAGTTGAACAGACTTCTTCAAAATGAGGTCAATCACTTCGTAAATCTACTAGTAGATAACAGTTAATTTAAGTAAAGATAAATCACTATTTTTTCAAAATTTTTGGAAGAAGTTGAAAATGTTTAGACTTGATATTCATTGTGGATTTTAGATTGCTTGCATTATGATCTTGTTTTTCTTTCATTAAAATTCAGGCCATGCTTTGGTTCAGAGCTCTTTGTCTCCAGTGCTGGCACGAGTAACCTCGGTGGAATATTCATCTCAACAGGCTTCCACCTATCACTAAATCTTTGTCTCCAATTGAAAAATGTGCCACCAGACCTCCCAGTTCGGCTGACTAAGTTCTACTGCATCCTATGCTGCAGTCAGAATCCTGTTTCAGATAGAAAAAACAATAGACAAATGCCTCAGAGTTCTCAACCTTGGGAAAAGGACAACATGGTAGAAATGAATGAAAAGCTGTTCCAGTACGTGACAGAGTGCACTCAAAAGATCAATCACAGTAAGCGTGCTGGGGATACCGATATTGATAATAATGCTAGGACTGTAAATACATTTGTGCAGATTGAACCAAATGACAGAGGACAAGGGTTCTCAAATTGCTTGCTTGATGTTTCACAATTTCCAGTAGGTACTTACAGGATCAAATGGCATAGCTGTTGTATTGACAGCCAAGGTTCTTACTGGAGCCTTCTCCCCTTGAATGCTGAACCTCTCTTCACTATAAAGTGAGATTTTGTTTCTGACCTTCTATGTATATATATATATATTCTGTGGACTTCTTAAGGTTTATGCGAATCAGGGATTGACACCAGGTTGTTAGCTCTAATTTTGTATGTTGTTAAACTGAAGTTGGAACTTTAAGTTGGTTGAATTGCAACTTCTGGCAATGTTGCCATGAAATTTTGTTCCATCTGAATTTAATAAGATTTTCATCTTCTTGACAACTTTCATCTTTCTTGGTCACTTTTCTTTTCTGGTAATTCTTCATTGTCATTTGTAGTAACTTTTTTTCTTTAATGCGTTTTTACATATTCTTGATGATCTCATCACTTGAATTGGATTTTTTGGATTTGAGTCAAGTTTGAATCAGCTCCTACTTAGACTCGATTCAATTTGAATTCACTGCAATACATCCCTGTCATCTAAGCCTGATAAACTCCTAATGTGACACAGGGCACTTTTGAGCAATGAGTTTAATTGAGCTTCAAGTAAGCCCACTGAGCTGGAAAGGGGTTCATCTAAGCCATAAAGCCTAATGTCACCTAGCTGAGCCCAAAAGAGGCTTATCCAACCCAAAGTGAGCCCAATTGAGCCTCAATAACCCAATTAGCTCATCAGCTGAGCCTTAATAGGCCCCAACTAGGCTATTCTTCTCAGTCATATGAGCCCAACATGGGTTTTTCCTATCTATATTATCATCCAACTCTCTCCTATAAAATTGTGTTCAATAAAATTATGCATACATATTTTTAATTATATAAATTAATATATACAAAATTTATCATGATATAATTATATAATTTTAAATTAAAAATAAAATAACATCTAGACAAATGATGATATATCTTATATGTACCTATTTTTTTACTAAAAAATATGTATATATAGATTTACTCATTTATATAGTATTTCATATATAAATAAGTGAGTATTAATATGTATAAATAAATTGTCATTATATAATTAAGTGATTTTAAATTAAAAAAAGTAAATAGTTTATTTACTCGACCACACAATAAGGCTAAATTGCTTACAAAATTAAAAATTATTTTGATGATTTCTTGCACAAATTCAATGATTTTATAATAGAAACATCTTGATGTGAATAGTGGTGGTGTTGTAAACCACAAGCAAAGAAGTAATCTTTTTGCACTTTAAATAAATATTTCTTGAAAATGAAGCAACAAATCATATAAAATTATTAATTTTAGCCAACAAACAGCATCATTGAATCCACAAAAAAACATTCCGTGCCTTCTCATTTCTGTTTCTCCAAATCTATTATTCTTTCTTACTCAACCACATGTGATATTTATCTTTTTTTATTTTTATTTTTATTTTTATTATTATATTAAGAAATATTATTATATATATATTCTTTAAGTGTAAACAATTTCGGACCAGGACTTGCATTGGTTGGCCATATCGGGACTTGGCGGCCATTTCTAATGTGAGTCTTGACATAATTGAATTTATGTCATATTATTAATTTATCTGACTAATTGGATTCGGAAAATACTTGAACCAAGTCTTTGGTTGTGTTAAGGTCTGGTTTTATTAGATATGACAATGGAGAGGGGTGGGGCAAGAGGGGGACGATTATTCCCGTCTCATTCTTGTTATGGGAATTATAAGAAATTCTTGTTCTTTATTTAATACGAATAATTCTCTCAATTTTTTTTTCATCCTTGTTTTTAAGTGCTCTATTTTGTTTTTTTCCTTATCTATTTTTTTGCTTATATTGAAAAATCATCTCTTTGTAGAAGATGAGATGAAGCAAGACAAACGAACTCTATTTTTAGAGTCAAAGTTGTCATCTCCAGGTTGAATTATTAAAACACTGATTAGGAATATGGTAACCTAATTTACATCATGCTTCTGATTAGAAAGATAAAATTAGTTGAATAGGTAGTGATTGGCATCAAAATATGGATCCCAACTGAGTGAGAATGGTGACAAAGGAAGCATTGTGTTGGATGCAGCTTGGCTCCATCCAAATTTGGAATCTGCTAATCCTATCTCGTGAATTCTTGTCTGTCCTACTCCTACTGTATCTAACAAAGTGAAAAAAAAAAAAAAAAACAATCAGGCAACTGCTAAATTCTGATTTTGCGGTTGAATTTGATTTGAGAATTGTAAATTGTATTGTGCAATTAAGTGTATGCTGTTCAAAAATTATGAATAGAGTGCAAATTTAAAATGGTTCGGCTTATTACTTAGAAATCTATATTCACTATTATGTTATTGGTATTTAAATAGAAATTTGGTAGAGTGATAATATTTTCTTATTTTTATTGAACAAAGAAGAGAGGATTATAATGAGAATTATAACATAATTATATAGTTAAACACAATTAATCCCTAGTATAATGAATTTAGATAATTGACTTAATTTCAGTTCTATCAGAAGTGATCTCAGAATAGTAGGTCTTGATTGCTATCTACCTTTAGTCAAAGAAAAATTAAAACGTAATATCATCATTGTAGGAGATAGATTTGACACGTTAAAGAGATTGTAAGAATAATTGAATTTACCTGGTTTTTAGATAAAAGAGCTTCTACATAAATGTTAAATTGACTTGGATGTAGATAACATAACTAGGTGTATTGTACCACTCGCGTAGAGTTAGTAATGGAGAAAAAGGTGGAAGGGTGGGAGGTATTAATTGTGCTGAAGACGTAAGACAATTGAATGGTAAGTTAAGTTTTGATAGAAGTAATTTGTGTTTAGAAATGAGTTTAATTAAAATAATAAAAAGAGTCATTTGTGTTGAGGAGAAGTTATTAAATATAATAAAGAGTTTTTAAGGGTAAAGTTGATTTTTAAAGTCCAATTTTTTTTTTTAGTGAATGATATTCATAATATATTTAAATATATCATTTTCTTGTATAAGTATAAAAGTAATAATTCATCAGTAAATTAATTCATTATAAAGAAAAATATAAATATATATTGAAATAAAATCGATTTTGATAGACGTAATCTTATTTTTAGTGAATCAAAATAGATATAATATGATTTTTAGTTTCTTTTTTACAATTGATTCCTTAAACCAGGAAAACTATTGGTAAGGTTTTGTAATTGAACCCTGCACACAGTGTCAAAGCTGGAAGATTTTCTTATGAAGTTTTTGGTTTTGGCAAGAAAATCAAAGTTTTTTGTTGAAAATCAAAGTTTTTTGTTTGTTTCCTTGTAAAAGTTGTTAACTGCTTACCTTGCCCGTCAGGAAATTAAGAAAATTAATTTTCAACCAGTAAAAGCTTTCATCATAGGCAGCCAGTCCCCATGTCATGTCATCTATAAAAACACCCAAAATTATTCTAGTGTCAAGCGTATGAGCATTTATATATCTACCCAAAACTCTTTATCTATCATTTGCACACGAAATCTTAGTTCACCCATTCTCTTTCTATGCCCTTTTCTCTCTGGTAAAATTTTCCAGGTTGTATAAATTTATCTCCAATGTTGCCCATCTGTTGAAAGTAGGCCCTGGAAGTGAAAAACTCCGGCCTCGGAAACTCTCGAAAGTAGGCCTGGAAATCCGAAACTATGGCTAAACCAGGTATCTTGCTTCTTTCCATAGTAATGGCTTTCGCCTGCTTGGATTTCAGAGTTCAGGTTTCTGCTGAGGATACTGAAGATATTCCTGTTCATGGTGCCCGGTTTCATGAACAAATGCTCCGAATGCAGGAGTTTAAAAACTCGCTCATTCACGGCGAATTCGCATCCTCCATTTCTCCTGCTCCTGCCTCTAGCTTTGTTCCTCCATCTCAGGTTTGAATATTGTAACATAACTTAGCTTGTGCCTGGTCAAGTGTG